>NC_133221.1:11909257-12222233 GCF_040436345.1 Pagrus major | reverse complement strand
AATCCAAGGAGTCAGATGAAGGCCCACTTCTGGCTGAGTCTGGTGGATTTGCAGGGAGCCACAATCACGCTTCCTCCTGATACTGTCAAACACTTGCCTGACGACGGGTTCCTCAACTGGTTTGTCTGAAAGCAACAACAATGAAAACTGTATAATGTCTTCTGTTCTAGAGGAAGAGTGACAAGAATGAGGAAATGGAAATCTGAAATCTTATTTCCCTGAAGCATTTCCTTGTGCAGCTGGGCACAGTGTTGTAGTATCAGTTGCTGCAGTTGATGTCGAAATACGTGTTGTACCTGTGTGAAGATCCACACTTGCTCAGGTGCTGCTGTGGTTGACTTTCCCTTCAGCTGACAGAGTTCAAGAGACACCAGAGCTCGTCCAGCGGTTGCATGTAAACACAAGTCAATGCGACTGCTGAGCCGTATCTCTTGCTGGGATGTGTACTGAAAATACTACAAATCACACAGACAAAAAGTGTTTTTAAGTTGGGTAAAAATAATTCCTAATGACATTACCATCAGTACACATGTGTTCTGGTTTTGTATGTTTATCTAACACAGTGATTCCCAACCTTTCTGGCTAATGAGCCCCTAAAATGTAGTTAAATCGACTTGTTAATGTTTCTGCAAACCACGGATACATCCAAGATGAACATTTGTACTAAACATGGCATTATCATGTTCATATTATATGCTTATTATAAGGAGACCTGTGGACATTTCCAGCTGTTTTTGTGGTAACCCAAACCTGGGAAGTCTGCCAAAACAGGTATTTCAAGCCCAACAGGTATTTCAAGCCAAGCACAGCATTGTGGCAAGAGAGATATAGATTCCAACCTACACAAACATTAAGTTGCAACAGTTAGTTTGTACTTATCTGTGGTTTTGCAGAAATGTACTCAGCTAACATTTATTCTTGGGTAGGTAATTATCTTAGTGTGGAAAAAAATCAGGATTTTTCAACAAAAAAAGTGCAAAAACTTGGAGGAAAATCTGAAAAATAAACATAATTTGTCTCACCGAACACATCGTGGTCTTAGCTTACCTGTGCTCCACTGTTATTACGACATTTGAACTTATTAATAGGCTCCCATTTCTTGTTTTTCTTCTCCACATCCAGGCAGCACTTCCAACCATTGTTATTCAACTGCAGAGAAAGAAATAATACAGTTGTGTTCTAGATGCCTTTTTTTTTAACAACGTCTGAATTTTCATCTTATGTAACTTTTGTCTAAAGGTTTAAACCCTGGGTCTTCAACAGGGGGCCTGTGACCGCTAAGGGGTCCTCAGAATTACTGCAGGGGGGCGGCGACATTAATGTTTTTATCATAATTTTAAAGTTGTTTTTTATTTTTATTTAAATGTGTATGAAAAAAATCATCATCATCAACATGAATCTAATGCATTATTAGAAATTTGTGTACAAATACATTTACAGAACATTGATCATAGTCTATCTATGATTCATTGTGCAATCTTGTGAGCAAGCTAACCTTACATACGCTCACTTTGAGGCACCTATCCAGAATGGCGCACGAGTCAACTAAGGTATCTGTATTATCACCCCAAGCGTACGGACAATTTTGTGAGCCACGATGGTTTGTTTTGTAACTTATCGAAGAAGAGACTCAGACAGACTTCATCTCAGACACCACCGGAGAAATTGCAGAGGTTGAGGCTGATGTCCCCCTGGTTTAAATAAATTAAGACAATATGTTCTGTAGAAAACACTTTTTGTGGGTTGATTCAAAGTTAAGACATTAATGAATGTAGTTAATGTCAACAAACCACAAAACATCAAACTGAAATATCTATATATTTTTTGCATGAATAGAAAACCCTATTCAGTTTTAAATGGACACTTGGGTATGTCTAAGAGATACAAACTGCAACACCCCACTAAAGATGATAAACGTCAGTAATTCACCTGTCCGTGCTTGACTGGTCTGATGTCAGGCACATAGGCCTCTGGATAAATGTTTTTCAGGTACCAAGAGAAGTCCCTGCACTTCAATCTCTTCCTGAGTTCACGGCGTTCAGTAACATCTCCAAATGAATTCTGAGGGGAAAATGACAGAGGAAAAGCAAGATATGGTGAAGTAAGACACACAACATCATAAAAATAATGTGACTGCATTGTAAAGATACTGTACTTTTGTATGCACCTCTTTAAAAATGGCAGCAGCGTTTCTGTTCCCACGATAAAAGACAAATTTGTAGTCGTCCATCCAGACCTCAGCCAGGCGGACCTTGTTGCGGGTGATTGCAGAGCTTGCGTTGGTGAATGTGTGGGGGCTTTTGCTGCGGAAAATGTGCCCTACGACAGAACAGGGAATGATCTCCAGCTGACCTCCACATTGCCAGACCTGAAGTAGAGAGTAGCACAAGGTATGACCCCAAGCTGTTTGTAAAACACAGGCTATGTTAATGGTGAAAAACTTTTTTTTTTTTTTTTTTTTCAAGTCTTACCCTGAAGGACATCTCCAAATTCTCTGCTCCCCAGAACCTCATCTGGTCATCATAAGAACCGATATGCTCAAAGTAAGATTTAGACACAGAGAACAGGCCACCAGCAAAAGTAGGAGTTCTACAAAATCAGACACAAAACAGTCACCATTAATGAACAAAACAGATTTAATTTGAATAAACGGTTTGGGAAATACTCACACAACTGTACAATAAACATGTACCTGACAGGATAAGTCTCATTCTTCCTTCTCATCTTCTCATCTTCTGGGATGACCTCCCATCCAAAGTTGAGCATCCAGTCAAATTTCCCTCGTTGATAATAATACGCTGTAGGTAATGGCTTAATGAACTTTAGGGTATTTCGGTTAATAGTGGTGATTTTTGGGCTCACCACAGCAGTAGGGTTCTCTAATATCCGAGCTAGAAGAGGCTCCAGCCATCCAGGGAAGCATTCGCCTAAGCAGGAATATAGAAGATAAGTCAGTAAAGGTTTTCATTTTCAGGGGTGTAGCTCGGAAGTTATTGCTTGAATGTGAAGAGTAGGTTCCCCGATAGTTTTCATTTGTTCCCTTTCCACCATTTGCTTTTACTGTCTGCCTAACCTCCAGAAAAACACACCACCAGAGGCTCACTTTAGGCACCACCTTCATTTGTTCACCTATTCAAAACAACCAACTGAACCCTGCATGAAAAATTTGACAACCATTGCATTATGGCACACATACAGTGGGAATCCAGGAATGTGAGGACCTCTCCTCGTGCAGCCTGCGCTCCCAACAGTCTGGCTGTGATCAAGCCTTTCCTCTCCCTCTGGCGTAAAACACGCACTATGTTAAGCTGCTGCACATAGTTGTCCAGGTGAGTCTTAAGGTGAACTAAAAAAAAAAAAGAGGAGTCAACAAATAAATTAGGGGCAGGAGAAATCCATCTAGAATCCACTTTTTAGCTCTGTTTTTGTTCTCCACCAATTCCAGAGAGGGAAATATCTGGCTCTTGCACTTATGCACTGTGAAGATACTCACCATCTGTGCTGGCATCATCCACCAGCAAGACCTCTGTGAGCAGGGCTGCAGGAGCTGTGTGTAACACACTGTAGACCGTCCTCAGCAGAGTGGACCAGGCCTCATTATGAAACACTATGATCACACTGGTGGTAGGGAGGCCAGGACAACGCAGAAACTTCTGTTCAAGGCAGCTGTCAGAGTGAAACTGACAGTTAGCGCGAAGATCAAGAATAAAATGTACTTTCCTGCAAAATCAGATAGGAATTTAGTGGAATCGACTAATCTCTTGTCATTAACTTAATGTAGGCTTACAATAAAAGTCTTTAATTCAAGTTAATTGAGCTAAAAATTACTTTTTTAGCTTTTTTTGTAATGCAGGTATCAAAATCTCATCTTCCCAAAAAGAACAGACTGGATGAGGGAAAGCAGTAAGGTCTCAGCACCTCAGAACTTTAACGGTGAGTTCATCAAACATGGAGTCTGTTGACTTGAAATGAGGAGTTGGACAAATATAATAGACATAATATGCTCATTTTCAAATTGACAATTTATTTTGGGTTACTACTAGAATAGGTTTATAGCTGTAATGCTAAAAAAAGCCCCTCAGTTTTCTCATACTGTCCAGTGGTGCAGCCCTGTAATCCCCCTCTGCCTGAAACCCTCTGTTTTAGCTACTGTCTCTTTGAGCTAATTATTCAAGCTAAGTTAACTCAAATATTTAAGGCAGCAGTTGAAATCAAATTTTCAAGTTGAAACAGCCCCAAATTATTTACAGTGTGTCAGAGGTGATAGCTGAGTTAATGAACAATGGGTAAACTCACTCCGGGTGGCGTGTGTCTTTGCCCAGTAGACGGTGCAGAGAGACACGATCACTGGCAAACTGGTTGAACTGGTTTTTGATAAAACCCTGATCAAACTCTTTTCTTTCCTTGGCAGTCAACCAGCGTGGCTCAAAGGCTTTACCGTCAGCGCCTGGTGCTGTGGGATCTTGGAGAGGCCTCTGAATGTGAGGCTTGAGCTCCTCTTCAGCGTAAAAGCCAGGTGGACAGTTGGAATTTGGCGAGGGGACAAACGGCTGGAGGGTGGATCCTCGGAGTCTCATCACAAAAGTTCGGTAGTTGATGTAGTGTAGTAGGACTAGAACAATCAGAAAGCAGGAAACAGCAACCTTTACTGGAAAGGTGAGTCGATGCCAAGAAGTATGCATGGTATGCAGGCAGAAGGGCTGGGAAAAGGGAGTGAAAAGAGACAACATAGAAGACTTCATTATAGAAAGCAAAAAAATATGTTTGAGAAATTAATCAGATTTTTTAAGACTGATATGTAACAACACTTTAGATACTAAGTAATACATTCTTTACTTGTGTGTTTTCTTCTTGTCGTAAAAGGGACGAATCCAGAAACTTTGTGTGTGAGTTTACTTCCTAAAACTGTACAAAAATCTCTCTATTGTGTATTTTTGGCTGTCATGTTTAAAGACACTACCACAGGCTTCATACAATAGTATACTGGTGTTTTTTATGTGGTACATGTTTTAAATATGTGGTAGTAAATAATAATTTTTTTTTAAAAACGTAGAAGCATTTTGCGTTAAATCTGAAAGAAAGTGACCATAATCATATAAGACATTGTTTTAGTTTTCAGAATAGAAACCAGTAGAAATGGTACATTAAACAAATTTTACAAAAATATTAGGAGTTAAAAGCCTGATCAACACTTTACAAACATGATGATCAACACTAGGCCTATGTAGGACTAATTCTGAACTAGACAGCAAATAACACACTTTTAAAAACAATCTTTTGACTCACTACTTACTTTAGCTGCAGGACATGAGCAGGCCCCTCTACCACTGTTATCCTTCTTCATGTGTCTCACGATTTCCTTTGAAGCTTGAAGGAAATCAGCTTGAGTGTGCCTATAACTACAGCCAAGTTGGTGTTTATCCAATCGACAGACAACAACAGGACAGGACTACTAGCTCCATTCACAGCAGCTATAAACCAACCACTCTACATCACATTACACATAAGATAAATAAGATAAGTTGTATAGAGTGCTATAAACACAATAAACAAAATATAAGAGTAGTTATCAGCAAGGCGAAAACCCAAATGTACACAATGACAGAAATGAAACAGAGTAGCCCAACATAAATATGAATATAAACTGTGAGATACCAATCGAAAACGGTATGTAAAACAGGAACATATGAGAAGTGGCATATAATGGATGATATTATGGGGTAATGGGAAAAAACTGACAGTTGTTATCTGCAACCTTCAAAACACATTTGCATAAAATCAACATTATATAGACCTATGCTTTTTTTTCCCAAATGGCACAAGACTTTTCTTCATGGTGTACCAGTAACCAGAAAAGGTTTGATCAAAGACATTTAAAGAGACACTTACTAACCTTTCACCATTGTCGGGGGATCTTTCCGAGTCTTCTTGATTGATTTACATCCTGTCTGAGAACGTGTCGAATTAAAAAATGCCCCATAAAGTTGGTTCAGATTGCATTTTATCTCGGATGACATTGGCTGACTGTCATCATAAGCATAACAATCAGATGAAATTCATGTTTTACCTCTGCCGAGGAGGATGTGTTGTCACGGGTGTCCATTTGTTTGTTGGTTGGTTTGTCAGCAGGATTACACAAAAACCATGTAACGGATTTCCAGAAAACTTAGACGGAGGATGACTCCAGGCCCAAAATAGACCCCACTAACTTTTGGTGCAGATTTTTTAAAATTTTCTTTAATATTTGGAGAATATAAGGCGTTTTGCAACATTTTTGTTAATTTCTCTGTGAGTAATGCATGATATTGATAACAAGTCAGGCAAACATCATGTGATTCATGTCACAAGATCAGAAAATTATCTCTCTTGTATCATTCAGTATCATACAAAGTATTTCTGAAATAAGGTCGCATTAGGGAAACACAGAACATATAACCTACGAAATTGAAAGCAGGACTACCTATAAGTGTTTATGGTTCGTTTAAAAAGATTACTAATTAGGATATTTTACGTAATATCCTTTCATCGCACATTTAGGTGTCCTATAACTCAGGAAGTTGTTGCTTACTGTACTTAAAGGACACTTTCGTGGAGAAACTAGTTCACGTTTGTAACATTGTCTCGCGAGACTTCCCGGGTGGGTTGGGGCCTGTTGCCATGGTTACGCCTAAACCGAAAATAGTGATTCCTTCACAGGCGGTCTGTTTTCAATAAAACGTCCTCTGTCCCGGTTTCAAGCTCCTTTAATGGCGTTCTTCGGTTTATCACACCTGGGTTATCAAAACCCAATAGGCGATAAAATGAAAGTGAATCCCAGAGGAGCGTCTCATCCTCGGGGTAAGAGGAAGCTGGACTTGCCGGCGTTTGCAAGTAGCTCTCCGTTGTGTTTTTGCTGTAATGTTCCTCTTTAGCTAACGTTTCAACCGCGGGTAAAAGCGGATTAGCTTGCTGCTAGCTAACAAGGATACTTCTTCAAATGTCTTTAGGGTTTAAAAAATAGCAAGCTACAGTACATGTAGGTAAATGCCTCTTCCAATTCCTCTATTGGATCAAATAATTTATATATTTGTTTTGTTTTTCGTTTTGATTTGATTTGGGTATTGTGTCTTTTGTTTAGGGGGCTGTGTTTGTGTATCTGTTCTTTTTAACCCCTGGAATTAGTATCTGGGGAAGGTCTATTGAGTTGGATGATGCCTCTGTCCAGATGTTGATGTATTGTGCTGCTAGATGATGGTTGTATCAGTGGTTTTGAGTCAATGTGTCTGAATAATTCCATGAGGGATGGGTCATGTAAATTACCAGACATGAAAATAAAATATTCATTCATTCATTCATTCATTCATTCATTGCATCAATGTTAATAAGTAACGTTACATGGGAAAGTCCAGAACAAGAGAGTAATCAGATCCTGTACTGTAACATTTTTAAAGTCCTGCATTCAAAACATTAACTTTACTCAAGTAAAAGTAGGTATGATCAGCAAAATGAAGGCTACTTAAGTTGCTGTTCTAGAGCACCTTTACAACATGTGGATGACTTAGGTCCCATGATCAAAATGTTACTTGTCAAATAAACTTGATCAGGAAGTCTCATTGAGATCAAGATAGCTTTTTCAAGAGAGACCTGGGATAAACAAGAACCATTTATGGTCAGACAACCACACAACCAGCATGACAGAGCTGCACATTTAAAGCCAAACAACCTAGAGTCATAAAGGAGATAAGATTGTAATAAGATGGAAATAATTAATTTGATATCCATATATCTTTTTTGTGGGGCTGCGATTATTTGTGATTATTTTGACAGATATTACAGGTGCGATATTGTTCACGATTAGTGATTAATTTTTGTGTTACATTTTTCACTTTCCCTGAAAAACTATTAAAAACATGATGATGTGTATCAAACAAAAATGTTTTCCTCACATCTGGATAACAAGATTTGTAGGCCCAGACATCTCTGCAGCACTAAAATACTTTATTATCAAACTGTTTTATCACACATTTTACCCTTATAAAAACATTATCATCATCATCATATATGGGTTCAAATAAATACATTTGTAGTTAATTCAACTTTAAATAATAAATATTATAATAAATATCAGTTGCAACTTTACAATAAACAGTTGCTTAATAAATGATTTCTAAGCATTTCATTGTTTTTTAACAGTGAAATAACTATTAACTTAAGTTTAATTAACTATAAATTTATGTTTATTATGAAGAATTACCCGCATGTCTTTTAGAGCCCTTGATACTGTACAAAACCTGCTATATTTTGACACTTTTATATCAAATCTCAAGCAATTTACTCTTGGTAAAAGACAAGTTCACTCAACTGTAAATTGAGTCTTTTTTTAAATTGTGTCTTGAACATATCTTTACAGCTGATGAGGTTAACAACAGAGAGCTGCCTCCATCTCAAGAACAACAGGGAGCCCTCAGTTGTACAGACAAATGCAGCGTTGACCACCAGCCATTTCCCGACAGCACTGCCATACACCATGGGAGCCATGAGCAATACAAAGAGATGGTCAAACGTATTCGAACACCCAGATGTGAGTAGACACAGCTGTGTCAAGTGCATTCAGTTGAGCTGTGAGAGAATCAAAGTGAGATTGGTGAAAGTCTTGGTTTCCGCTCTTCTCCAGCCCCGGACCAGTTGTACAAAATGCCTCTAACGGACAATCAGCAGTATGGATGGATGATGTACAAGAGTCCTGAGCCATGGACTCAAGTCAAACGCTTTCCCCGAAAGGACAGTGAGATGACAAAGTAGGTAACATTTCCAAGTCTAATATTGTTTTTTAAACATATCATCCAGATCTCTGTGAATGTAATCCACTTGTTGCTTTCACAGGTTTGTTCAAGAAATGTCAATGGCTGACTGGTAGGTCAGCATGTTCTGACAGCCCTCTCCATTCACACTTTTTTTTCCTTCTTCTTCTGTTATGATTCATTTCTGTTATTAAACTGTACATTTTTTAACTAATGATTTTTCTTAGTTTGTTTATTTACACCATTAACATCAATTACAATCCAAGACAGACATTTAACAACAAAGTGCTTCACAACATCATCAACAATAGTGACACAGTGACACATGCTGCATATCAAAAGATTTGTTCAACAGCTACTCTGGAGGGCATAAAGGATCATGAGATCATCAGGAAGGCCCTACTGGAATGGTCCATACAGATCATGAGATTGTACTGCCCTCTAGAGGAGATGATAATAACTACTTCTGAATTTGGGAAGATAATGGCCTTCATGTGAAAAGCAGAGTTAGAGGAGAGTTTAGTAACTGGACCGTATGTGGTTCCTTACCTGATGCACAGCAGGAGCCCTGATGGTTTAAAATCAGGAAACATAACAGTGTGAGGATGGTTGCACAATTTACAGCAGAGGTCAGGAAGTCAAAAGAGATCAGGACGTTCACAGGCTGGATTTGAACACTAATCCTCACCTCTGAAAGGCATGGCATTTTCCAGAATTTTTCTTCATGGGCTTCAGTACACTTGTCCTATTAGTAAAAAAGGACATCAGTCAGAACAGTCAGACTCATCATACTGGAGTCACTCAGATCTGTAGAGAGTGTTGCAAGATGATCTGACCTTACCATCAGCACAATCATCACATAAAGAGTTTGTGATCACTTGGTAACACAAAGTGCAGCAGTCCAAGCAACTGATCCTGAAAGGTTAAAACAAATTAAATAAATAAAAAATGCTGTCACAACTCTCAGCTGGACCTGCAACTGACCTGTGTACTGGGGTCCAAGCACCAGCTCGGAACAAAAAGCACAGTAATTACCTGCAGGAGGCACTGGTGTCAAAATTCCTGTCACAACGGCTGTTACTTACCATAACTGTCCTGTAGATGGCACAAGGTGGTACTGCTAGTCCTGCAGCTTTGCAGCTGAATATCATTGACTTGGTATGGTTTCAGTTAAGGTGGCTGCTGATCCAAACCCTAGTCCAAACAAGGTGATGAGTGAAAATATCCTTTACTGATCTGTTCATTTTACCCTGAAAAAGTGACAAAGAACAATTCATCTGTTTTTTCATGTTTCTTAAAATGAGTTTCAACTCAGAGACTCAGGGACTACTTAGTAATTACTCAGTGAGATGTACAACTTTACTTGAAAGTACACAAAGACTAACTAATGATTAAGTAATCAGTAATTAATGAGTCGTTACTAGATTGTCAGCGGTTGGTTCATGGTTTAAAGGACATTCGCGCTCTGAGTAGTGGTCATATGTCAATTCACAGATACTTATGAACTAATCATTAAAGATTTATTAATATAGTATTATTTACTATATAGTTCTCATAAATTATTAATTCCTCATCAAGTCATTTCTTATTCATTTCTCACTCGCTCCGTAGTAACTACTCGCATTTTTTGTGTACCTTAGTGTTTAGTAGTACCGTATCTGTTAAAATGGTGCTCTTAAGGTTTGCTTCCAGTGGCTTCTGTTCCTGTAAGCCACAGGTAATACATACTTGCAGTACATTTAAAAAAAAAACATTAATAGATATATGAAAACACAAGAACAGCCATTGATTTTTTTTAATTTTTTTCTTCAAGGGGAAATGTTATTTTTCTCTTTGTCATAGTCCTCAACTCTTCTTGTCCTTCAACTTTGCAAAAACACTCCCCTTTCAACTCCTCCAACTCAGGGAAAATACAAATAAAAGAAAAAACAAATACGGAAGGATTCATCAGGCCTGAGCAAAACACTGTTTCAGTAGTATGGGGACAACCTTCCTCCCCTCTCCTGTTCCCCCCAAAACATCCCAAGAGTTAACAATCAACACAAGTCTATGGACAGCCAATAGAAATAGAATACATACAATGCACATTTTAATAAACTCATGTCCGTTCTATAAACTCTTTGCTTATATGAATCTCTGTTCATTGGTCACAGTTCACTTGATAGTTGGTGATCTCCATTACATTACTGTCCTCTGGTGCTCCCACCACCACCACCACCACGCTCGAGGCCACATATCATTGCACAGGAGGGACCAATAGCACAAGGCTGCGTGAGCTGGCTTTGGTACAAACATGATCAACTGGTTGGTTGCCATTGTTGAGAGTGGCGGAAGAGCTTAAATCAGGCTGATTCTCCCAATTATTTTGAGATCATTGCAGTAATGAGAAGTGAAAATTATTCTCGACAAGCCCTTATCCCTTATCTCCCTCTCCGTCCAAACATCAGCAGTCCAGACAGGGCAAGCAGGCACAGTTCCTGTTCAGTGTTATTCTGTGATTTAACTTAAGGCAATCAAACTCAGCTATTAGTACTTCCACGTGTTGCTGAAAGACTGAGCGGGGGAGGAAATAATACAATAAATATGTGTGTAGGTCTACTAATTCTGCCTTCACATAGTTAGTACTGAGAAGTTAATGTGTGGAAGGGAGAGGTCACCTTAAAGGCTGACTGAGATTTACAATACTGCAGTAGTGGCATAAATAAAAAAAGCACAGTGAATCATCTGTATATGTGTGTGTTTACTGCTATGCTTATGAGAGCATACACCACTCGGGTTCTGCTGCAAAGGCAGCTAATGGTTACTTCTTCTTACTATACATGATCACACCGATCGCCAGTTGAAATACTGTATTGAACCTCAGGATTGAACAGCAGAATTCATTGGCTGCAGTTGATCAGTTGGTACCAGTGAGCTTGAGCTTTACGACTGGCATATTACAAGAAAGCGTGCTGGTCTTTGATCCTTTTCATTGGAATGGAATCATCATAATAAGCATAATAATTAATCAGAATCTTCATAATAATAATAATAATAATAATAATAATAACAACATTAAGAATATACAAATGATGGATACAGAAGTGATACAAAATACCCTACGTTAAAACAAACCAAAATGAAAACAAGATACCACAATCAGACATGCTTCAAAGCGGTTATGTTTGGCAAGAAAGCAGTTTTCGTTGTATCATAAAAACCTCACAGTGAAAATAGTTATGCCCCTTCAGGATTACAAAGCACAGTATTCAGTCAAAATCAATATATATTTCTTTCCTTCATCTATTTCTTCTTCATAGAAGAATCAGGCTGTGTGGTACCACTGCGCTGAAATCCGAGGTTTCCCCCTCCTGATGGCTCTAGGACAACTACCTGATCTGAGTTCCTTCATTTCCATTTGCACCAAAAAAATACTTCTCTGAAAGGGAAGGAGCAGTCGATGACAACATACTGTTACGGCTGAAACCAACTGCCCGCTGGCTGCTCAAGCTCTGAGGAACCGATCTGACGTGAAATGAGGATGATCCGAGCTGGAGCTACTTCTGCTCCTCAGAGAGCGGAGATAAAAATATAGATTTCAGACATCGCCTTCTAATAACATCCTTAGTCGTCTTTTTTCTTTAGAGGTTGAGGGCAACATCATCATTTAGAGTTAAAGTGATCGGCTCTCTGCTGCCTGAATAATAAATTAATTTGACATATTTTATGAAAACAATGAGCAGTCGGGCAAACAAACAGGGTTCAGGCCTCCTGCCTAAAAAACAGAGGCGGTGATCATTGCTGACTTCAGCGAGAACATATCAAACATGTCTTGCCTTGCTTTTAGTAAATACTTTAGTCTTTGGTCAATATATTCCTCCTCAGTTTATACATATATTCATACACACACAAATATGCATGTACATACACACTTATAAACGTGTAATAAACTGGATATTTGTGCACGTATGTATTCACACTTTTCATAAAGGACCTTTTGCACAAAACATTGAGATCAGAATAAATAATTAATCCAGAAACAAAATATGAGTACCTGTTCATAATTCATGTGAAATAAAAATTACCGGAAAACAAATAAAACAAAAACAAAACACAAAGTAAAAATAAAAGTAGCCTTATGTACAGCGTTAATCTTCTTTTGACACAGGCTAAAAGGCGTTGTTTTAAATAAACAGACTTTGCATCTTTCAAGAAGCCTGAGAGAGAGGCTAGACATGAGAAAAACACTTGTCCTTCAACATGTACGTGGGCCAAAATGGCTGCCAGACGAGAACATTTTCCTCTCAAGAACACTTTCCTTTTGAAGTCTTAAAAGTTTTTTTCCTCTTTGCTTGGGGATTCAAGTGATGGCGTCTCGAGTTTTTAGCCATTCGCTCGCACTGTGAGTCCTCGCTCAGTGGTGCTGTGTCCTTGCAGTGGGGATCATCCCGGCATCTGCTGCCGCCATGGCTGCTAACTGTTGGGCGGTCCATCGTTCAGGAAGTAGGTTGTCATTTCCCCTTTCCCTTTGACCTTGACCACCCCACGACACTCCAACACGTACCCTTTGTTTGCAAGCACCTGGTAGAGGTCTGTAGTCACCTGTGAGCAGAACGGAAAAGCAGATTTACATTTATGAACCAGATTGTATCACGTTAAATCAGAGTGTCTCTGCAAATATATATATATATATATGTAGTTTTTTACAACACACCATCATATCACATTAACATACATCATCCTACTTGCAATATATATATATAGCATCAAATAACTAATTTCTTGCGGGACCAAAAAACATATTTGAATTCACAATGTCAAATGTGAAAAAGTAAAAAAAAACGTGCCGTTTTTCTCATCTCCCATGCTTTTTCCAGGTAACTAGCTAGTCTAAATGTTTCATATGTAAATAGCCAACTTAGTCTTTGTGCATCATCCATATTTACAAAATCAATAACCCCAGAAAAAGGCAGTAGAAAACAAAATCAAGCTCATTTTCTTTAGCAGCCAAACGGCACACTGAACAAATACTCATTTCTTCTTCCAGACTGATACACAGTCCAGTTTTAACCAAAAGGGGTTAATGTTATTGTTTGTTCAAATGTTATCATCCTAAATGAATGCACACCTGGATGTGTGTTAATTGAAGTCACATGAAACCTACCTGTATGCGGTCAGGCACACCTGTGCTGTCCATACGACTGGCCACATTGACTGTGTTTCCCCAAATATCATATTGAGGCTTGCGTGCACCGATAACCCCAGCTACCACTGGTCCAATGTTCAGACCTGAGAATCAACGACAAAAGCATTACAGTGAATCAACAAAGCAGCTTCTACTAAACATGTAAGACAACTTCAAAATCATTTGAATCTTGTGCTGTTTTTAGTTTTTTACCTATCTTCATCTGGAAGTTGTTGAAGGAATGCTCATTAATGTATTTCATCTGCTCCCGGAGTCTCATGGCGTAGTCGGCCAGTGCAGTAATATGGGAACGGCCCTCCTTGTCATAGGTGGAGTCATTGAGACCGGAGGCCGCCATGTAGGTGGAGCCGATGGTCTTGATCTTCTCTAGCTGCCTGTACTTCTCTTCACTGATGATCTGACAACAGAATACATTTGCACAATTTACAAATGACCATATATTCGTTTTTTAAAAATCGTCTGGGAGTCAAATCTGCACATTGAGTTTTACAAACATGCCTCGACGTATTTTACCTCATCAAAGTCGGCGATGATCTCATTGAGCAGCCGCAGACACTCCACTCCCTCGTTGTTGGCCTCCAGCTCCACGTAGAACTCAGAAAAGTTGCTGATGGAGGCGAACATGACAGCCACACACTCACAGGACTGGTAGTATAGCTCGTCGTTACGCCGCTCACGCGCCAAAAAGTGAGCAGCAACGTCCTTAGGCAGAATATTATGGAGGAGGCGACGATTGTAGGCTTGCAGTTCCTCCATCTCCTCCTTCTCTTCTGTGGCCTGAGAGTTAAAAGTCTTTATTAGTTATATTCAGCGTTTTTTTTAAAGTATAATGTCTGACAGGGTCGAGGTGTAGACTGCAGATCTGTCTCTATCATCTTGTTCATAGATGGACAAATGTTGAGGTTTTTGCAGAAATGTGAAGACATTGTGTTAGGTCAGATGGCGCCCTCTAGTGGACGCTGCACATACCTGTAATTTCCACAGGAAGTCGAGGCGTGCAGTAGATTCAACCTGCTGGGCGTGCAGGTACAGTGCCAGGACAAAGACTGTGAGGATCACTGGAGTCATGACCCTCAGGGACACTTTGGTCACAACAAATGGGCTGCGGAGTGACAGACACATGGTCAGATTAATGGAGAGAAGATGAACTGGGGGAAAAAAGCTTTAAAATAATAATAGCATAACGGGCTGTCCAGACCAAGAACGACGACTATAACAATAACTATAAATATAACATTTTAAAAATATTTCTAATTCAAGTGGGCTGTGGAACCACAATATGAAGACAACCACCGTGGTGAACGATATCCTTGGGATCACTTTCGGAGCGATTTGACGAACGATAGACACACTGACAACCAATCAAAATCCATCTGAATTTACAGGCCCATCTTGATTTTGGGGACATTTTTCCTACAAAATAATGTTTCAGAGGTGCTTATAAAATTGGTGTATTATGTAAGCTAGTTGATGGCATTTAGGAAACTTTTTAGACGGCCTACTCTAATAACTCAGTCTTCGTTATTTATACAACTCATTTAACGCTTATATAACGTGTATTAGGTTGCAAATTACACATAAAAAACATAATTTTACCTGAAACAAAAAGCCAAACCGTATTGGGGTCTTCAGAGTTTCTTTTTTCTTTACTCACATCCTCTTGACAATGGCCAGGATAATTGATGTTGACAAGAGTGGGAATAAAATCTTTCTTCAAAAAAAGACAACTCTGGCAACAGTGTTGGATTCTCTGAACTCATCTTTGAAGAATTTTGTGGACCCATATCCTTGTTATCATTTATCAGTTTGGATCCTCTCATCGTTATCTTTACAGTCATCATCATAGTTATGGTTCTTGGTGTGGATAAGACCACTGAAAGTAGTACTGAATGTAATCTTACCATTGGTTTGTAGTTTCATTGAAACTGGACCTAAAAGTACAAACACAAGAAAATTAATTCTCATCAGTACAAATAAAGCAAATAATCATTATAATATTAGTGTTTCTTTTTAATCTGAATACAAAAGTCTTACCATTGAGCACTAGTTTCATTTAAATCACTAAAAAGTAAAAAAAAAAAAAATACTGTTAGTACAAAACTCAGATATATAACAGAAATAAAATTGTACAAATCAATTGTTGGCACAAATTGGTACAACATCCAAGTAGGACTGCGTGTTGTTTTAAAATGTTCAATGTGTGTGTAATGTCTGTATGTTAGGTTTTTTGTCATTTGCACGAAGCATCTCAATACATATACACTCTCGTTGTCTTCAAGTAGCAGTATGTTATATTTTCTACTGACCTATATTATAACTGCTAAAGTGAGTTAATAATGTGAGGGAAAAAAACACATTTATTTCTGCTCACTTCTTGAAACAATATCTCCAGGGCCTCATTTATAAAAATGTTCTTCGATTTGTACTTGAACTTAGTCTGAGTCTTAAGATCATTGCTAATGATGTGCTTACAATCGATTCATAAAAGGTGTTGAGGATAAGAAACTTTGCTTCAGCAGGTTCTAAGAATCCCGTTTGTCACTTCTGCACATGTGATACTATAAATCTTAAAGTAATTTAAACTGACAACACGTGCGTTATCATTTCCCCTTTAATAATGCCAGCATGAACAGGGGGTTTGTCAGGAATAACCATGGAACAAAAGAGAAAATCAAACTTCGTGGAAGACGAGATCACGTTGATGGTAGAGGAGGTTGAAGCCAGCCAACACGTTTTAGTAGGTGGACTGGGAATAGTAGGTTGAAAAATCAAGCCAAACACACAGCTTGGGAGTGTGTGCACATTGTTGTTTATAAAGCTCATGCAAAGTTCACCAAATCCCTCTTGAACACATATGCATCCCAACCTGCGATACCCGGACATAACCAGCAGGAAAATCATGTGGGTCTAAACTTTGCTTAGAGATAAGATCATTTCCACGTTTAATTAAGGTTTTATAAATAACTACTTTTACATGGTTTTCTGCTAAAGTCATGCTTGAAAATTCAAACTTCAAACTTGATCATAAGGAGAAGTTTGGGGAATATAAGCCATTAAAACACTGTTTTTATTTCAAAAAAATATGACAAACTGCTCATTGCAGCGGGCTGATTAAAGCTGTGGACTTAATAAAATATAGTCTAAAGTTGGAGAAGTTATCAGGTTAAAGGATAACTAAAAGAATAAATAAATGAACTCCACTTTAAATACCCAATTGAGGATCAATACTTAGCTCTACATTTAAAACATGCTGCCTTGTTTTACACAAACATTATCCTGTGTCCCCGCTCCGCATTAGCACCAAGCCTGTGGCACTTACATGGCATTGGAGGTGACAAAGAGGTCTGCGTTGTCGAATAGTGCTACTTGTGGCCACTCCACCAGCAGCAGGAAGGTGAGCTGGATGAGCAGCATGAGGGCGAGCTTCCCGATGCTGCTGATCTGCAGGAACACCGAGCAGGCCAGCAGCGTCAGCAGCACACTGTAGCTGAAATACTGGCACGAACAGGAGAGCAGCATCACAAAGAGGTGCTATCAACAATAGATCTCTCACAGAAACACAAATGCAAATGTGACATTTTCCGTTTGAAATGGCTCGACCGTTTGCGTCGGGGACACAAACAGTGAAGTGGTGACATACAATGAACTCACCTCAGGAAAGGGGCAGGAGGGGCCTTGGCTCGGACAGATCTCTAGACCTCCTTCAACAGACACATTCAGGCTGCGGATCAGACAGGGTGTCACCAGGGCTGCAGAGGTGTTCAGCTTCTCCGCAACGCACTGCGCCAAGCTCGTGGTGTCACAGGCAAACTGCAGCGAAGCCAAACATACACACACGTGATCATCTATTCAGCGAGATTTTCAACATGTACAGCTGGTCTGTGTTAGCTATCATTTACCATATTAACAAAGGCAGAGATGAAGACGAGGATGATGGTAAATACTCCAACCAGGGTGCTGTTGGTGCGAGACTGGACAATCTTCTTTGAGACAGTCTGCATTGCACCTGGAAAGAGCTACAAGAGGAAAAAAAAAAAAAGATTTACACCTTAGACGGATGGTGAAAGCGAAAGTATATTACCAAAATATCAGTTTTGTTTGTTGTCACGAGCTCCGCTACCTTGATGCACGAATATATGGCACAGATGAAGAGGATGTTGGCGAGGATGATGAAGATACTGATGTAGATTCCCAGCATGACCGGGGTGCTGCAAGGAACAATACATAAAGTTATAGAGAGATATTCAGGGCGCTTTCACAACTAACCAGCTCAGTTTGGTTCATTTGGGCTGGTGTGAAAGATGTCAATCAAACTTCAACTTGCAACCAAGCAAACCAAGCCAAACAACAGATATATGTTTTTAGCATTAATTCAAAATCTTCTTGGAAGATAAATAAACACAGAAGTTGCACAAAATGCTGCATGAGTTCCCCAAGTGGGATGAAAGTCACCGAAACTGTCTAATGTCTATAATCAGTCAGCGTGAACACGAACCAGACAAAAATTAAAAGGCATCAATGTATAATTGTGTGAAGGCAGTCTTATCACGGTACATATTGGAGGATTTACAGTATATGTGAAGGACTTACTGTGGAAAGATAACAATCTGTATGAATGATATGAAGCAGAATACTAGTAGGGTGCAGGCAACGTAGCCTCCAAAACGATCGTCCACCTTTTTGGAATACTGCAACAGAAAAGAGATGAAGAAGAGAGTTAGGTGGAAGAAACTAAAACAAAAATAAAGCAGTAAAAAATGTGCAACTAAATAAAAACTATACTCTTTAAAAAAGGTGTAATTTGTAAAATATGGCCAAAATTTGAAGGTAGCTCCAAAAACAAAGGTATCAGAACATCACCAGAGTGACAACTGCTGCTCTTTGGTAGCTGTCCTTGACTGTAGCTAGCTACTGTTAGCTCATGACTCAGTTAACAGTGGAAAAATGTTGTGTAGAGCCAGAATATTTTCACATCTCATTCGATGAATTGAGGATTTATTTCAACCAAACCAGAGGTGATTGTGGAAAGTCAAACGAAGACTGTGTTGGTAAGTTTTATTTTGTTTATGTCGAGTTGGCATAGATCTCCCAGCTGAAACTATGGGGGCTATAAGACTATTAGGAGACAGGACGGGCCGGGGCTAGTAGGTTAGCATGCTAACTTCAGTAAACGTCTCTGCAACGTCAACGCTGTTGTTTCTTCACATTCTGTTCATAATGTTGTAAACTAAAATTCGGGCCATACGTCACAAATTGCCCCTTTAACAAAAACTAAACTAAAATTAGTCTGAACATCTGTTTTAAGCCACTCTAGAAACATGGTGGACTCCGTAGAAGAGGACCTGCTCTGTAGATACAAAAGGCTGATTCTAAGGTAATGAAAACATTTTTTTTTTTTACTTTCAGGTGATTACAAAATAATGAAAACATACTTGTGAACAATATAATACATGTCTACCAATAGATCCCCCATAAATCCAACACACTGGAGCTGTAGCACAATAATCAGGAGTCTCTTTTAAACCTTTTTCTCCAGGCTGGAGGTCTGGAAGGTGAGCAGGAACTTCTTCACGTGGTCTTTTCTTAGCTGGTCAATGCTGCGCGCGTCAATGGCTCTCCCCAGAAATTCATCCACCTCGTCCTCCGGGTTCATGGCCTCCTGAACTCCACGGCTGAAAAAAGATAAAGGGGTTAATGAGATCAAGTAAAAAAAAAAGCAGCAGTTTTCACACATCTGAGCATCGCGAGCAAGTACTCACTTGTCTTTACTGGAGGTCTCATCAATCCCCTGAAAGACAGACAACAAATATGACAAATATGAGTCTCAGAAAGAAGCTGCAGCCTGTCACCATGAAGGAGCGAGTCGATGTTGAGTCTCACCATTTGTCTGAAGACTTTGGAGTCTTTGGTCCGGGAAAAGGTTCTGTCAGGGACCCAGCGTGGCATCAGCCCCTCGTTAGAGTTGGCTCTCGTCCGCTGCATCTTTGCCATCATCGCCTTCTCCTCCTTCTGCTCAGAGGAAAAAAGATGAAAGCTTGACCAACTGTTCTCATACAACACAACACACTGAATAATAATATAAGTGACTAAATACACTGGAAGAGGTCTTTTTCATTCTGGCTTTCATGACGCCCACGAGGGAGCGTACAGTCAGATTAGTTCATTCACAAATCTGTCCCCTCTCATCTGTTAAGATTAATCCTCTGTGGTTCTTTTTCTTCACAGTGACAGTTTGTCTACTTGTCACTGTTGATCTGCACCAGCTTCAAGCTTCTAGGCCCTACCAGTTATCTGTCAGTTAGGTTATTTTAGCTTTGATTGGAAAACCAGTGTATTGCTAACTGTTTCGCAAGAGGAGGCGATACAATATATTGTTGTATTTTGTCCCACCCTGACTTTCTTGCATAGGACTGATAAGAAGGTGGTTCTAGTGGAGCACTGTACACAATGATACAGTGTATTTTTTGATATTGTTATTGTATCGTGAAATTCTGATGCGGTTGCAGCCGTAGTGCATTAAAATGTTGCGCTGGCATATAAAAGGCTAATATGCTAAAATTTAAATTGGGTGAAAAATAATGATTGTAAAAAGGAAATATAAGAGACAAACTTTCAGAAATAAATAATTAATAAAATGTTAAAGTGCATATGTATAGTATGGGACAAAATGTCAAATATTTCTGTGTGTTTTCTTTTAAAAAAAATCCTGAACACAACAAACATATTATATCCTTATTGAGCTTTGTGTTTTTATGCACTGACCCGTTTCTGGCTGCAGCCGAGGACCAGGAAGGTCTCGATGCTGTTTTCCTTCAGATACGCATTCCTCTCGCCTCCAAAACCTGGTTCCACCTCATAGTCTCCGTTAAGGTACTGCAAGGTGGCCTTGGTGATGTGGATCCGCCTACGAGGAGGTAAAAACATGAGGAATTTAATATAAAACCTTAAAGTGACTACGAGGAACTTTCATTTTTGTTGATTCTAGCGGCCCCTTATGACAAAAGCGGTAAGACACCAGCGCCTGCTGTTGCACAGATCTTTGCTAGCACGTGCCGGTAGCGCGTTTGATTTGGAAGCGAGTGACAGATATGTATTGTTTATACAGAACCAATAAAGTAAGCCTTCTTTACTTTACTGGTTCTTTATAAACATGGTAACTCTGTTGATCACCAGTAAATCACCTTGCGTCAACAGCTGTTGTGCACTTTGATGATTTTTCTAACATGCAAATTGTGAAGGTGTGTGTGTGAACCTCACCCTGCTTTGCCTCCCGCCTCCATGTGATTAGCCAGCGTGACATCATTTGACCACACGTCAAACTGCCACTTCCTCAGTCCTAGCACGCCACAGTGCACACGCCCACTGTGAATGCCGACGCGCATGTTAACGTTGACCCCCGTCACCTCCCTCACCAGCCTGCAGACACACAGCACCGAAGATCAGCGTCTCCTCTCCCGGTGCGGGACAAAGCTTCGAACAAGTACATCAAACAAACTCCAAACCAAACAGCACACATATGCAAACACTGTTTCTACTCACGAGATGGCCTCTATCATGTCGACGCCCATCTCCACACAGCAGTGGGCGTGGTCGGCCCGGGGTTCAGGCAGCCCGGACACACAATAATAACAATCACCCAAAATTTTAATACGTAGACAGTGGTTCTCCTGAGAAAGAAGGTAAAAAAGAGAGCAAGAGATGAAAAGAAATTTTAAAAATGTGGTTGTTTAAGTGTCCAAAAGACACAATAAAGGAATAGTTCGACATTCAGGGAAATATGCTTACTAATTTTCTTGCTGAGAGGTCAATGAGAAGACTGATACCACCGTCATGTCTGTTTATTAAAGGGAATCACGGTATTTTAAAACCTGGACCTTATATTTACATATTTTGTTATGGTAATGATTCATACTTACCAAAAGTTTTGGAAGCTGGCAGCTGTGATACGTCTGCAATGGCTGCAATGTAATCCCTCCAGGCAACTCCAACCATCAAAGTAAAGTCCATTAAAAGTGTTTGTCTTTGTCACTGGCAGGCTAAAGTTGTCATTTTAAGTGTCTGACAAAATTACAGAAATGATTCCTAAAGATATAGACCTGTTTGTTTAACGATAAAATCCTTTTTTTTAAAAACCAGAAACGAGAATATGGAAGGCCAGGGACATAACAACGTTTAATAAACTGAGAATCTTTACCATGTGAACTTGGTGGCTGTAAACCATCAGAAATGATCAGGGAAGGACGACACCTGGAGCAGACTAGAGAAGATGGCCCAAAATTGCGAACGATGGACACGAGCAATTGATGGAAAAAGCAATGTTGATGATGATGATGTAACCGGAAACACAAGTCTTGTATGTGGAGAAGTCTTGCTCTGAAGTCTTGTGAGAGGTGAGTTGTTGCAGTAAGATGACGGTGGAAACGTGAGTTGGAGAGAGGAGTTTGAAAATTTACCATGGCTGAATATTTAACTGAGTAACTGTTTCTGGTTACAAAAAGGATCTCACTCCTCAACAAGTAGGTCTTTCTCTGTAGGAATCATTTCCGTAACATTGTCAGACACTTAGAAACTAACACTTCTAGTGGACGTAATGTTGATGGTTGGAGTTGCCCCATAGGATTACTTTGCAGCCATTGCAGCCAGAAGAGGCAATCTCCTGAATTGATTCCAAAACTTCTGGTAAGTAAGACTCATTTACACACCAAAACAAGTAAATATAGGTCACAGGTTTAAAAATACTGGAACTCCCCTTTAAGAGTGACACTACAGCCAGGAAGCTGACCTGGATCTGGTAACAAAATCTTACTATCAGCACCCTTTATTTCCCAAAATGTCAAACTCAACACAGCATGTGAAGCCACAGACACATGAGAAAGGACGCTGTGTGTGCTCCTTACCGACGCCAGCTTGTCGAAACGGGCGAAGAGTTCATTGAGCGTCATGACCAGCTCCTGAGCTGTGCACTGAGAGGCCAGGCTGGTGAAACCCTCGATGTCTGCAAACAGAATACTGAGGACGAGATCAAGAGGTGGAAGAACAGAAGGAAAAAACATTGTTAGTCCTCGACTATCATCAAGTTTTAGCATTAGCAACTGCGCAGTTCTATGATCTCTACACAGCAGTAGCATGATAGTGCTGCATGTTACTATCAGGGCTGCTAACCTTGAGAGAGGCAGGAAGTTTGACCTTAAAGTCTTCTGAAGGAGATCTGTGCCAGTGTGAAGTGTCTGTGTGTGTGTGTGTGTGTGTGTGTGTGTGTGTGTGTGTGTGTGTGTGTGTGTGAGAGAGAGGTGGGAGTGAGAGACTGTGCAGTGTGTTTGCTCAGTGCTGTAATTGAATGTGTGCTGAAGCTCTCCATCTTTGGGGATTATCTTATCTTGGCTGCTGGTGATTAAGTATTCCCTCACTAGTGTTAATTAGCCTCCACTCTGCCAAACCACTCTACCCTCTTCTGACTCTGTGAGCGCGCTTGTATATCAGTGTGCATGTGTGAGTGTATGTGGGCACGGATGTGTGTGAATCACTCCCAGGAAGAATGAGGGACAATGTTTGTTTTGTGTTGAATTTTTTGACATTTTAATACGTTTTTTGATGTTTTGAGGATGATGAAACATCACACTAGATCATATCACTCTAAAAATACATGGATAAAGTAAAATTTGAAACTATAAATAAACTATAAATTACAGCACTGACCTGACGTTGTCATGTTTCTGGATATAGATCTTATGGAACATCATGTCTTCCTTCTTGGCATTGATGTCAGCCTTCATCTCCATTGCAACGTGCCTTGGCAACACTGAGAGCAACAGACGCTCCTGGAAAAGACACAAAAAAGACACAAAATGCAACATAAACAAGACATAAAAAACAACAGTGAACTGATACTCCAACAATTACTGTCTCTGTATCCAAAGCCTCATTTATCTTAATCCTCTGTGTCATAGAGCTCCATTGTTTCCCAGCTAAATACTATAAAACACACATCAGTGAGCCACAATGTTGTGTCATGAACACGAGTATGGTTGATCCAATATACACCATCTGGCTGCCACTTCAAACTCAAAAGTACACCAAATTAATTTAAAGGTGAAATTACTGTCCAGTAAATAAACCATTTACTTCTGTGAGAGACATTTACTGAGCCTTTTAAATAGAACTACATATACGTGACCCAATTTCAAAGACGTACACCTTCAGTAGGAACAAATGTACCTGTCAATCACAGCCTGACAGGAGACTGTGTGAGTATGAGAGTGGTATATGAAGAATTAGCTGCACTTTAAAACATACTTGGACAAGCTGAACAAGTTTATGTACTTCAAGTACTTCATGTCTCATTTTTAGAAAAGAAAGGTTTCAAGAATAAGCGCTCGGGCAGCCACACAAAAAAGGCTTAGCGCTCTGAAAAAAGACGCTGCACCTTTTCTCTGGCCGGCCACCTGCTGCAACAGACGCTCGCTCCTCATCGGGAACAACTGAAAAAAGACGCTGGGACTCTATGAAATGCTATGTGGACACAGGCCTTAAGGCCTCTGAATAAGGCATTTTTCCAAAAACAAATGTTGCTGTCTTATATTCTGACCAATACAATCTTATATACATATAGGCTCATGTGGCTCATGTCACCTGTTGTTGATTCTCCCTCTGCAGATGTAGTCTGGCCTGGATGTATCCTCTGGTCTCCTGGAAGGCTTGTCTCTGGGAAACCTCAGCGGGGTAGTGGGTACAGATTCCAATGATGTTAGTGCACAGGAAGATCAGGACATTAGCACTCACCTGGAGAGAAGAGAGAGGAGGGAGAAACTCTGGATGATTTAAGCATTGACTGAGCTTTCTCATCAAACTCGACAAATTATTAATTTTTCATGTTTGAATGTTGCTGTTACTGCTTCCAGGATAAAATGGTTTCATGAATCAAAACGTGAGTCTTTACTGAGAGAAACGTACACATTTAAATTGTGTAAATACATTTTATCTTTGAAAAAAGTCAGGATATCCTTTGTTTTTTCTGTGGGTTTAACCTTAAATCATAATAAAACTGTCTGGTTTCATCGACAGTGATGCTGACAGAGATGGAGATAGACAGAGATTGGCCTACATTTCAAGTGCCCGACTTTACAGGAAAATCCTTACATAAACAGACATAAAAAAACATTAACTGGTGACAGGCTTTTACTGCACTCTTTCTAAGGGTTAAATTATGATACTAGTGGCATCTGTTTACCTTTTTTCTTAAACATTTCTGTTCCCTTTCTCAGACTCAAAGCATACAGTAGGTGCATTACGGCCCCTGTGTGGTTTTGGGCTCTTTGAGACGAAAGTCGTGATAGGAATGTGATAAAATCTTTGGTCGTCAGTCCTAGTCTGGTCCGAGATCACACTTTGAGACACATCTACCAAAAGCCAATTTAGAGCTTTGGCGACCAAGGAAAATTAGGACACAGACCCACACACACACAAAAAAAAGCAGAGGGATAACACGAGCTGATGATGTGGCTCTGCTCTCACCACACAGTCAGCACATAATCCGACGTAACTCAAATTGATATCGACTTGTGTACACTCTATCGACTAGCAACTAGCTGCCTTTAGCAAGTTTGCCATGGAGTTAAGTGGCCCTATTAGTGGACTGGAATGTGCTCGCACCACAACCTCGTTCAACGGGTTAGGTCACCACACTCAACAGTGCTCTGTCAACCGGCCTCCCAGCGAACACTGCTGGACTCCAGGCCTCTGAGACCTACAGATGGAAGACAGGGGATACAGTACGGAAGCCTTCTGAATCATTTACTTCTGTTCTCTCTCATGTATTTATGATCAATACTTAAACAGGATGTGGGTTCGTAGCCAGATCTTTTTTTTTACACACTGACATCTCATGGGTAAAAACGGAAATACACAAAGGCCAAGGAGTTCAGTTACAACATAACACAAACAACATAACACACAAATAAAAAGGATGACTCCAATTATATGCTTAATGTAGTTATGATCAATGACAATGCATCTGGTGAAAGTAGAAGCTCTAAAATTAGTCGTGTGATGCTGGAAAGGCAACGTGAAATGACACAAAATAAAAATAATCGATCATTCCCCTCAAATGCAATTACACAATCCTGTGTTGAAAATGTACGGAGTGGAGTAGAAAGTACAGACTTTTGTGTCAAAAAATAGGGAGTAAAAGTAAAAATCTGTCAGAAAAATAGTGAAGTACAGATACCTAAAAATATACTTAAGTACAGTAACAGAGTATTTGTTACACTTTACTTCAGCCTTTACGATTTTTGAGGAAGAGAAAGGTCTGTGTATATCTTTACATATATACATATCCAATGTTAATATAGTGCACATGGTACAGCAAAGGTGAGCAAAGATGATAAATACAGGATACTTGTTACAAAAACGCGGTGCAATCTTAAAATCTTCCTAATATTAGGAAGAAATACTAATATTAAGAGTTATTAGAAGAACCATATTCAAGGGACAGAGAAGAGCATGAGTGCATGTAAATATAGAAGGTGGTTACCAAAGAATTAAGAGGATAGCAATTGGGGGTAAAGGTGCCTTAAGGTGACATAGTTTACAAGGTATCACAGACACAGGAATAGAAACAGATGGGTAATGGACAGAGGAGCTGAAAAGAAAGTAAACAAGGGGCGGGGTAAAAAATAGAACAGGGACAACAGAGATAAAATGGAAGACTGACAGATGTTGAGGAGAGGAAGGAAATGAGTTGTAAGGAGCGGGACGAGGAAGGAAAAGACAATGTGAGGACGACAAGAGAGAGAAGAGAACGAGCGAGTGAGGTCTGCAGAGAGAGAGAGAGAGAGAGAGGGCAGGACAGATATGGGCCACAGTGACATTAGGCAGATGGCTCTGAGCGCTCAGCTCTGTTTACATTACTCTCACTGATCAGGCAAAAAACAGCCAGGAGACAAAAGTGAGCCCTGCAGCACAATGGTTATGTGCAGGTGAACGCCTCCCGTCAGTCTGTGAATATGTGTTCTCTCTGCACATGCAATGAGCTTCAGCTTCTCTAAGTATTTATCGTTCCAGATTCACTCGACGTTCGTATCATGCTACATGTGTCTGAGCTCACAAGCCCAAGCTAATTGCTTGCTTTTCTCAAGAGGGCAAGGGCTAGTGGGTTTACAGAGTACACAGTAAGGTCCTGTGTTTACGCAACAGCACTCCACCTCTTTAGGAGCTCTGCTTGGCAGCGTTTACCTGCTACCTGTACTGTACACGCTCCCAGTGCAAGGCCACTGCACCTGTCCTCTGCTCAACAACACACTCGTTTATCCAAACTCATCACTCAGACTGGCCTTTCCTGTGCTGGTTTGGTGTAATCATACCACTTTGCATTATAATCGTCATTGCTCACTCTCTGTCAGGTAGGGTTCATGACTGAGTTACCAATATGATTACGGCCTACTAAAAGGGTTACGCTCGGTTTATGAAGACTAAAATAAACCAGGAATTGAACATCACGTCACTGGAAAATCACATAGTTGTTTTGTTTTTTGTCATAAAAGCAGTCGTCATTTCCCCCTGGGGGTGACATGACGGGAGCAGCCAGCCAGTCTGTGGAGAGGACCTCAGCTTAATCCCTGGATATCAAAATGGCATTATGTAAGAGCTGCACTGATCTAGACAGGACAGGCAAAACAGCACTAATACTGGCTATTCAGCACAACATACAGTAGATTTAAAATGTATTTTGCCACAAAAAGCCCCACAAACAGCTCAGGAAGGATATGCAGGCTTAATCAATAAATGATGATGGCTCTGAGGACAAGCTGCTGAATAAATCACCACCTCTATGCTAACAGGTAAGTCTGTTGCATACCTGAAATACCTCCACAATGACGTTAAACCCCCTCCGACATTGTACATTTTTCCTAACACCTACAAGATATTTAAAAGCCCTTTTCTGCCATTTGTTAAAAAAAAAGAAAAAAAAGTGTTTGACAGAAAGGGGGTGCTGTAAAGAACATGGCGTCTTGGGTTTGAATATTTCACCCAATGTAAACATCATATAGCTTCAATAATGAGCTGGGACAAGCTGATACAGAAAAATATATAAGAGAAGAAAAAAATGGTTACTCATGATTAGGATATATTATCTCAATTTTTAAGAAGAAGAATATGTAAACTGTGACTTGTGGGACTTTAACAAAGTGTGTTGTTAACCTGAAATATTACAGAGGTTCAATTCTGCCACTTGTAAGAGGCAAAATCCAACCCCTTATCTAACTTTAACTCCCTCATAATCACCAGATAATATCACTTTATTTAGAATATGTATTAATTATTCATTTGAAAATGAGCTCTCGTTTGCACATTTTGTAGACAAAAGTTGTTTTTATGGCAAATTCTGTTATAACAAATATGACTGCGGAAGTCCAGGATCGAATAAATTATCAAAATAGTTACACAAATTTGTGTTTGACACGTTGATTTTGTAACCACATTTTAGCTGGTTAGGAGAGGGCAAAATATGTCTTTGACATTCAGACCAAATATCATAGAAATCAATGTTGCAATCCTGGTTGGTCCTCACTAGGTAATTTGTAAAACCCACATTACAGCTGAGGCTGATGGGAATGTCATTAGTTTTGCAAGCATTTGGTCATAAACTTAAGTATGATGGAGCTTAAAGAAAAGTCAGAGGATCAACAAAGTTATTGGGATTCATCCAGATGGGGACCATGAATGTCTGTACAGTATTTCATGGTAATCTGCCAAATAGTTGAGCTATTTCAGTCTGGTGGACCAACAGGCCGACTGATTGCGTTCCTAGACTCAATGCCTGTTAGCATGGTTTACGTAGGGAATACAGAGTCTAAACAAAAAAGTGGCAAACACTACAATGACATCTACCTGTCCATCATTAATGATGCCTCAGCAGCAACACAACACTGCTCTAAACTTAATGAATCTCCTCTGAAGCTACTGTCTCTGAGTTGGACGAGCAGGAGAGGATGAGAGGGGAAGCTAATGGAACATTCAGAAACTTTATTTATAATTTTTCTCCGCCTTTGTGATGGATTTAGCACAGCAGCCATTTACTTTAGCAGGAAGTCTGTGGTCCTGACAGTGAGTCTATAAACATTGACTTTTAAGGCCATCAGGCACCATTTCAGACTGGGGAAGAGTGTTGTGGAAGAGAGAGCAATGTGGGAGAATATGGGCAAATGGAGCATCCTACAAGATTGACGCAAATGCAGTGTACCAGGTCAAATCATGTTTTTGCAATGTCGTTGCTTGGAGAGTCTGTGGAAAAGACAAGAAAAATACGCAGATGGGAGCAGTTATCATGTAAAAACTTGTTAAACGTTGTGCAAGGTTATATTTGAACTTGTCCCAAGTATTTTGCAAAACAGCGACAGAAAACTGTAAAGACACAGAAAATATTTAGTGACCTAAAGGTCTCCTGCGCAATGGTCCTACACATAACCCACTCAACAACTCGACAGCTTGCTAAAGAGACAATTTTCATCACTGTTTCGTAAGTTGAAATGATGATCCTGGAACAACATTAATTATGATGTTCTAGGATCAACACTGCAATATCAGAGACACTGTATGCTGCCTACTCAGCACCACATGGCAGACAGACAGAGTTAGTGATTAATAAACACAGTTGAGCATGTAGCTGCTAAAAAGGCAGATATTTCAAGGAGGAGAATGAAAAACAGAGCTCAAAAGGAGTCAAAATTGGATTCAAATTCAATGAAAGTCCAAGCACTTACGCATCCGTAACTGATGTGTGAATACGCAACTGTTTGCTAAGAGCAAATCAGCTGAAAAGTTGGTTAAATGTCAGCAACAAAATCTGTTATTACATGTTTAAGGGTCAACTAGGGCTGCATGATATTAGAGATGCACAATATATACAACATAAACAGTATATATAAATTATCGGCCCAATAATGGGACATTTATATTATCGGTTATCAGCTTATAATGAATTATACAAGAAGAAGAAGAACAACAAGAACCAGAAGAACAAGAGCCACACAGTGTAGACTACAGAGCCCCAAATATGTTGTCGCCAGTGTGGACATCTTTTATAGGGAAGAGAACACAATGCATTTTGGAACACATTCTGCAACTGTACGAGTTATAACACAATAACTCTATCAAAAATTTCTCAAAAAAATGTCAGCTTCTGCCATTCGAATATTGTATAAAAGAAACCTAGTCAGTCTGTGCAAGGAAGTAACCACACAATCCAAAACAGACAGTCGGATGTGACTAATAGTCAGCACTCACAAGCCAATTCCATTTCAAACCAAACAATCTTAATCAAACTTACTGAGGTTTCCGTACAGTGCAGAATGTCAGCCCGGTATCGCTTTTCTATTTTCTCAGCATTTTTACATGGCACAATACTCAGCCATCACCTGACACTGATCAAAGGAAGGTGTGTTTATGTCTCTGTGCGTGCACGTACATGCAAATGCACAAAATGAGCAGGCCAGGTAGGATTTTCCCGAGACAGATGATACTACTACTGTACTTTTTCATTTACTCAAACCCCTTACAAGTATTTGACAGAATGAAAAGTTCAGAGAATGAAAAACAAAATGACCAAAGACATGTAATCTACACTTTAAACCCCTTTAGTTCAGCTGTAAGCCAGAAAAAAATCAATCAGATACATTTTCCCCAGACACACTTTGTCTCTTATGGTCAATCAATCAGATTAAATGTTGTTGATATGCAAAAACAAGCTTTTTTATAACGTGCATGCAGGTATTATGTTCACTTTCCCGACTTAATATTGCCATTAGAGAGCTTCATTTTGAAGCCAGCAGTCATTATACACCTCTTATGCGTGGAAGATGGAGATGTGATGATGGGGGTGATTTTATATATAACTCAGTGTTATTGAAAAGTCTCTCTCTCTCTCTCTGTGTGTGTGCTTCTTTCTCAGTCTTGTGAAAGGTTCTGCTTAGTGTTGTACCGAGACTCACACCCACGGAGACTGTGAATTATCAGAGATGGCAGCACAGCTTTCACTTAGCAACTATCACCCACATTCCTCAGCCTCTCTCCAAAGACCTGCAGTCCCCCACCCAGGTTCAAGGAAGGTGCAGCGTGTGGACCAGCTGACGGGTGGGCAGATGAGTTTGTCTTACAGGCTTGTTACACCGACATACCACTGTCAGAACATACTGTATTCTCAGCATGTTCTGACTCTTGCCAACAAATTGTTTGCACTATCATCAGTTCTATTTTCTTATTTCATACATTAATTTTTTGCTATATAAAATGTCACATACACAGGACTCCGCCTCTCTTAACTACTGTTGTCACGTTACAAATGTTCGCTCTTGCAAAGTACATAATGCAGAATACAACGATAACAGTGGCAGATTTACACTTGCTTTTTATTTAAGACGGAGGTACAGCAGCAGGTTTCTCATTTGGCTGTAATGTCAATGTCATCTACAGATTTCATTAGCTGTAACTAGTTAGCTACTTAAGCAAACCTTAGCACCAAGAGTTTGAGAGCTGAAAACATCATCTCCAGCTGACTTTTTAATGTTCCCAGAAAACTCATGTTAAAAAAGTAACCCGGGAAAAGGAGGGCTTAAATATGCACTTGATTGCTACATGTATGATGGGGTGAAAAGACTGCATGTCTCAGGTAAAAGTCAGGATCATCACCAGTTCAAAAGCCTATGAGGGTGAGAACTAACCAGCAGCACTTTCTCAGTTTAAACTTCCCCAAATCCACTATTATTAGCCAGGACTTTGATAGCATCCAGGAGCAGCTGCTTCCACACAGTGGATGTGCTTGTCATAAAGAAGGATGCAATAAACTGTAGTGAGTTAATGATATGTTAACTCTTGCTCTGGAAGTAGCACTACAGAGTGTATAATAAATAGTGGACAGGGCCACCATGATGTCAACCATTGGTTAGTGGACTATCGTTTTGAAGACTCATGTTTTGCATCAAAGCTGTCACCATCTTGGTTGTTTAGAGCCAAAAGTGATTGAAATTTGGACGATAGGGTGGTTTTGACTGAGAGTCTGAGGACAGGACACACCGTGGTAACAACTTGTCAATCACGAGGTAGCAATGCTACACAAAATGCAAAATCAGAAAAAAATCCTTGACTGTGCTTGTGCCCATCCCTGATTGCAGGTTAAGCAGTTAAATAACGGTAAATTAGTGCTGATTAATCATTAATAATTAACATCCCTAAAATGGGACCATAATTTACAAAATCAACATCATGCTGTGTTGAAGAAGACTTGAAACTAGAGATTGAGACCATAAACTCATTGGAAAACTGTTTACTGAAGTAATAAATCAAGTGAAAAGTAGGGTAATTTTCTCATAAGCTTACATACAATCAGACTTATTTTTGAACCAGTGGAGTCACCTCCTGCTGGCTCTGTCCATTTAAGGCTCATTTACGCTCAATGTTAGATACGCATATGGATATGGATGGAGCCTTCTGTGCGCACTCTGCGTTTATTTCATCTGTATGTTTTCTGAAAGCTTACGTATATCGAAATACAGAACTGTAATCTCAGTAGTCGTGGGGGTCAGTTTAGCAGTGTAGCCGATCGTTCAAGCAGACACGACAACAGGAACAAGAGGAAGACGTTTTAAAAATGGTGCGACTTTTGGAGAACTTTAAGACATTTGTACTGTATGATGTTACTTATGTTAGTTATGAGACAGTCACTAAAAACAGCTGGGAGGCTGGATGGGAGATAAATGTGAGTTGGACGGCGGCGAAGGAAAAGTGGAGGTCCATGCAAGACCGATTTGACTCTGAGCGGCGCCCTCTAGTGGTTGTATTGCTTAACATCCATGTCAACATGAAGGCCGCATGGTTGTATGAGGGCAGTGACGGTTATATTGGAGCATAAATGAGCCTTCATACCGTCTATGAGTAGCACTTGATTACTACTACACTACTATTACATGTACACCGCCTCAACAAGTGGAAAAATCTTGACATGTCTACTGTGCCTGGTTACGGTTGCTAAGCTATGACGGGGGGGGGGGGGGGGGGGGGGGGGGGACCTGTCAATTAATCGAGTAATCCTTTCAGCACTGCTTAACTTCAAATGTCTCAGCCCACTGAGGTCTTTTAAATACACTGGCAACAATATTTCATGCTGACATGGAAAAAACCATTTAGCTGGACAATACGGTCCAGAAAACTGCGTGAGGAACAAGACACTGAATTTATAAGACCTTTTCCCAGAGGGAGCAGTGACTGATGGGATATTGTTGTTGAACCGGGGCCAGCGAGAGTGAGAGTCAGAGCTCATCGGCCTTTGAGGAGCATCTGGAACTCCTTAGAGCATCTGTGTTAGATCAGGCTCTGTAAAACACACTCTAGCACCCCCAAACACAATGACAGAGCTTTACTCGTGACAAACCATAAGAGTCTCCCCTGTAGGTTTTGCCCCTTATCTTTCCTTGAGAGCGTTGGTTATTTATTTCCATATTCTTTCATTTCATTTATTTTTTCCTGCCTCCCCCCGCTCTGCCTCGTGCTCACTGTCACTTTGAGCCTTTGTGAAAGAGTCTGTGTGTATGTGTGCGGTGCCAGGCAGCTGCTGTGTTTGTGTACTCAGCCTGAGCCTCATGTCTACACACAGTTCGCACTGCCCTTATCTGAAATGACCAGAACCACATCAACAGATAAAGAGTCAGGCCCCGCCTGCTCACTCTGCTCCCTCACTGAGGTCTATACACTGTCTGGAAGGTGAGCGTCTAACTGAGACACACTACAATCAGACATGATGTGTCTTACAGAGGAAAAACTTAACATGAAAATCAATCTTTTAAAAATATTTTAGAGCACAATCACCTGTCTAGTCTTCTTATGTCTGTAATTTGTGATGAACAGCAGAGCAGATTTTTTTCCTTTCTCAGGAAATCGTTTTCCAGGACATTTCCAGGACAACATCAATCAAACTGTTTAAAGGTATTCTTAGTTTCTTAAATCTGTCATCATTATGACTGACGTGAAACTGTGTCATTTAAACCAAACAAAACTGCACCATTGAAGGCACGAAACGTAATAATTTTGCTCTAACATGTTTGAATTTACTAGTTCTTTAGTTCTTTTTATTTCCATTTGTTTCAGTTTCAATTATAATAATTGTTCTCATTTTCAAAGGTGTTTTCATCGCAGTGTTGTCTTTTGATTTGTATTTTATTTACTCAAGACAGTCTCTGGATTCTCAACACAGATCTTTACGTACACACATACCAAGGGAAGAAAAATATTGCGGGAAATGTTGACTAGGATAAATATCATGGATATATGGATGAGACAAATATCCTCAGGGAAAGATTGTGATTACAAACAAAAAATGACGAATTACACTGAAGGTTAACATGGAAAACTTTTCATAACATTGCTCAGATCTGATTGTTCCTGATAATAAACACAAAGTAGTTTGGCTTACAAGTCATTTACAGAAAATACAGAGTGTTTTCAGAGCCTTTCACTTATAGTAGATCCAAAAATGATTTACATGAGATTTGTTCCAACAGTAGATGATAAAACATCTAGATTTTTCCCTCTAGTCAACTCATTCAGTCCGATTTATGACACAGTTTACTGTAGACTGCATTAGCAGCTTTAATCCTGCAATCTATGGAGGAAGTAGTGTATATTTGTGTGTATTTAAGTAAAATATACAAGTCTAAACAAATGTGTGATGCATCAGATAAACTACAAAAGAGCAGAAGGTGGTTAGCTGATAAATCTGTGTTCTTTTAAAAACAGGAAATGGTGCAAATGTGTGGCGATTGTTTCTGCTCCCCAAAGTGTATTCAAAAATCCAGTCACAATACATTTATTGGAACAAACATTTGATAAAAAAAGCTCTTGTTCCTCTATCGCCACTGCTATTTGTTTTGGGATAAGTGAAGAAACTATTTTCTTATGTTTTAACATAAAAGTATGACTGATGACACATACATTTCTATTAATAGTTCTATTTGTTGGCTTTTCTGCATTTCCTTCAGCTGCTTGAGAGATCTTTGAGTATTTTGGAGGCCGTGCACTGAAACGTAAGATCAAACACGTTACATAAATAATGTACAGCCCGGTTGTGAACAGATCTGTACATACTGACCATGTTCAAACTCCTTAATCCTCATGTTTCTGTTAACATGGACAGGGACATGCAAGGATAACAATGAAAAACTACACACCACACACATTTCTGCTGGCAACCAGGCGGGTGTGACAACTGTGAAGAGAGTGTGACTATTCAACTATTCTGGCATTCTGTTCTTATTTAAAGAACACAATCTGCATAAAAAAGGAAGTTTGAGAGAATTAGAAACCTTTTTCACAATAATACCAAGATACCCAGAAAGCTTGGGACCCCTGCAAGGACGCTAGGCTCTCTATTCTGCAGACAGACGGGTTCAAGGACAACTGCTGTGATTAAACAAAAAGCCTCTTAGAGGAGTCGTGTCAATATTAGAGGAATGTTAAGGAGTTGTAATTAGCAATAAAACCAATTATCTGTGCTGGGAAGGAAACTCATAAATAACAGAATCATACAAGGTCAATCATTGAAGACAGCGAGCTTTCCTTAAAAAGCAAGAAAAAAAAACCCACTTCCTGGACTGTCTCCACATTACTGGGGCCCCAAACATGCAGAGTCATAGCAAGCTGAGCAGAGATAAGCTTCCCTGAATCAGACAACGGGCAAACAACATCCTGTGCATCCCTGCCTCTCGACTCCCCACCACCTCCACTCATATGACCTCTTCTCTGTCATCGCCATGTTTAATTATGGTATGTCTCATTTCGACAGCAGGGGGGAGGAAAACAAAGCAGCAATCTGTCCGTGCGGCACACACAGCAGTGTGTTTACAAAGATCGGACCCCTCCAACAACACCCGCCCGTCAAGCTTTCAGATTCTCAGAAGGAGAAGTGAACAGCAGAAATCAATTCTGACCTGATTTTTCTTCTTCTTCTTTTTTTTCCTTTTTTTTCGCCTTTACTTGAAGCAACGGTTACCACACTGTACACCAGGCAAGCTGAACTGGGTCTCGGCAGCTTGAGTCGTAGTTGTTTCCATGGCAACCGCTGGACCGACCGAACACGAGCACTGAGGGAGACACTTAGCAATGCTGTTTATTCCCCATCATTCTCAGAAGTGATGCTAAACTGATTTTCCAGCACTCTTATTGGTCCACAGACTGGCTGATTGGCAGCAGTGGTATGTGTGGCTGAGTGTGTGTGTGTGTTTGTGTGTGTGTGCTGTTTAATCCTCATACGAGTAGATACAGGCAATTACAAACAAGTGAAATGTATTTACACAGAGAAACAATTACGTAATGAGGGATCATATCACATTCAGGTGTATCAATGCTTAAATCTTCGATACACTGCAGCCTACAGTGGATCCTTTGAGTGAAGCTGTGGTGTGTGTATGTGTGTGTGTGCGTGTGTGTGCGCACGTGTATGTGTGCGTGTGGGATCCCATCAGTCAGCACCCATCCTGGTCGTGAGCAAAGCATACATGTGACAGGTATCCTCGTTAAAATGCTGCTGCCGCGTTAAACACACAAATTATTTATCAAAGGAGGCTGTGGAAGGACTGCGTGGGGAGAATATCGGATTCTCCTCCGATCACATCGCCTCGCTGCCTCCTCCTTCGCTTATACAGGGGGTGTCTTATTCTATAGCTGTAGCTTCGCACAGGTGATCGTCACGAGCTGACACTTCCTCCACTGGGATAAGAGTCTTTCCATCTTGATGTGTGATGCACACAAGGTTATTACAGCAGCACCAAGAGCTGCTGTGAAACTGTGAACAGCTGATACAGCGTGAGATCTGCTCTGATTAACATGCATTTATTCTCTGCCCAACATCCAGGAAATTAGAAAATTGAGTAAACAGCCATTTGGAAAGTTTGACGTGAGACCATAGTGGGTTTGCGTATAAATTCAGAGCAATATTACAAGAGCTGCATTTTATTATTTAAACTCTATTGCCTTATCTTATCTACTGAAAAAAAAGCACACTTTAAACACTTAGTGGGAGCTCAACAAGGAGACTAGTGAAACATATCGACTGTCCCCTGACCTAGAGTCCACGCAGACACTTGATTTACCCTCTGTGCTCTTTAATGGGCTTTTAGGGGCTTAACCCACCATCTCTGCTGTGGTCAAAGATGCATTATGCTTCATTAACGTACAGAAAAAGATGAATAAACCGTTGAGTATCTGTGAATACAGCGTATCCGCCTCTATACCAGTGTAGTGTTTCAGGGTATGTGAACAAACCACAGCCCCATGTGTATGCAGAGAAAATGGGGTTAGAGTGACCTGCCTGTTGCTCTGACGCAGGCTCTGATAAGACTGTTCCATGTGACGCAACAGTTAGCAGAAACGCCAAAGGCTGGGTATTTTTAGGAACCAGTCTTTGACCTCTCACAGCACTTGTGTCAACAACATCCATACAACGATGCTAAAGCCATTGTCGAGGGGAGGGGGGGGGGCATAAAGCAAATAAAGCCGGGGTGAAGAATGTAGAACAATGAGAAGTTTCAGTAACAAAATCCAAACATTTCATTGACAAACCAGAGGAATGCCGTGTATACAACGTGCTTTTTGGTGCATTTTTCTGATTAAATCCTGGACAGAAGCACGTACTGTACATGTCAGTATTCACACTCAAACAGACACCCACACATACAGGCAGGACAATGGTTTTGGGATGTTGCCTCCAAAAGAAAAACAAACAGCAGCAATTCTGACAAACATTCAATAGAGACGAGAAGAGAAGGTGACAACCATAACAAAGCATGGGATGGTGTGTGTGTGTGTGTGTGTGTGTGTGTGTGTGTGTGTGTGTGTGTGTGTGTATTGATGGGTGGGATATCTGTATGGCTAATTGATTTCAGCTGAGGAGGATCACAGACGTGGCGCCACAAAAAACATGAGAAAGTGAAGCTCACATGTAACAGAACGTCTCGATTAAAAAACACTTTTACACATTAAAGCTTCGATTTACTGGTGATGTTTTGAAAGCAGTCCTGTGCATTACAAGGCAGTTAAAACTCCTATATATATATATATATATATATATATATATATATATGTATGAGTTTATACACTGTTATCTATATATATATATATAAATATATATGTACTCTGGTTTATGGAGTGAGTGTGTACAATAAGAGACTCAAAGTGAAGAACAGACTCTACCGTACGCAGCTGTAAAAACACACATACCGACCAACGCCAAGAGCAATACAGCTTAGGAAACAACCAGATGGACTGCATGTGTTTTGAAAGGTTTGAAGGGATTAAGGGCCATAAATTTCAAGACAGACTTCAAATATAGCAAACAGACACCATCAAGATGTCTGCGAGAGCCTCAGTTTCCTCTGGGCTTACATGAAAAATTGTGTTGGCCACGACAGAGAGTAAAAACAGGATAAAAAGCCTGAAAATAATGCCATCACTCATACTCACTGTCATACACAGACATACAGTAATCACATTCAACTGTTGTAATGAGATTTTTGTGATTATATTGCGGCATATTTGGCCAAGAAATTATGATAATTGTTTGTTTTAGCTAAATTAAACAAGCTATTTTTTACTACTGTTAATATATGTTGTGGTTTTCTTTCTTTTCACGTTAATAAGTAAATGTCATGTCGAGGCATTCAGTTGAGAATTTTATTTGAAATGTGGAACATTTGTTTTGTGTTGTGGACTAATTACTGTAAATCACTAAATAATGTCATTTAGTATTTCACCTTTAACAGGACAAATGTCTGTTTATAAAAATATGGTATTATACAGTAATATGTGTGTGTGTGTGTGTGTGTGTGTGTGTGTGTCTTCATTTTTCAAGCAAGTTGTCATACTTTGAATAGAATTAAACACATTTAATTATAAAGTAACTACACTGAACTACAACTTAACTGAAGGCTAGTACACAAAGGTAGATAATGTGAAGTCCCTGACAGTCTGGTTATAAATATCAAATATTTTTCATTGTAAATAACAAATATATTTATGACTTTAATAACAACAGTCAGAACGGAAGTTTGCAATTAAACACCCTGATGAATATATTAAAAGTTTAACAAGGACAAAGAGAATCTGCTTCATCAGGACTGTGAGTGTAGATTGATCAGATGCAAGGGAACCAGACTTTTTTTGTGCAAACAGATTTTTTGTGCAAATGTGTGACCAAAACAGTCACAACCTGGAGCCCTGATATGTTTTATCCATGTTATCGAGATTTAAAATAGTGTGTTTATGTAGAGGCTCAAGGGAAGATTGTTTTTAGGCCCTTTAATCCTTAATGCAGCTCTTGCAGGTTTTGAGTTTTCATAGTACTGTCGAACCAGAAGTGGTGATCAAAGTGGTGTCAGTGGTGAAGAAACACTTACATTAACTCCTGACCCTCAGCCATGTGTTTTCTGAGATGGCCGGGTGAAGAAGTTAAAGGATAAATTCACCCAAAAATTAAATTTTTCTTCATCATCTACTCACCATGCTGATAGAAAGTCAGGTGAAGGTTCTTATTTCAAAGAACATTTCTGGAGCTTTACAGCAAAACAGCATTGCAGCGTTCTCCTAAACAACTGAAATGATTGAGTCTTGTTGTAATCCATTTTATGTATTCTTTTGGGCAGTTTTTTATGTTTTGTAGTCCGCATCTACTTCAGTTGTTTAGGAGCTATGAAGCTCCAAAAATGTTTTGTGGACTACAAAACTTCACTTGACTTTTCAATTGGCCTATGGGTAAGAAGATAATGACTGAATTTTCATTTTCTGGTGAACATATCCTTTAAGCAGCTGTAGCAAATAAAGAGTCTTGGGGTTTTTGGACCGTTGGTTGGACAAAAGAAGCAATTTAAAAACATCACATTGGGCTCCGGGAAATTGTGATGAGCACTTTTCATGTTTTTTGGACACTCTATAGACTAAACAGTGAAAATAATTGGTCTTACTGTATATGAACTGTGACTTTGAAATAAACAGGAAAATACAACTGTTATGGGATTAGGTATTTATAACCACCAATGACCGAACACAAACATCGCTTTCTCCATGAATTGAGATTAATCAGCCTGTCATACTTTTTTAGAAAACAACACACTTGTACTCATGATAGAGAAACTAGGCCCATCCAGCATCTACTTCCTGTCCCAGTACAGTAACCGCCTGACTCCACTCTGATTCCTTCTCAATTCACTGTTTGAATCTGCAGCAATAAAAAGAGGATCTGCATTTGCATCTTTATCATTATCTGATTCTGTGCCCATCAACACAAACAGAAACCAGGTGTGGTTAATGAGTTATTGGAGAAAGAGGAAATACTTGCACACAAGCGTGAAGCAGTGATTGATGATACTGTTTTACTGTGTCACATAGTACATGGACGACCTTAGGAATAAACAGCAGCTATCTCATGACATTCATTCACTAAACGACTGCAAACAATGTTGGAGCCTGTGATGGATTGCACTATGGTATATCATGCATGATGTTAGAGAGCATACAGCAGTTACTGAGTTCCCACGGACCCCAAATCTAGTCCTGTACTTTTGTATGTAATTTATGATAAACAATTACAGGATTGTGACAAATTCATTGATGACAAAGAGACTTATTTGGTTTGTTTTCTGAGAACAAACTCTGCCATGAACATGTGAAAGGAATCCTGAACGCATACCTTACAGCCATGGTAGAGACATTACAGTGACAATCAGTGGGTCATAATTAAGTCCTATATCCCCCTATTGTTTTCATGTTATGGTCTTTCCATTATGTTTTCCATAACTTTCCCCCAAGGACACAACAGTTGTAAAACAGCTATGACAGTACAGAAAGCAAGCAGACACCATACTGTTGCCTCCCCCCCCTCGGCCTCACCCCCGTCACCCCACCCTTGGAGAAAAGTACAAAGCGTCCCTTGTGTGAGAGCACAGAGACCTGAGTGATACTGCTTTATATCATGGTCTTCTCCCACTGTCACACAACGGCGTACACTCATACACACAGCCGTCCAGCCAGGCCGCTTCATTCAGCCCACTGACCTTCAGCGAGCCCCTTGGTCCTTGGCATGACGCACAAACAACACACTGTACAACAAGACCCACAAGCCCCCAAGTACATGTGAATATGCAGATACGACATGGTGACAAAACACAGCAGAGAAATATACGCGGCTTCAGCTTTGTTGCCAGTTCACACGGTATAACACCACCCCATCATAAACATCCTGACAGAGGAGACATTTTAAATGTCCACAAACATGTAGTGACGCAACAATCTGTCAAATTCAGTCAAATTACAGTGGTAACTTATCAATATATATCACAACATTCATGTTACTGATGTATTTATTTACTCATCAGCTACTTTAACTCAATTTTTACAATTATACACTTAAAGTAGCTTTAAAACATTTTTTGGAATGCAACAATTTTTACCTGCGCCATGAAGGTTATGTTTTCACACATGTTCATTTGTTTGTTTGATTGGTGATTTCAGCAGGACTACACAAAAACTATTTTTACTATCTGGATAAAAGGATGGATCCAGGAGACCTATTGTGCTTTTTCATTTCTTTCCCCCTTTCCTTCAGTGTTTTATATAGGCTCTTGTGCATGTCAGAGAGAGCGCTGAGAGTTAAAAAGATCAAAGTCCTCACCAACAGAAACTCAGCTCTCCCACACAAAACACTGCTCCTGAAACGCCTCGTCAGTAGCCTCACCTTTAATTCCGTGACTTTGTGACATCACACTACATCATAGGGTCACAAATGCCCATCAGCAGAATATATGCTCTGTTGTTGTTAGCGGTCCTGGGTCAGGTGTGTGAGCTGACCAATCGGAGCCGACTAGGTATTCGGGAGGAAGGACCTAAGACATGTGCTAAAACAGGTAAATATGAGGAAACTGATGTGTTTTTTTGAGCACTAAAGCATGTCAACCTTTTCTAATAGTACCCCAAAATAAAATTACGAATAATATGTCTCCTTCAACATTGCGAGATAGTGAATGGTTTTGTATCTGAAGAGGCAGATATTTCCCTCAGGAGTTGGTGGAGACCAAAAACAGAGCTTAAAAGAGAACAAATATTGATATTTATATTCATCAGGTGGCCAGAAACATGACTACAAATGAAAGCTAATGTTGCTCTGAGTCTGCTGGATGTTTCACAACTAAACTAGATGGAAAGATGAATCTATCTTGTTTTCTATCATGTTTATTTGCAAAATGACTTCCGCTAGACATACTTATGATAGACAGCCACTGCCTCTTCTTACTCTCACAAAGACATACTTTGTGTTGAAACGACAGATGCTACACCATATTAAAAATCTCCAACTAAGAGTTTGCTCTAGACCTCGTCACTCCAGATCCTCAATAAAGTTATCTGGACTTGAACAATGCTTCACCTAGAACACACATTTGTGCAGGTGGATCCAACAAAGAGTCTGTGAGTTAATCAGAAAAACTGCAGGATAAAATGCCCATGTGCTGTCTGAGAAATGAGATAACAAAGAGAAAATGAATGTAGAACTGTCAAAATTGTTTCCGCCCTGTTCACCATCAGTGTCAGTTCGGGTCAACCATGAGGAGCAAAGAGTCAAACATTTAGAGGTCAAGCGTCTCTTACCTGTTTCCAGAGGAACTTGTCTTCCTGGTTAATCTGCCAGGTGGTGACCACGTGTATGATGGACAGCACTGCTCCACTCAACACCGCCGCTCTCATCCTCACAGGCAGCAGAGTGTAGATGATATAGATGAAGAACACGGACCACCAGATGCCTTCTGAAGCGCTCCTGGGTGCCACCATGAGCACCCCGAACACCTGTACCGACACCAAGACTCCGATCACCAGGTAACTGACCATCCACATGTAGTCCTGGTGGAAGCCATTACGGTTGCAAACTACCATTAGAGCCATGAAGAGCGCCATTGCCACCGACAGGGCTGACGAGTAGGCCACGTGAGGGGCGGCGTGGACACAGTGGAAGGTCAGCATGATGCCGCACACGATCACAAGTACCCCCATGAGCATGGTCAAGGAGCTCTGGTTCAGCCTAAAGAAGTAACGCTGGTATAGGCGCTCCAGTTTGCGGGACTGGAATTTTTTTGACTGGAACACCCGCACCACCCTGAGCCAGCAGTCTGCAGCCGTCACCACCCCTGCTGCACCGTTGGGACCCTCATCGCCCATGTCCCCGCTTCCTCCATTACATCCCCCTTTCCTCCCTTTCAAATCCCCATCCTCAAAGCCCAGGTCGACTGACTTCAGCCCCACCCCTTCCCCGGGAGCCCCTCCCCTTTTGCCATAGTGGTCCTCCTGCCATCCGCAACGGACGCCGAAGTTGCCCCCGCCTCCCATGGCCCCTGCCACCCCTCCGCGGTGGTGCTGATGGAGGGGGGCTCCAGAGGGGGGCTCCATAGCATCTGGGTCCCGCAGACAGCTCATGTAACGCGGGTTGCAGAGAGATGAGCCTCCCTTCCGTTTGGACTTCTTGCCATTGCGCTCTCCCCACGCAGTCTTGCGGTCGTCCACTCTGGCAACTAGGAAACCACTGAACCAGGACATTCTGTGTGAGCAGAGAGAGGAACATTTAGTACAGGAACAGGTCAAAGACAGATAACAGCTACAGCTCGGATACCATGTGGGAGGACCATTTCTTCCTCTATCCACCTGTAGGAGTTGTTCATTTACCTGTTGGGGTTCTGGTACATGTCCCAGCCCTTTCCCTTGCAGCCGGTTCACTCATTTATCCACGTGGACAAAATTTTGAAGAAGTGAGGAGGGGTTTTGTAGAGGCCACACTGCAGGGCCACAGGACTGGACTGGGTCTAAAGGTGCACCAGTCGCTTCGCAAAGCTCCAGATGTTTGTGCCAGAGCGAGTGATCAGAGACCAAGGTTAATGAGAAGACCAGTCTCTGCTGCCAGGCCTATCTCCACGGCTTCTGCTGGGTCTACAGGAAAAATACAAACACAGTCAGACTGTAGAGTGACAAACAGGAGAGCCAGTGCACAGATTGATCTGTGACAGTGTCATGTCTGAAATTTAAGTAGTGAGTAGATCAGGTGAGACACATCAGATCATGATAGTAATGTGGAGTCTGTCGTTGATGCTAATGAACAGGCCTGACTCATATTGAGCTCTTTTAATACCATGTTAGCAAAGATCTCCTTCATCCCATATATGACAGGAAATAAAATTCATTTCCTAGACACACACAGTGTTATCCAATGTTTAAAAACTTAGACAGATTCATAGAAGAGGAACAAGCTACTTTCAAAACTGTGGAGGAGGAGGGGGCCGAGGGGGAGGATAGGATTCAAAATAGCTTGATAGTTTGGTTTTTTAAGGTGAACCAGAACTGGCTCAATTTGACCCCCGTGCAAAAACACACCCTCTGGTATAAACATAGCAAACAGCATTTTGGAGTCAGTTAGACTGGAGATAAAGAACAACTCCTTTGAGCTCTGTTTATTATCACAATCAATGATAAAAGATGGGTAATAAATACAGATAAACTCCGCTGGACAACAGGACACTGTCAAGACAAATATCAGGACAGTAACGGGACACACAGCATGTCAGGATCTGCGGCCCTGCAGCACTGAACTAGAAGTTGTTTAGAAAGTACAAGAAAATCAAGTCACCGATACTTCCCTCTTAGCATTATATGACATATGTACACATCACAGACATGCATGTAATTATATGAGTCTGGTGTTGCTGACGGAAATATATATAGATACTTGCGAGCACCAGAAAATGACCATTTTATCATAATCTATAATATCCTTGTCTGTTACACATGACATATAACGTAGCAAGATTAAATACAAGGTGTTTGACGTCAGATTTTGGTACAAGTGTACCATCAATGAATGAAAATGACATATGGATATTGCTTGTTATCTCTAGCCAACATATATGTATTGAGGGCTGGGCACATTTGGATGTATGGCATTCACTCATTCATGTACGAGCAGTAGAAACTGTCCTTATGTGGACTGGGTATTGACCAAACGTGACCGATCCACATTAAAGAAGTATTTCACTGATGGAAAGATGGCCCTTGCATAAAACTGGACTGTCTGTGCAGTAGAAGAGACATAAAACTTTAGAAAATTAGAGCGACATGACCAGAGAAATGAATGAACGTGAATTTTCCCAGTCTTACACGACATGAACGTACAATTAGTCTCTTTTGAAAGAGGAAACAGTGAGACGGCCGGCTAGTAACAAACAATACCATATGAAATCTAAACAGTACACAACAATATGTTTCTGAAAACATTTTAGGCGAGAAACAGGCAGTGAACTAACAGAATCTTGGTTTTTCTACTTTATCAGCACTGCCACAGTTTAGACAGCCTGATCAGTTTGGTGACATGCCCCTCTCTCAATCCACGAGAGAGGGGAGGCTCTCTATATTGATCCGAATATACTCTTTGGAAGTACAATCTGCAGTTTATACGACAGCCCTAAAATCTGCCAGATAGGGACATGTTTTAAGTCATTTGGCGGATTTCTGCAGGTAAAAGAGTGAGGGGCTCTGGGTGCAGGCAAAACGGAGAGAAGCTTATCCTTGTTCAGTTGCATATACTACCAACAAAAATACAGTTTTGTCATGTTTCTGTTATCAGTCAATTTTATGACTCTGATATTATTGCCACAGCGATGCCTGCCTTCTGTGTTACCTTACGAAAGAATGACACCGATGAGTTGAAGAATGCTAATGTTAAATTTGGGAAATAGTGAGCAAAGATGTCGGATTGGGAATCAGTATCAGGAGACAACAAGGATGAGGTATCGTATCAGGAGAGGAAAAGTCAGATCAGGTGATGACGCCACATTGTTGTTATAGTCCTATGGACAAAAACATATCTAAGATATTCCCCTAACGTTTTCTAGGGACTGAACGGGGTCTTTTCTTTGAAATTCAGTTGGATGTTTATGCTGACCTGGTCACATTTTATAGGATTTATAACTCCACCATTACTGCAATAACCCTACAGCGTTCTTACAACAACATTATAGTAGTGGGTGAATGACAAAACGTCCACATATGCCTGAGCAACTGCTACCAGCTGATCTTCCCAGGCCTCCAGACGCCCTGAGCTCCACACGGTGTGGAGAGACGCGCAAACGCACCGCAGCCGCCGCTGCAGCCGCTCCTGCTGCCGCTGCCGCCGCCTCCTCGACCGGCATTCTCACCGGAGAGGCGTGCTGCTGTGTTGTTGAAGCAAAAATAGCATTTCCTCGCTATATCTCGCCTGCATGCGCTTTCTCTGGCACGTCCAAGCCGTAACCCTCCTCCCTGGCAGCGGATCGACGAGATTCAAGGAGAACCAGCCCGCCCCTCTCTCTCTCTCTCACTCACACACACACACCTCCGCCTCCCCTCCACCTCCCCGGCTGCGTCCCTCACTCCCCTGCACAAGGTCGACCAGCTTGTACCCATTTGCAAACGTCGCGGTGTTGCCAGTCGCTTGGTGTGTGTGTGTGTGTGTTTGCATGGTGCTTGGCTGTACTCTCCGGTTTCCTCACCACTAGGGGAAGGGGAAGGCGGGGGTGACTGACTATTCCTAGGGGACATTTTCAACCGGACAGCCGATACACTGGCGTTAAAGCCACATAACAGCGAGCATACAGCCATTCATTGTGGGCTTGTTCCAGTTAGACAGGTCCGGGGCTGTGCATGCATCTGCCTCCCTCCCTCCCTCTCCTTCTCGCTCTCTCTCTCTCTCCCTGGTGTCATCCAGATGATACAGATGCGAAAATAGATCAAGCAATCAGAAGAAATCAAAGGTGTGCAACGCGTTTAATGCACATATCTTTCATTTCCTGCTGTCCTTTCCGGATCATGTGCGGATGATATGTTTGCGGGCTGGTGTATGAATGCCATGCACAGGCAGGCAGGCAGGCCGTGTGTGAGGGCCCGCATTCAAACAGCGTAGGCTTCTTGTTACATAACATCATGGCCTATGTGACAACCATAGCGGGGACCATAAAACCATTCCGCTGCGTCCAGTAGCCCAAGTTAAGACACAAACACGCCTCTGTGAGCGATGTATTTCCGTGCAAATGTCCTTCAGTCTGCAGCAAAGCGACAGCTCGCAGGATTGGCGTATTGACAAACATGAGTGTGGGGGTAAATAAACAGATATAATCAGCATCAGTCAGAGGATGGAGGACTAGCAGTGGATCATGCTCCAAGGCACATCATTTACCAGCCCAACATGTCTAGGTATAGTGATGAGGTTTTTAAATGGAGAAGTTTGAAGTTATCAGGGATGATCTGCGGCTCATGTGAATCATTATGAGCATCAGATGCAGCCTCTGAATGTAGCCTATTAGCAGCCATCAGGACTGTCAGCTGTGATCAGACACATTAACGCACCGTGATGCAGCTCATCCTCTTTCACACACACACACACACACACACACACACACACACACACACACACACACACACACACACACACAAATGTTGTTTTTGGCCGCCAGTGGGAAACATGTACTGACCGTGTATCCTTTGCCACCACCAGCACCAGCACCAGTGTGAAGCGGAGGCCTTACAGCAACTGTCGCCAGCTATGTCATTCACTCCGGGAGAAATGGTGTATTGACAGAGAAGTGGCAGAGGCGCCCACGGTTCAATGCAACAGCGTCTGAGACGTTTGTGTGACAGGAGAGCATATATTATATATGTCGGCCTGCAGTGTGCAGCAGCAATTACAGTGAGAAAGACGGACTCACCGAGATCATCTTCGCTTTCTGTTCCCAGACAGGACCGCAGCTGACGATCCGACTCGGTGTGGTTGTCGGCCGGAGCGGCCAGGGTGGAGGACCATTTGTAGCCGAGCTGTCCAAGGATGGTCCGTCTAAATTGGTCACCCTGTGGTGGATCTCCTCCTGTCGTCTTCTCGCTCCACTCCCTTTCCTCTCCTCCCCCTGACCCTCTCGGCTCCAAGCACCACTGTCAAGACGAGGGAAATAAAAAAACACCACACTTCCGGTTCACAATTTCAAATTAAACTCCCCCCAAACTGGCAGTTTTCTTTAAAAGGTCCAGTGTGTAGGATTTAGTCTCGTACTCAAAGTGTCACTTAGGCTGCAGAAATAATAAAATGAAATGTTGTTGTTGGTGACGTGTGTTGAGTGAGACTATGTAGGTCACTGAGCAGTTTCACACAAAACCAGGTGGTATTTTACTTTTTTTTACGACAAACTGCGACTTAAAAAGATGAAAATCTCCAAATTATAATCACATATATTCAAAGTCTTAGTTTCCATTAGTTTTATGACAAACTGCAACTTTATTCTCTTGGAAAATTATTCTTAAATTGACAAACATATGTGTGATTCATGGTACAGTTCAAACAGGATCAAAAAATAATTTGTCGCTCTCCATTCAGTACTGTACGATATTCTTTCGCAATAAGGTCCCATGGTGGTCCACCAGAAAGGGCGTGACTTTGGCACTCTAAGAAAACATCAATTATAACACGTCTGTCCATTAGATATGAGGTTACAGTCAGCAGCCTTAGCTTAGCACAAATATCAAAATCCAAAGTCTAAGCACGCAGACCCACCAAACCAACATCAGAGAACTAGACACAACGAACGCCAACTGTGGCCTCGTCTCACGTCACCTTTGTCTCGGCCAATGAGCTGCATTTGAACGCACCACTAAGACTACATCCAACAGCAAACTAGATTGTACATTTTGCACCTGCGTGAGACGAAATAACTCTCCATACCAGCTACTGATATAGCCACTTGCCAACCATGCTAAAAGGGCGAAATCATGGAAACCACAAAAACTGGGGCCACAGAAACTCACCAACATGTCTCAGAAAAAATATAAACATGTGTCAGGGCCCTAAAGGCTAGACTTTGCCATTTTATTTATATTCAAAATTTAGGCAACAGCCACCAGTTGGTTATCTTAGCTTAGCACAGAGACTGGAAACGGGAAAACCACTAGCTAAAAGCTAATGTCTTACTTACAAGACTGGTTTATATAATAGCATAAAGTGTATTGTCTTTATCACTTATTGACAGATAAAAACACAAGAGTAATAAAGAGTGCAAATTTACACTTGACACTCAGAAATCTTTACATTTGTGTGCTACAGCAGGACATCTCCTTTTATTGGATCTACTGTTGTTTTGTTGCACTGATCCTGTTTGTCTCTGCTTTTATTTTGAAATCAGATTGCACTCAGTTCCGGTATACTGCAGTCTGACTTTGGGTGCTTTGATGCAGCTCTCCTTCGTCCAGGCGCGCCGTTGCTCACACCACTCTCTCATTCCCACTTTTTAGTAACTCGGCACTCCCTCTAGAGGTGAAGCCGTGTCTGCGGCGAGCCGGGCCGGTCAAACACCACCAGCATGCCTCTCACAAGGAAAAACAAGGATGTGGAGGAGAATCAAATCAGCGTACACTTCAACTTTTATTAACTGAACAGAGTTAATAAACCTGCAGTAAATGCAATCAGCTGGTAGCAAGAGGTTTGCAGTAGTGGAAAGTAACTAAGTACATTTACTCAAGTACAATTTTGTGGTAACTGTTCTATACTTGAGATTTTCTATATTCTTCTACTTAATAATTAATATTGTACCGTTTACCTCCACTACATTTGGTCTGTATAACAGCTGCAGTAACTAAAGGTACACTTTAAATGCAGACTTTAGCTAAAACTACATGTAAAATACAGCACATAAAATAGCCTGTTTATATATTTTTCAAGGCAGATTTTTTGTTCTTTACTTTGTTATTTCATACTTTTGTACTTTTACCATATATTAACTATATAATCCCAGTGAATTCAGGTGCATTACCAATTAATTGACATTGTCTAAACAAAATCAGACATGGTGTTTACAAAACTGAGTGTGAAATAAACAGAAATTAACAGGTTGCAGTGGATGAGCACAACTAGGAGTATATTGTGAGCTTTAAGATGAACCCCCTGTTATATTGAATATAAATAAATAATGGATGATTTTGCCTTATTACACTATCTTGTGACTTAGTATTGTAGAAGGGCCCTGCGTAAAAATCAGGTGTTGACCCCTTTATTATTTTTAGTTTAAATTGTGCTCACATGGTACATTTTCCTGAGTAAAGCAGTTTAAATCATATCAGCACAAACTGACACACAGGTATTGTTCTATACTGTATGTGCGTGTCCCTGGCCTTATCATAGTTTAATATGGGCTCTATGCATGTGCTGTACATATATCTATAGAATAAAGATTTAGCTTTTTAGCACTACAGTTAATGTTTATGATTTCACAGTAATGTTTGGTCCTCTCTGTCTAAATAGCAGGCTGTAAAGTGTGTCCATCTAGTGGACAGCTATGCATATCCTGCGTTGATACAGAAAATTAAGCTGACACCTCCAGTTTGCTCCAATATGTTTGTGTGGCTGTTTATTTTATACTTTTATGTCAGCAGTGTAGGTCTGACCTTTGGCTGGACCACCCCATCACAATCATGGGCTACATAGTCAGTCCACCCACCAATGAGCCAGGATGATGGTGGGGATTTGGAGCCTGCAAAAAGATCAAGACAGGCAACAACCCAGGGAAAATGATGAACAGTATCAGATCAGTGAGGCCGTTTGGGCAATGAAGGCTGGACCATTCAGGACTCTGCCCAGATGCTGGAGCAACAGGTTGTTACTCAGGAAAATGGCACACTGGCAGCCTGGTTCCAGACCTCTGAATCACCACCCACATCTCCAATTTGAAACTCAAGACAGACAAAAATAAATCCGCTGACATGAACTTGATGTGAGGCTGAATGAATGGAGTTAACTGTGTGGCAACAACGGCTCAGCTTGGACCCAGAATCAGACTCATAGATCACAATGCAGGTGTTGTAGAAGGCTTTTTTTCACATTTACATGGTTCACACAGTCACAGGTAGACAGGCTAGATCAAGCAAACAGCTAAGAAAAATCATCATAAATAACAGGAGGGCCAGCAAGGTCTATGGCTAGATATTTATTTGTCCATGTCTTATGTCAGGTCTTCTTTTCTGTTTTTCAGGCTTGGAATTTCAACTTTTACTACCGACTGTGTACAGTGAATACCTGCCCCTTTTCCTCAGTTTTCTCTGTCTTTCTGCTGGATACGAACACAATTTATGCAAGGGCCATCTTCCCTGCAGTGAAATACTTCTTAAATGCGACAATCATTGTAAAAAAAAGTAATAGTAAATACACAAATAAAGCTGTACGTCTCCCACTTCTGTATTGAATTAAATATCTGTGACTGTTAAATTACATTCAGACTTGTTTTGCCCAGTTTAACAGCAAGCATAAATTAAATAAAAATTACAATAGGCTTACAAAAAACTCTATTTTACACGTGTATTCTGCATCTTATAGGTGCAGAAATTGGAAACCAGAGGTGGTTATCTTAACCACTGACGCTATTTTCTGACCAGTTTATGTTGGATTAAATTACTGCAGTAATGTCAGCACTTCAGTTGGGGTCACATTTGCTAGTTAACAAACAAGTTGGCTAAATAAGACCATTTTAGAGTGACAGGAAATTGTGTTTTTCCACTTTTTACAGTCTCACTGCTCAAATAAACTGAATCTATACATTCTTGTCCACTAGGGGCGGCAGAGCTCCTAAACGAGCTGACAGTAATGACATAAAAAGTACCCTTAAAAGTTGTTATGTGAATGTGTTAGCACACAATTGCCCAATTTTAAATACTTACAGACACGGAGCAGCATTGTCATGTTGTGGTCACTCGGTGTTTCTGGTCACCTGAAGAATGTAAGTCCAATATTCACTGTGCGTCCAGGTGTTTTGATAGTCATTTGTTTATCTCCACCCGCTTGCTAACTTAAGCTAGTAGTGACAAAAGTTCGCTATTTGCTGAAAATGGCTGCCGGTAGCTGCTGAAAATACGTTTGTGAGAGTTGCAAGAGTGAGAAATTAGTTGAAAAAGAAACTTATCAGTGAGCTCTGGCTTTCTTCCTCTATATTTTTTAGCTTTAACTCTAGGTCAAACGTATTTTTTAGTATTTCTCTAACGTTACTTTTCTTCTTCGCTGGGCATACACAGCCTACGGAGTCCCTAAAGGGTCATGTCGAGAGTTTTTGAAGACGTAGGCTGCTCAGATATTCAGATGCTATATTACATATTTAATTTTAAAATCAGTTTCCTTTACCAGTCTTGATTTTTTCTTTTTAACATGTATATTATTCATGGCCTGAATAGTTTCCTTGCCACTGTCTCTTAATGTTTTATTCTTCCTGTTAATATTAATTCTGGGTAAGCTCATTATAAGCTCATTATGTAATTAAATTTGCTGATTGAATGCAGGACTTTACTTGTAGTGGAGTATTTTCACAGTGTTGTATTGTTACTTTTACTTGAGTAAAGGATCTGAATTATTCTTCCTGTGCTGAGTACACATTCCTTGAAATTGTACTTAAGTGTAGTACATTGGTAACATTGAACACTTACATCTTCTCGAACCTGACTAATAAATACAACGGTTGATATTCACACAATTTTTGCAATGTCATCTTAAATGTGGTTATCAAACAAACACATATGTAATGTAGGCAGGATATTTTATAAGTTTAACATTAACGGTATTGTCTAAAATGATATCAGTTTGCTGAAAAAGTCATCTTCACTGGGGACTTTAATAATTATAAATTACCCCAAGCAAGTGTAACAGGTGTTATCTTGTGTTAAATAAAGATGCCACAGGCCAGGATTCCCAGCTGAGTTGGTTTACTCTGCTAATAGGCAATCAGTGCAGTCACTGAGCTGTTTTGGAACATACTTTTCTGATTGCATCAGAGCCAAATGTTTTTTAAATCAACATATTCAGATACAATCAGATTAAAGAAAACACTGAATCAGCAAATCAGGAAAATTTTGAATATTGGATCTGATAATTGGCCAGGCCGATAATCGGTCAACCCATAATATACGATATTTACATACTTATCAGATACTTTAAGACTTTTACTTAAGTACTATTTGTATGGGTGACTTTCACTTCTACCAAAGTAATATTTTAACACGATATCTTTACTCAAGTGTGTTTTTTTGGTACTTTAAATGCCACTGCGCATCAGGTACAGTGACAAGTGGTAGTTTTATTGACCATGTCATGAAGTTTTCATCCTAGTGCATATAAGATACCCTTAACTCTGATACCGATATATCTGTGTAGGGGTAAACCGATTATTGGCCCTGGCCAAAATAATTTTCCGATTAACGCTGTCAGTGATTTTTCTGTCAGATTGCCGATAAAATTAACTAATTTTAATATGTGCTACTTTGGCTCGGATGCAACATCCTTCCACACATATCCCACCCACAACAATATCTGATTGTTAACATGTCACAATTAATAGCCTATATCAGTGTTTATAGGGGGAAAGTAACTAGTGTCTAAATGTATCAAGTACTCAAGTAAAGATGTTGATGAAGGTTCTACGTCATCCAGGTCATAGATATTCTTAGTGCTGTATCATACTGGACATGTTTCAGTTTCTTGAGGACGTTTCATCTCTCATCCAAGAGGCTTCTTCAGTTCTAACAAACCGGAGGGGCGTTGCAGGCATTTACTCAAGTAAAGTAACTGAAAATTGCACTTAAGAACAGTACTTGAGTAAACTGTACTTTTTGACACATAGTTTCATTGTACTGCAAATAAATATCGCGTCTCCTTGATTTCTAATAATCATATCGGTGTCAGCCCTTTAAAAAAAGCCATGTCGGTCGACCCATATATCTGTGATTGGCCGATGTCATCTCACAGTATCGGCCAGCAGATATATCAGTCGGGCTGTAGCACCTGCTGATGCTAACATTTTGCCTACATTAATGTATGCTAGAAGTCAGTTATTAAACCTTTCAAGAAAAGTGTTTTGAATAATAATAATGTGTATGGCTGAATATGTGTGTTTTTCTGCTGAAACACTTGGAAGAATGCAGAAAGAAATGTTTCCCCCAGACTTCCCCTTTACTTTGAATTCATAGATCCACTCTTTGAATATTCCATATCTATTTAACTGCGGGTTTAGCGTTTTTAAACCCCGTTTAACACACAAACATCACGCGCAAACGGTGTTTTTTATATCAAAGTAATCTCCTAAAAATGAAGATTCAAATTGATATTGCTTTATCCCGGTGTGAATTGATTTCCGTGCCGGTGTAGCTAACCTTGACACCCCCGGCAGAGACTCTCACTTAGTACGGACCTGAGCGGTTGCTCGAGCGATGACGCTTCAGCCCTTACGGTTTATTTTAGCTCCGGTATTTTTCCTGCTCGCTTTAAGCTACATTTCCCCCCCGATGTAACACACATTTTGTTTCTTGCCCGGGAGTCTAAGCGAGCCTTGAGCTTGGATATCAGTCGCTTTTTTTTTTTTTTTTCCTCCATCTTTTCGCTCCCGCATGCCGCTTCCCCGCTGTGTCTACTGCATATAGATGTATTTTGCGTCCCTTGTTTCCTCCAGTAACCCATGTCTGTGTGCATCCCGCCTCCCTGCGCTCTCAATAGATGGTGCAAGTCAAAATGTCCAAATCGCCCGTAGACCCACTGTCTGCCGTGGAAACAGGCTCTCAATCGCACTATTTTCAGGTAAATTCACACACTTTACTTCTTTATTCACGCGTCTAACTATCATCCTCGCCGAGCGAAGTGAGACACGGTTAGCTTAATGTCTCGCTACTTGTTGTTGAAATTGAGGCGTCGCGTTTTGGCAGCGAGATACTTTTTTTTTTTTTTTTTTTTCACCTCCGCCTTCACTGAAACTGCAGATAGATGCTTCATCGGTGAAAAGCCAGAGGGTGCGATCATAAAGTGGGCTCACATATGCTTATTATGCCTCTCCCACACACACACATATACACACCAACAGGATAAAATCTCCATCTGAGATCCGGCCTTGAATGGATTCTGAATTAATGTTTTCATGTTTCATCTCAATCGCATTTCCTGCCTTGATTTTCTATCTTCACTAATGCAGGGGAAAACCAGTAACATGGCTGGACCTGTATGCTGAAATGTATTGGTGTAAAGGCAGTCACACACAGACCATGACTCTGAGTCACCTGTAGCCTGAATCTACAGGGCCTGTCAGCACACACTGCAATATCCATGCTTTCTTATTGATGGACTGTGTTACAAGGGGGCTGAGGAGAGCTGTCTCCTGCATTACACAGACCAGTATGTGCAGATAGATTAAGTCGGTCCTGCAATTTCTGTGAAGCCACTGCTGATTGTAGTCGCTGGTCTGGTGCACAGCAGCACTTTTACACCACTTTTCCCCTTAAATGTAGGGTTACATTTCAGCAAATTTGTAAAGAAAAGCCTTAAAAATCCACATTGTGTGAGCCGGTTTCATCTTATCCCTGTGTCTCTGTCATCACAGCTGCCCAGGAAGTTGCCTAAACGCAAGAGCCGCTTCAAACGCTCTGATGGCAGCACGTCTTCTGACACAACATCCAGCTTCATCAAACGGCAGGTAAAAGCCCCCAGAGCCATTTGTTGGCTGCTCTTTCCTTATTTATGCATGCATTGTTGGCTACATCGTGCCCTGCTACATCACAGTCATGCTTAGTTTATCACACTGAGGGAACAACTGTAACTTGTGATGGAAAACGTAGGACATGTTGTGCTCTGAAGTCTGGATCGAGCTATAAGGGTTTAAAGTTGCTTTATCCAACAGAACAGGTGTCTCCATTGTGGTGTTGGCATTGGTGCAGCAGTTATATTATTGTTCAGGTTTGAGATATTTTTTGGAAATCAAGGCTCCTCTTTTGGACTCTAAATAGCCACAAAAACACATTTGTAGTTCTGTATCTATTATCCTTATATCCAACACATGAATGTTTCTGCTCTTCATCTCCATCCACTGAGATTTCTCCTCAGCTTCAGTTGTTGTTTTGCCCACTAGAGAGCAGCAAACTGCTTGTAAGTGGGAGTGTGTTACATCAAAATCCCAACACAGCCCAGTTTTTTTAATTAATGTTTTCAGGTCAAGCACGTGCCGAAGACTCAGATGGAGATTCGATGTTATTTAAGATGATCTGTAACTGAAACAAAGAAAAGGATTTCTGAGCATCAGATTCCTCTCACGCTGTCACGGCGTGGCTGTGTGTTAATCATATCTCTCATCTAGATCAGTTGATTTGATGATGTATAATCAAAACAGTCTTGATTAACCTCCATGTGCTGTTTCTGAAGATGGATTTGATTTGATTTGGGTGTAAAGCAAAGGTGGCTGTAGTTTCACAGTGAGTCCAGGAGAGGGGAGAACTTGATCCCTGTTCAGTTAGGTTGTGAAGAGTCAAGAGGTTTCACCGGGCCACAGACGGACTGTGCATGCAGAGCTCATCCCAAACCGCTAGATCCCCAAGGTTCATGAGCCTCGATACATCAAAGAGGGAAAGTCAGGAGGGGGGAAGGATTCAAATATCCCTTCTCAAAGAGCCTGATGTACTAATGACAGAAACTACAAGACTCTCTCTCTCGTTATTCCTGCAGGCTTTTGCACAGGCGTCTGTAGAATATATCTGAAATATCCATTTAGTCCTGATTAATTCATACAGAGTGGGTACAATTAGACAGTTCATTTATACATCAAAACATACACACACATCATATAATTACACTGACTGCATGGAGTAGTTGAGTAATCAATTAGTGGAGTACTTACTCCTCAGCTATTTGATTAATTCATTATTTTGAGTAATTTTTCAAGTAAAAATACCAAACAGTCTTTGTTGTATATGATGATAAACTAATCTGTCTTGGGTTTTGAACTAGAATCCAACAAGCAATTTAACCATGTCAGGTGGGCTTAAGGGTTTTATGACTATTTGTAGACCAAACAATTAATCGATAAATGGACAGAGTATTCTGCAGATTAATAGATGACGTTAGTTGAAGCCCTGAAGTGTTAAAAACATTTTTTGCCTACACTTCATCAACCAAATCCTGCACTGAAAATCTAAAAAATGTAGTAGATTGGAAAGAAGTTGAAATGCCTCTTCAATAGAATAAAGTAGTGCTTAAACTTTGTCAACTGATTAGTTGATTGTCCAAAAATCCATCTAATTTCTGACAAAGTGAGAGTGTGTAATTTTTGCAAGAAGAAATTATACAATTTCCGTTTTATAAACAAAAAGGTAAAATCATAAGCAAAATCATTTCAACTCAGTTCAACACAATTATGCCGTCTTTCCACCAGCACTTTCGGCCGAGCCGAATCAAACCGAGCTGCACCGATCTGCTTTTCTATCACCGGTTTTACTTGGCCGAGTTAGATGTTATGCGGCTCCAGCCTTACTTGATCTGAGATGAACAGGAGCTTGTCATTTTTAATGTAAACTCACATTGGCAAACTTTTGTCTGTAAAACATCATAAAATAGTGAAAAATCCCAGTCACAAGATCCATAATTAGTTGCAGATGATTTTGCTTTCATTCAACTACCTGATTACTCATCTAATAGTCAATTATTGGATTTATTGGATTTACATTCTGACAATAGTGTAGATATTTCATAAATAATCATAAGTAATGTGGATATAAAAAACTGGCATTGTGATAGTTTGCTTTTCTGCTAAATAAATTGCAATATGTAAAATAAATGAAAAACTCTATTTGGAAGAAAATAATCAATACAGAATAACGGGGGTAATTTTGTAGGGGAGTATATTTTATCAAACAGCCAAAGTTGGCCCTGCTTTGCAAAAAACTCCCTGTTTGTTGAGTTGCCTCATGTCATCTGTGTCCCGGCCAAATAGCTGCAATTTGAACAAACCACAAAGACTAAGCTGAGAGCGTGAGAGGAAATACCTCTCCATACCGCAAGGTAGCGGTAGTCTGTATTCGTCATTTAAAAGGAGAAACCAGAATACTGCGGATATACAAACTCTCGCTAATATAATAGTAACTTCAAGAATATGTAAATTCGCAGTAAATGGGTGAAATCATGGCTACGACAGCGACCCTTTTTTTTCTGTTTCTCTTCTCATGCACTGATTCGCTGAGCTGAACAGCCAATCACTGTGATTTTGCTCACTAACGGGCTCTGCTGCCAATTCTATGTGCTCAATTGGCCACGAAACCGCCAACAAGGGCTGACTAGTGCCAATGGTGTGGGAAACACCACAGGCCCACAGACGCTCACCGACAGCCCGGACGGCCTGGTGTATCAGGTTTATCAGCTTTGAGAAGCTGGAACCAGCATATTTAAGGCATTCTTGGTTAAAAAATGACTCTTAACATGTTGCCAGTTAATTTGCTTTTGCAGCTTTAATCATAGCTGAAATTAAGATATTGAAACGTTAGATAAAAAATAAGTTCCACATTAAAATCCACTCGTAACCTTTCAAGGATAAGAGGCATTATACTCCTTTCTTTCCATAATGAGTCATTTGTAGGACACCTGCAAACACGAGATTTAAAATACCTCTGTTTCATGCAGAGCACCATTGGTGTGAGGGAATGTGAAGCAGTGTAACTGCGAGACGTTAGTGAGAAGGAGGGAAAAAAACGGCTGAGCAGACATCTTCTTCAGGAGGGGGACATTAGTTATCCTGATCGGGGGGCTTAATGACAATCTCCAGATTCCCTGAGAATATTGCACGGCTTAAAATATTCATGATGCTCATTTTGAAGGCCTCAGGCAATGTGATATGTGGGTTCATTGTTCACACGAGCACCTTTAGTTTCTTTTCAATCATTACCTTCAACCTGCACGCACAACAACCGTAGGTGATATGACAAAGTGTTTAATGCAGAAGGAGTGAATTTCACACACAGAGCAGATAGTTTCTTGTCTGTGATAGGGGTGGGGTGTCTATGGAGGAGCAGTGGAGTATGACTCATTTCTGCAGCAGGATACAATAAGCAGTATGCTGCCATAAGTGTAGATGTATGTGTTATATGTAGGACATGAGAAACAGGAGGAGAAATCTGGAGCTGTGTTGTTGTTTTACCAGCAGTTTCTCCTCTGTTTCCTCTCTACCTGAGCATGTTGAACTTACATTACTAAGAATGGGATGTAAATTTAGAGAGGTGGTTTGATCAAGTGACGCAAAAGCTGCGTTGGTTGTTGTGTGTGTGTGTGTGAGTGTGTGTGTGTTGGGATGAGGTGGGGTAAGAATAGAAAAGAAGGTGTTGCCGGTGTCTGCTCCAGTGCAGGTCGTCCCTGGTTAGGGGATGGGACACGGTACAGTCAGTCTGCGTTTTACAGCATGTAGTGTGTAGAGAGGGAGGGACCGTCAGCAGCAGCATCACAACATTGACTGAGTAAGTACAATGACTTCCAACACAGTCAGCTTCTTCTTCTCACTGTCCGAAACTTCTCTTTCCATCATGTTGTCGTCGCTCCTCTCTCTGTGCCCCTTTGTCTTCCTCCCTCACATTGCCTCCCCTCTTCGACAAACGCTTTTGTTTCTCTCATCCCTTCACCTGCTTTACTTTTTGATTACCGACCGTCATCCCATGTTTCACTCTTCGCGGCTCCTCGCCAAGTCTCGTGATTGATCAATTTAACACACAGTATGCCTGATCTTGACTTTGATATTGATGTAACCATGGAGTGATTTATTGCTTTGTGTATCAGAGAGCTCCGTGCATGTGTAACTTGCTGACATTGAATTACGACCGCACAGTTAATCGAACACTTTTTGAAATTGGATATTTGGCTGCTGGATTTCCAAATTGCTGGAGCTTGCAGTTTTTTTGTTTTTTTGCTCTGAGGGAAAGGTGTTTCAGCCTCCTGAATAATATATTCTGCTGTTGTGCAGAATCTCCTTCCTGCAAATAAAGGCAGAGAAATCTGATTTTAGCCTTAGTATGCACTCCTTGCATTTTTAGATTACATTATTTAAAAAGGAGCTTAGAGTGTATTCCATTTTTAATCCATTTATTACAAGCCATGTATACTTGACATTACTACCAACCGTTTTTAAGGCTTGCAGTAGATTCTTGAGTTTTTTTCTGCTCTCCAGGTACCCATCAGTTTTGGCCATGCTGGTGTTGTGGCTCTAGGATGGCTACTGTATGTCAGTCTGTTGGTTCACCACTTTGGTCCAGACTGCAATATCTCAACAACTATTTAATGCATTGCCATGAAGTTTAGTGCAGACATTCATGATCCCCAGAGGATGAATTGTAATCATTTTGATTTTTGTTCATTCAGTATAGGGGTGGGCTGTATAGCGGTTTCATCAATGTCACCGGTGTCACATTCTGGTACGACATGGATTTTGCAATACAGGCATGAATGTTTTAGCGTTTTAAAAATAATGTGCTTTACTGCACATGCGTTAACTTGCAGCTATAGGGCTAAACAAAAAGTCATAGAGCTAAAGTTACATCCAGTAACTACTGTTTTCCTCGCTAACGCCGACTTCACTAATACAAACATGTGGAAGGTAAACAAAGCACCCAAATTTCTCAGATTTTGTCTGCAAGAAACAACGCCTTCTGAGGAAGTGAAGACCCAGTGAATTAACTTTATTTTCCATGAAAATGTCCCCATAACAACGATAACCATTTTACTTCGGACTGCTTTCTTAAAAAGGGACAGCAACATAAAAAGCATGATGTGCTTCAAAACTCAATCTCAAGGATGGACCGTTACCAAGTTCAAACTAAACTAAGTTTTGCCATTTCATGTCTATTGTAGCACGCTGGAGCAATGCAAATGTATTTAGTATTAAGGGACAGTCAAGAGAAACTGGTTGAACGTTAAGCCTTGTTTGAAGGCGATGAAATAACCAGAGTAGTAGGTTAGATGTTGAAAAAGGTATTTTCTTTGTGGAACTTAATTCTGCAACAGAAAGTCAGCCGGCTCTGTTGTTAACATTACACAGAAGCTTTTTTGCTCAGTGATCCATCATGATGTGTCTGCTGGTAAATGTAATTGATAGACAAGTTGTAGACAAATGTACTTAAATACGTGTTAGGTTTTCTCCAAATAAATGCTGTGATATGCCCAATCCTACCCCTTGTTTAACTCTGACAATGAATCATTACATTTACTAATTAACCTACATAATCAGACAGACTATAAATCTTTATTTCTTAAGATATGTTCCCTTACATTGCCAATAGAATGAAAACAGGTAGAATCATGTTTCCGTGGAGTATCCCTTTTATTTTTGTAACACAGTGATAATACCTTCACCGCAAAAAAATCAATAATGATTATGATAAACATTTATTAGCATGTTATCATTGGCATTGTCCAACATGTCAAAGGTAAATAAAATGTCATTAAGTAAGTAGGTTGCACAATAAATAATACACACACATACAACACCTCTCTCATTTATTCAAACATGAACATGAATAATTTTTACACCCGGCTGAACAAACACAACTTTAACTGGACTTGTTGGTGTTCGAACTGCAAAATTCATGTCAGTGACTCTTAAACTGTCAAATTTCTCACAGCTATGCAGCAAAAAATGTCTCTGAAACTGTCACCATGTTGATGCTTGTTAGTGTGCGAGTGGCTTATCTAGAAGTTGTAACGGTCATGGCCTTTGACTCCAATGTTTGTTTGTTTGTTTTTTCACTGAGAGTGATAAAAAAACAACCCACTTGTTCTTTTTGATTATAATGGAAAGGCAAAGTCCAGTTTTTTCCTTTTTTCTAATTCCCCATTATCAAGAAAGATTTTAAAACATGAATCGCCATGTAATGCTGCATATCTGAGGGGAGCTCAAACTAAGTGAATGACAACATGTCAACCTTGATCTCTCTCTGTGGGGTGAAAGGGAAAACGGTGAACATCAGCACCTTTTGGTTCAAGTCCAATATTGTCTTAATTTTTTACTATAAATTTAACTTGAGTTTAGGGTATAATCGAAGGGGTTCAGAAACATTATTGATATAAACAAGAAACTTTCAATGTGTAATGAAACCGTTTCAAGTTAATACTGATGCCTCTGTATGACCTACAGAAGCAAACAGGACCATCGGCGAGAAGTCTGGCTGTCACCGGGCCGGATTCCAACTTATCTGAGTGGGATAAGTCATGAAATTAAAATGTATTTAATGGCGGATTGCCATGAATGTTCCCTGTGGTAACTCTAACTTTATGTGACTATATTCAATATATGTATATTAACCATGGATCAGTTTACTATGTGTGTTATGAATGGAGTCGCTCAAACTGTAGTGATGACCTCACCAAGCCTTATCACCACTCTGTAGGTTTTTTACGGAGCCTTTCAGCTTCTTTTAGCTCGTTGTTTTGGTTTACCACCCCTAACTTTACTGTTTTGGTTCACCCTCAGTTTGTATTCGGCCACAACAGGCAGCTGTTTTCTGGTAAAACCGGATAAACTTACTGTGCACTTACTGCTCAGCACCAAACAGCAGACAGACAACTTGTTAACATTTAGTAGCTGAGGAACCACACCGTGTTCTCCATGTTATCTCCATCCTCAATGGGCCAAAAATCAATTATCAGAGGTTTAATAACATCAGAAAACGTTAATTACTTGTCTAGTGTCCTTGTGTTGAAAGGCTTGTCAATCAATTCGGAATTGGTGCCTTCCAATCTTGCCTTTAGATTTTCATTTTCAATCAAGGATTGTTGCTTTAAAGTCGCCTTATACATAACTCTTCCATGGTTAACCAGTTAATTTACCCACAATTATACAACAGAGCCAATAGTGAAGGCATGTCTGCATGTCCTGCTAAAAAACAACACGAACACATTTGAATGTAAAATCAAAATAAATGCAGAAATTCCCTGCCGCTCCGTCCCTAGACTGTAGGATGACTTGTTCTCTTTTGTGAAACCGACTAGCTGGATGACACACTTCCTCGTTGGCCCGTCCCTGTGGAGTTGAGGCCATCAGTGTTGCAGTGTGTGAAGAATAATCACAGAAGCTGAATAGGAAGGAACAGAGTTAAATTTAGCCCCCAGACGGGGACATTAGCAGTAAAAAAAAAAAAACAAGACATTCTCAGACTAGATCATAAAGATGTACTCACATTGTTGCACTCTGCATTGCAGCTTAGCTTCACAGCCAAAATACATACAGTAGATTTTTGTTTAGTTCAATGGCGGTAACTTCTTTATTTATTTATTTTTTTCAAAAACAGATATCCAGGACAAAGAGTGTGCAACAGAGGTCCACAGCCTCTCGTCCAAACATTAATAATGAATAGCAATCACAGCCGAGGCAGCTCTCTGTGTTCTAACATCATTAAACAGCTCTCTGACATAACGCCTTTCCCCTGCGCCCACCACCATATTTATTCCACTTTTATGTCTGTGTGTGTTTGCGTGCATTCCCAGTGAAGACAGGGAAGCGGTCACAGTGAGAAAATTCAGATTCATGTCTTTATCAGGCTCTAGCGCCGTCCTTCTAATCAGCCAGGTATGCAACTCTATCCGTCCGTCTCTATCTGTGTGCGTCTCTGTCTCTCATGGTCACGGTCCTTTTCCTTCCTCCCCCCTCCTGCTGTGTTTCCCCTATTTTCTTCTATCTACGATGAGGATAGATATCTAGGTCTCACTCCACTCCTTCATGGCATTTTATTATGTTCTAATCTCATCTTCTCTTTGAGATAGCCTCGCTTTATCTTGTCATATAAATCGTTTATACCTCTCTCGTCTCTCCAACCATCCTTCAGTCACTCTCCGTCCTCGTAAACATCCTTCTCTTTTCAGTGTATCTTGTCAAAGATATTCACCCCCTCCTTCTCTGTCTCTCTTTCTATCTATCCCGTTCTTCCTCACCCTCCTTTTCTCTCTCTCGGTGCTGCTCTGGCGCTGGTGCAGTGTTGCCTTGCAGAGCTTGTGAGTGCTAGAAATCAGATCTAGTTATCTAACATAGACACACACACACACACACACACACACACAAAATAAAGGAGGAGAGGTGTTCGCTCGCCGTTTCTCTGGGACTTGAAGTGGTATTGTGGATACAAATTTATTTTGGACTAAATATATGCATTCTGAAGTGCAGGGAAAGCAAAGGTGGTGGTTGTTTTTCATATCTGGGCACTTTATTTTTGTATTTTTAGCCTGAATTTCCTTTTGTTGTGCTGTTGCTAATTGGTCCTCCAGAGGATTCGTTTGTATATGTTGGTAAGATGGATGACCAGGACTTAGTCACTGCACTCTGGAGGAGAGGAAAACCAAAGTGAAAACTGTATTATGTGCTGTTTTTTTGTTTTTTTGTTTCTTTACATCTTGCTTTATCTTCTTTGTATACATGAATGTAATTATGAATACTGGAGTTACCTGTGACAGGTTTTATTTACAGGTTATATTATTTACGTTTTCTTGTCCGTCTCCTTTGTCACTTCTTTTATTCTTTTTATTTTTTGTTTGTCTCCTGTCTCACCACTCGCTTGCCTGACTTGGATTTGTTTTTGCTGCAGCGGTTTTCTTTACTGACAGATTCAGGACTGAGTTGCTTCAGAGAAGCCAAAAAGATGCCAAATATAGGAGAGCGACACACACATACACTCACACACACACACACACACACACACACACACACACACATACAGGACTCAAACTGCATCTAGAACACTTCATTTTCTTCTCTTTTTCATGTTTTTCTCTTTGGAAAACAGCATCATGGTTACTAGCTGAATTGGAAATAAGATTATTTTAGCATACATATATATCTGTATTATAGTTGCAACTAACAATTTTATTCATTATCAATTAACTGATTATTTTCTCGATTAGTCGATTATTCGTTTCAGCTAAAAAATGTCAGAAAAAAGTCAAAACAAAACAGTCAAAATACGAAAAATCTTTAGGTTAACGTTTTTTAAGACAACCAAAAAAAGAAAAAACTTCACATTTCACAAACTACAAGTTAAATTTAGCCATTTTTGCTTCATAAAAAATTTGAATGATTATTAGAATAGTTGCTGATTAATCTTCTACTGATAATTTAAACAACTGAATGTTTCAGCTCTACAACATATGGACATTTAAGAAAACAACCACAAGAAGTACAGCCTAACAGGTTTTGAATAAAAGCCAACAGCACCTATCGAGCAATTTTCACCATTTACATTGTGTAAAATGTCTCTCTGTGTGCTTTATCTGTTGCTTTCAGCATATTGTGCTAGCCATCCCTGGGATATGTCCTTTAACCGCGTACAATGAAAAATGATAGCCACCATATATTTTGCTAATGAGGAGATGTCCTTGGAGAATAAACAGGGAAATAAAGGATGTATATGTGCTGCACTGTGGGGGATGATGGAATGGAGTGGGGCCAAGCAGGAGAGAAGAGGAAGCAGTTGCCTCCTTTGTGCTATATTTGGTCTACCAGAAGATGGCTGGTGTGGGAGAGCAAAGCTTTGTGTTGCGGATACACACAGGCTCACACATGAATGTGTTCATGAATACAGACACCAATTTGCATGCACACCTGCACACAAAGACTGTGGAACAGAAAAACAGATGAAAGCAGAAGTATAAACAGAAACAGTAGATCTACCTATGTAACCTCATAGTAATGCACCTCGGTAATCTCTGCATGATTAGATGATCTGAACGTAAGTTATGAAATTATTTATTCAAATTCTGCAAATATTAATTATAATCTTATTCCATGTCCATCTCTCTGTCTCCTGACAGGGGTCGGCTGATTCGTACACCAGTAGACCGTCGGATTCAGACCTGTCAGCAGAGGAGGACCGCGAGGCGTATCGGCGTGAAGCCGAGCGCCAGGCACAACTGCAGCTCGACAGAGCTAAGGTACATCATACAGTGATTTACACTACCACATACAGTTCTGTAAGTCAAAATATGTATAAGTGAAGTCATCAGATCTTCCAGAAGCCTCACCGTTCAGTGTAAGATATACACGGCTCAGCACCGTGCCAAACTTTTTGGTGAGGTCTGAATCCTCCAACTGCCATGCACAAATCTCCTCACACAAGTAAAACACATTCTGTTTCATCATTGATACACATCTTACACATAAACCATCTAACCAGCTTCTCTAACCCGACTATTTGTAAAGGATTTAGGCTAAACTAAAGAGTTAAATCTACTGTTGATCTACAGCCAAAATGTTGTTTTGATGGCAAACCTCAAGTAAAGTCCAAGTCCTAAGCTCTGTATTTTGAGTCCTATACAAGTAATCATGAATTAAGGAACAGCAGCAACAGCAGGTAAAGGTCAGGGTGTTTAATGTCGGCCTGCCTCTATGACTGATAGCTAATAGACATTGCTTCTTGTTTATTGGTTTTAAAATAGGAAATGTGGACTACAAAATCTTCTTGTGAACAAACAGATCTTGTGACCACATTGGCAGTTATTGATTTCATAATTTCAACGTTAACACTAGCTCTTAGTTAACATGAGCTTAAGCTGTAGCTCGCCACTTTAACACTAACCTCAACTCAAATGTCAAACAAAGTTGAACATTTCAGTTTTGAGCCTCATGTTTGGCATTATTGTGTCCGTTCCTTGTTGACCACAGAATTGTCTTTATATCCCACGTGCCAAACGCACCTTTCCCTCCCTGTCTGCTTCCTAACTTGTCGCTGTCAAACCGAGTCAAAGTGTACGTGTTGTCAGGAAAGTAAGGATTTGATTTGCACATGATAGCTGGTGTTGCGGCATTTTGTTTTTGAGGTGCCCTTCCTACCGTCCCATTCTTGTGAACACAATATCTCAGGAACGCCTTTAGGGAATTTCAGGTATAAACATCCACTTGGACTCAAGGATGAACTGATTAGATATGGTCGTCAATAGTCAAGGTCTCAGTGACCTCACAAAACATGTTTTTGACATGAATACCCAAGAATTTGTTTGCAATTCGATGACATTTCACACAAACGTTCAAAGGTCATCTTCACTGTGACATCATAAAGTTCTGCAAAAACACTTCTGTTCATTATTCAACGTCATAGCTGAGGAACAGAAGGGGAGATTGTGACCATATTTTATATTAGATCAGATACTGAATCGTTGAAACTAACGGGTGTCCACCTTGAAACTGTGGTGATTGTATAGATTTTCTGTTCTGCTGGTTTTAAGATGTATGTGAAGCATCCATGTTTTATCATTTGTAGCTTCTTTGTCTTTCCTCTGTTCTCCTCTGTACTATACACTAAATGTACTCTCTAAGTGAGGACAGCACTGGAAATTATTTACTGTAATCATACATATCTATAAAGTGATAACCTTCATTTAGCTGAGAACTACACTTTTTTAATAAAATCTCAGATACGCTGTTAAAGTCGAGTCAAGTGACCAGACTCTAGTCTAGTCCAAACCTCTGGTGCACAGTCTTTTGTACGTTTACACTGACGGTTTGAATACTGACAAGTGTTTTTCTCTTGTTCTTTTATATTGTGGCTGTAGTCCAAACCTGTAGCGTTTGCAGTAAAGACAAATGTGAGTTACTGTGGAGCTCTGGATGAGGACTGTCCCGTCCAAGGAGCTGCAGTCAATTTCGATGCCAAAGACTTCCTGCACATCAAAGAAGTGAGTGATTATCTGTTGATGCTGATAATGAACCCCTCTGTGACATTAAAACAACAGATATACGTGACAAGGTTCTGTTGTCATTCTGAACTTAACAGAAGTATAACAATGACTGGTGGATCGGTCGGCTAGTAAAAGAAGGAGCAGACATCACCTTCATCCCCAGCCCTCTACGACTGGAGGCCATGAGACTCAAACAGGAGCAGAAACAAAGGTCAGTGATCATATCAAGCTCCTCTGAGGACTCTTTCATACAGAATACGTTTGGTAACTTGGTGTTGTTGTTGATGCAGGAAAACAGGGGGTAACTCCTCTAGTTTAGGGGACATGGTGACTGGGGGTTGGAGGACCACACCACCATCTGCAGGTGAATGTAAGTACTACAAGTCTTTCCCTATTTACACTGGAATAAAAACAACTTTGCTCTCTGGTATTTTATTTTTCCTTTCATTGATTGTTATTGTCTTGTTTTCACAAGCCAAACAGAAGCAAAAACAGGTAGGTTTTGGCACTTTATGATGTGCATGTGCTCATAATAAGTAGTGTTGGACATAAAACAGACAAAAATGTCTTAAAAAGCGTTTAATTCCGTTCCTTTACATTTTTTACATTATTCTTTGACTATACCTGTGAAATTGGTATTTAAAGAAGCATCTATTCAATGTGGTGTAAGTCCTCAATTTAATTTGGTGAGCTCTGCAGAAATCCTGATTATGTTTTTGAGCTTCCCACAACCAACAAACCCAACGGCCATCGTTTCTTACCCACGCTCTCTGTTCTTCATCCCTCTCCCCTCGTCCTCCCCTATTTCTGGCAGGAACACGTCCCTCCCTACGACGTGGTGCCCTCTATGAGGCCGGTGGTCCTCGTGGGACCATCGTTGAAGGGCTATGAGGTCAGACTCTCCCCATTTCACCTCCAGCAGACAGAGAGTGACTACCTCACACTGCACTGTTTTCACTGTTCATGCACTGCTGCTTTTGTTGTTTGAATCAATCAGACAATGAGTTTGAGTCCAGTTTCTAGTTTTTCTCGATATACTTACACACAGTGCATAGTTTATTTGTGAAGAAGGCGGTTACATAATAACTTCATGGAATGCATGAAACTATTTGCAGCATGGAACCGTAAACAGTCTTTAACCAGAATCGCACTCCATCCTCCATCCATGTTTCGTGGAAATCGGTTCAGTACTTTTTGTGTAATCCTGCTGACAAACCAACCAACCTACAAACAACAAACGAGCCTAACACGGCAGAAAAAACAACCTTTGCAGAAGGAAAGAATCTAACTATATATAAGTTTGCAGCCATGCTTTCCATTGTAACATTTCGCTGATTCTTTGGTGGGACTCTTAAGACATTTTACTTCTGGCACATCTTCAACACATTGTTCATTAACCTTTAAATTTGACCTATAAAGCTCTAATGAGGGCAGAGCCCTTAAAAAAAACAAACACACAGTTTTCTTGATGTTGAGTGTTAGATGTTTTTGTTGTAAATTGTACTTGTTGGAGTAGTTTGAATACCGTGTCATCTGAAAAGTAACTAGTAATTAAAGTTATTAAATTAATATGGTGAGTAAAAAGTACAATATTTGCCCTCAAAATGTAGTCGAGTGGAAGTATAAAGTACCAGAAAAGGGAAATACTCAAGTAATTGAGAGTGCTGTAAATGTACTTAGTTACATTCCATCACTGTGTATATTTAGGTATGTATAGTAATGCAGCCTCCTAAAATTGATCTTTGACATGATGTGATGGTGTGTGGAAAGAAGCTGATTTTTCTGTCTGGATGTTTTGATGTCTTGACGTTGTACAGTCTGTTTCTCTCTCATTATCCTCCCGACTAGGTGACGGATATGATGCAGAAAGCTCTTTTTGACTTCCTGAAACACAGATTTGAGGGAAGGTCAGTAAAAAACAGAGAGATGACAGAATAATCTCTGCAGCTGTGGAAAGTCGGGACTTTAATGAACCTGATCAGCATACTTTTCCGCTTTATGACTGTTTGCAGAATCTCAATCACCCGTGTAACTGCCGACCTGTCTTTAGCCAAGAGATCCGTCCTCAACAAAAGACCCATAATGGAGAGATCCAACACTCGCTCCAGTCTAGGTAACCACGCTTATGTCAGCATGAAAACAGTCTTTTGGTAAAAAGAAGCAATGAGATCAAACTTACAAAGTCTAATGTGTGTTGTCTGTGCAGCGGAGGTTCAGAGTGAGATTGAGAGGATATTTGAGCTTGCCAAAACCCTGCAGCTGGTGATTCTGGACGCGGACACCATCAACCATCCCGCCCAGCTAGCCAAAACCTCCCTCGCACCCATCATTGTCTACGTTAAAGTTTCCTCGCCAAAGGTACAGCAGGTTACCTCAGTCACGAACGTTGGATTCAGGCTGCCTCATCATCCTTGACCTTTAACTTTGGTTTTACCTTCCTGCCAGGTGCTCCAGAGGCTGGTCAAATCCAGGGGGAAGTCTCAGAGCAAGCACCTGAATGTGCAGATGATGGCTGCAGACAAACTCTCTCAGTGCCCCCCTGTGAGTGGTGGAAGTAACTTGAATTTTTCCTACTGCTGTAATGTTTGATTGACCCCTATCAACCTGTACAATATCAATAATGTGTATAAAGAAGTTGTATTTACAAGGTAAAGAAGAGGGAGAAATGTGTGCAGCACCTACCACAAACAGCTTTAGTTTATTTTTTATTCATGCTAGCAGTGTGGCTCCAGGGAAGCAATGTCTGTCACTTGGTCACAATAAGTATTGGGTGACTTTAAAGTCACTTAACTTAAACTTATAAAGTCATTCATGGTGCCCAGAGGATCAAGCCTACTGATTCTTCCTCTAATGCCGCCATGAAAAGCTTTATATTAATAAGTCAAGTAAATGCCCGTCCGATCACTCTTGTTTTACCTCAGTTTCTCTCCCTCTTCGCCTTCTTTGCCTCCTCCATCAGCAGGGTTCCTTTTCTTTTGCAATGTAGAGTTTCCACAGTTATTCCCATTGTTCCACCGTTACCCGAGGATAGTGACCAGAAAACAGTGCCCCTTCCTGTTTCAGTTGTGCAATGGCAGATACACTTCCTTTGTGCCAAAATTTAACCGTCATTCTTCCGAGAAAAATCCTGTCTGGTGGCGAATCGAATATCATAATGAAAGTGTGGTTTATAGGGAACTAATCAATAAGCGGATAGTGTCATTTTTCTAAAGCCATCACACTGTGCAATCAGTATTTACTTCAGAATGATAAGTTAAAGCAAAAAAGTTGCCTATTACCAGTCTAATGATTTAATAATTCAACTTTTGTTCCACAAAGTTTTTTTTAGCTGCTGGATGTAAATTTATGTAATTCTTGATGTTTTCTTTTCTTTTTATTGACTTGTAGGATATGTTTGATGTCATTTTGGATGAGAACCAGCTGGAAGATGCATGTGAGCATTTGGCTGAATACCTGGAGGTCTACTGGCGTGCCACTCACCTCCCAGGCAACACCCCTCTGAACCCGTTACTGGAGCAGAGTCTGATGACCCCGCCTTCTGCCATCTCTAGCCTACAGGTGAGTTTGTCGTCATCTGTTTAAAAAGCAGGAGAGCACGAAAAGAAATACCGTTTTGATACTGTTTTAAGACTCTTAAGTAGGAATCATGTTCTGAACACGTTGTATGTTGTCAATGTCTTTACCAGCTCTTCATCTCAGATTCTCACTCCTTTGTTTTTGTTTGATTGTCTCCAGTTGTCTTGTCTGTCCTCTCACTCATCCATGCTTAACATTTTTGCAGTTTTCTGAAACACAGGAATTAATTGAATGATCGCTTACAAAATGGGGTGAGTAGTAGGGTTTATATATTTGCACTCTCAACCCCAACGATCCCCTCTGACACTCCTCCCGACACCTGAACACAACAGAGCGGCTGAGACAGTGAATGAACAGCATTTTATTCATTCAGATCTCACCACAGAAAAAATGACGTGTTTTTCTCCACTGCATCCTGCCTTCTTTTCCTTTAGTTGATGGTCTCAGGTGAATCACTGCTCCACAAGCTTTCTGGGAGAAAGTTCACAAAGCAGCTTCTATATAAACACCTTAATTAAGAACGTAATGTTTGAAAGAAATAAAACAGTTGTGTGAAATGTCAAAATCTGACCATTGTTCTCTATTTTTCAATCAGCGTTGATTGTTTTCCAAGCATGCTTTGTGAATGGTGCCCCGGCTCACAGTGGCAGATGATGCTATCTTGAATGCTAATGAAAGGCATCTGATCAATGCTTTAATAATGTATTCACCTGATCTAAATGAATAATTTACACCACAATAAACAGAGACCATAACATCAGTACAATAACGTTTTATGTCCAAATGTAACCTCCTGACCATCCATTCAACTGTTTCACTGGCATTTCTTCTGTTCGCTGTCTGTAGTATTGATCTGTATACACACAGACAAAACAATGTCAACACTTAAAGCAGTCATTTGTGAGAAATGGCCAAACTTTTTGCGTGTGAAGAAACAACAGTAGTGACGTTATGTCAAGGAAGTCTCTACTGTGTTGCAGAGATGTCTACTGAAGTTAGCATGCTCACCAGCTAGCCCCAGAGGCTTCGTTCAGTCCCAGTCTGGTGTCCAGCTGTGGCCACTTGGAAGCTGGTTGACTGCGGTGCAGACTCTCGTCAGCTAACAGGACCACTTTAGCCTCGTTTCCACTGAGCTGTCCGGTTTAGTTCAGTTCAGTTCGAACGGTTACTAGCTCCACGGCAAACTGAGCAACTTGCTAACAGCAGCTAGTAGCTAGTAGAGTAGAGTAAGTCCAGTATGTTAAGCAGCAGTAAGCGGTTTTGCTGCCCCCTTAGATTTGGAGCCACTTTCGAACTTTGGCCATTTCTTAGAAATGACACCTTTAATGAAAAAGGACTTTGAAGAGACTTTATCACACTGAAAACACTGCTGCATGCCCATTATTAACATCCTTATCTCCATACACAGTATGTTGTATATATTGTACTGTTCTGTCTTATTTCTGATGCTTACTTGAAGGTTATGACCACCGCTCCAATGTTTTGAAACATTGCTGGTAAAATCAAAGGAAGCTGTGATTCCTTTTGTGATTTATTACCAAGTGCTGATTGTCAGATCTGATTTATAGCAGACAAATGCTACTAACTGTCATCATAAGTGCTATTGTGTTGCATTGTTTGTAATTATCTCAGCTATTTGGAAGTTGAGGACTATAATCGAATGTTTTAAGGCTGTCTTTAAAGAACATCGACAAGCCGATATCTCAGTTGAAAAAGTTACTGGTGCTGTGATTCTTTCTCCAGGTTGTACTGAATCCTGAAGTGATTATTCACATCCACTTTTATATGGTTAGATAAATAATTACCCTTTCATAGAAAATACACTTTACAACTTGCCATAATGAATAGACATTAAAAAAAACATGCATAACAAATGTTAGTGACATTATTGCATGCATATAAAACTAATCTGAGACGTGTAAAAAAAAAACACAGTAAATACTTGGATGTTGCTGATTAAACCCGGTAAAGATTATAAAAAAAGGAGACAAGTTGCCGTGTAACATGACAACATACATGTAAATGCGACAGTATTAACTCAGTAATGATAGATGTGAAACATGGCAGCCAAAGGTCCCGTGTTTTACATACTAACATGCATGCGGTTCAGTTGGGGTTGTGAATAGTGTAATTTTTTTGTGTTAATGTTCAATATTATTCAGCCAACAACATACAATGCACAAACACGCATGTGAGCGTTGTTTTAAGGTAGATTTGAACCTTTCCTTTAAAGTCCTTCTTCACGTCGTGTTTGCATTATTTTGTCTACGCTGTGTGTGTTTGCTGTCTATGAAAAACTGTCTGTGCTATTTGTAAACAGAATAGAATATATATGTAGTGTGAAGCTTCTTTGAGATATTGTCCTACTTTCAGAGCTTTCTTCTGACTCTTTCTTTCTCTTTCTCCTCCATGACTACTCAAATCCTCCAGAACAAGAACCAGCCGCAGCCTCGTGAGGCGGTGGGCTTGGAGGCTGACGAGGAGGAGGAGGCAGGCGAGGAGGCCCACTCCCCCTTGGAGCAGGACAGTCTCATGCCGTCTGACGAGGCCAGCGACTCCCTGTCTCGCGGCCAGAGGGGGAGCCCGTGCCACAGGGGGGGTGAGGAGGACGAAGAGGAGGAGGAGGAAGAAGAAGAGGAGGAGGAAGAGGAGGAGGATGAGTACGCCTCCCCCTGCCATGCTCGCACATACAGGGACATGTACCCCCCTCACCGTGGGCACACAGGCAGTGCCCACAGTGCCAATGGGCACGAGTCACAGGACAGGCTGCTCCAGCGTGAAGCTCAGCAAGGTCACAACCAGAGGAACAACCGCCAGCGCAGCCGCCCCTGGCCCCGAGACACCTACTGAGGACCGATCTGGCCTCCAGATCAGCACCGAGATCACCCCAAGCCCTCCGACCGTTCCCAAACAATTTAGAGATGAAAAAGTCGCCCCAAAAAAGCTTAAATCAGAGAAACAGATGCCCAGTTTATTAAGCAGACACCTGTGTGTGTCTAGTTCAGAGAATTTCCAGTCACACTCTTCCAGACTCCCAGTTTATCTAAAGCGAGGGGATGTAACGACCTCTCCACATTCAGATAAAAGTCAACAGGGCTACTCACCTCTGCAATGGAAAGGTTTCAGGCTACCAGCTGTACGCAAACTCAAACTTTAGCTGCTTTGCCTAAAGGTTTCTCTATTGTAGGATGTCTCATATACTGGCCTTAAAATTCCTAAGACTTTTAAACTCTTTACTATTGCATGTATGAGTATAATTATTTTAAGACTATTTGCACATTTACGTCAGAACAGGAAGTGAATGATCTTTACGGATAAACTAATGTAGGAATGTCTACTGTTGAATCCATTTATGGGAAATAGTAATGCATTTGATTACAATGTATATACTGAATGGGCACCCGGTTTTGTTTCATTGCTACTATATTTGTTCGATTTTGTTAATATGGACTTGTTTGTTGTTTCAGAGAAATGTTGCCATCCATGTGTTGAGTCAGTTTGTACTCTGAAGGCGGCGTGCGGCAGGTGGGAGACACATGCAGTTAATCAGACTGAGTCTCACAATGTAAGTAAGCAGTAAAGCGTCAGTGTCACCTACAGTACAGTACAGTACGTTCTGGGCATCGCTTGTCTTTGCTGTTGCACAATCACTCTCTTAACACCTCTAAAAATCTAAAAACGGGCACAGAGAATGTAAACACAACAAAGAAAGGGAATGTTATCTTTTAATGGATGAAATATTTGCCAACCTGCTTGTTTACATCGAATCATTCACATTTTGTCAAGCACACGCTGCACAGCTGCAGCTCCTCTTCAAATCCAGGCTTCAGAGAATGTAAGCTTGCATGCCTTTTTGCACCTCCAAGCACCACCCGGTGTCTCCGACCCCCAACCGATCGCCCTGTAATTCGATTGTAGCACGTTATTGATTGTAGCATCCACAGTTTCTACACTTCTCTCACCCCCCCCTTGTGCGTCTTTTTGCCAAACATTGTTTTGTGTTCTGCAGTTTTACAGTCGATTCGGTTTTTAACCAAGGCAGATCCTCAGGTGTAAAGTCCTACACACTCATCGCAGCTCAACTCCATGTAACGAATGTGTCGTGCTCCTGAAGGACTCGTAGCACCCGTGACACGATGTCATTCCGTTCCTGCACCGTTTTTTAGTCCACGAGCCGATGACGACGACGATGAGTTCGGACGTGATGCTGACGAGCAGCGACCTGCTTTTCGTTCACGTACAGTGTCGATACCGTTAACAGCCGGCTTTAGGAATTTACTGGTTTACTGCTTCCATGTCTCACAGGTATTTCTCTCTCTCTCTCTCTCTCTCTCTCTCTCTCTCTCTCTTTCTCTCCCTCTCTCTCTCCCTCTCTATCTAGTGTTCTGTATATTTTGAAGAAAAAAAATCAGCATGATTTGAAAAAAGAAAAAAGAAAAAAAATCTATGCAAGTGTTGCATGAAAATCTGATTCTTTTTACAGTTAAGTATTTTAGTAATGCATTGATTTTGATTCTCCTCGTTGTCTTGTAGTGATAGTCTTGTCTTTGGGGCTACTCACTCCTCACACCACTAACAACACTATTACTAAAAAAAAAAAATCAGAATGCATCAGTTTATTTATCCACAATGTACTTTAATATTGGGGAATCTTTTTTCCACAATATTGGCTGGACACTGGTCGATGCACTTTTAAAAAGTCACTCACTACAAATTGTCCCAGATCAGGCCTATGATTTTTTTTAATTTGTGATGAAAAGGAATGAGTGAATTATTAAAGCCCTGCATGTCTTAGTTCACCAATTAGCTATTTTCATTATATTTTGGCAGAGTATGTTTTTCAAAGCGGACCAATTTAGCAACTGATAAAAGCAGTTGAGATTTTTTCAATTTATGAAGCACAATTTTTACAAGGGTTATAATTTAGTTTCCTCTGTCTTATTCTGTATGCAATACTAAGCCTAACATTGAAAAACTTTAAACGCCTTAGACCATCTGGACTTCCTCTTTTTGTGTGAGTAGAGAAAAAAAAATTGCACTACTTTTTTTTGGGATGGTTGCTTTGTAATGCAATAACTGCACTAAATATAACCGTGTATCCACCAGACTACCACAGCGTGCTAGCGTGACCCAACACGCCTCTTCCCTCTATTTATCAAAAGAGACAGCAAATGTGTAAAAAGTGAGACATTTCCTGCCTGATGCTGTATAGAATGCTTTCTATTTGAAAATAGATTTACAATGCTAAGTAAAAAATATGACAAACAAAATAAACATGACATTTTATGTACTTTTAATTGTTTGAGTCCTTTTTGTCTTTCACTGTAACGCACGATTGTAAACTTTTCGTTCAAGATTGGGAGGTAAAATCCTAATTACCTCCGATGATTCCCTGACTTTTTCTCTAGTTTTTAACCACAACAAGGCTCACATTTGTGGGTTTTATATGAAATGTCTCAACAATTGTTGGGTGACTTGCCACAAAACTTGATACATCTATGTTCCGTCTTTATGCACTTCGGTCCATTGTATTTATATAGGGCCAGAACATGGGCCACACACGGGTTTCTGGGAATACTTACTGGTAATTTAAAGCCCCTTCAGATATTAAATGTTTCTAATTACCTCGTCGGGCAGCAGGACTTTTTCTTTCTTCTTAGGTTTTATTTCTTCCTGTGTTTTCTTGTCAAAAACTCATCAAAGATGAACTCTAAACTCTGACTGCTGCACAGAGATACATGACATCACTTTTCCCTAAATGAGCACCCGCACTTAAAATCAAAGAGAAAAGAATTGATAGACAAATATGAATGTGAAAATGTATCATTTGAAATTGGCAGAACATACGGTGTTGATGTGCATCCTCAGCTCTCATAGCAAGAAGCTGATTCAGATGTTTTCAGGGCTTTTCAACACAGACACAGGTTGGCGGCTGTGGTCAATTCTTACATAATGCACCTTTAAGAGGCTACATTTATGAGGAGAGAGTCTAGGTTTAAGGTCTTGTATGCTCTCTGCGGGCTAACAGGTGCTCAGAGGCACCATGTTGGCTACCCCTCCACTTCAGAGTTAAATACAATTAAACGTTTTGATTTGGTCAAAATGGTCGTTACGAATGTGGTCGTAATTAGTTTTAATTTATAATCCTCAGCAGGTCACTCAAATTAAAACCATACTGTACATAAACAACTTACCTATAGTATGTTACATAACGGTCCTACTTTCACTTGTTCTTGTTTTTATTCTTTTAGATGTTTCTATTCTCAGTTTTGGGGTAAAGTATTTCTGAATAACCAGTCTCCCACCGTCTGTGGTTCGAGTTATCAGGACAGACACCTGAATAAATGCATTAAAATGGTCAGACTCAGGTATCATCTCCCCATCTGACTTATGATAACCATCCATTTCACCCACAAAGACAATTATGAGCCAGATGTTGTCAAATTTGCTGTATTCACTTCATACAAATGTTTATATTTAAAACACTGGATTTAGTCAGTTTGCATGTAAAGCAAAAGAAATGGTCGTCACTTCTGGCATTGGTCTCTTTTACAGTCAGGAAACTCGAAATACGGTGACAGAAAATTAATAAAAATGCACAACATCGCACTTACTACTCATCTACACTCGCATCCTAGCTGGCATTCATCAAATCTGATAACTGAAGAGGAGCATTTATACAGTGCAGATCAGTTACATCATCAGGATCCAGCACGGGTTTATAGAAGCAAACAAACATCTACCACTGAGTCCATGTTTACACATCTTTGAACTGAGATTACAATCCCAAAACGAGTGTGGGGAGGATTTCTGTGTTCATTTCTACCAACAGACAAAAACAGACTGACAGAATGGGACACACTATGGAAAAAGAACAAAAGAAATAGGTGTAAATAATCTGCAGACCAAATCCTGAATGTAATGTGGAGGTACAACATGATAAAACAGTCCGAAACCCGAGTGTGTGTTCAGTGGAAGTCCAGTTTGTCTGGTAAATCAGGCAAAGATGGTCTCCTCGCGTCTCTTCTTGGTCAGGATGGTTCCTGGTTTGTGTTGAGCGTCCGGGTGGTTGGTCAGCTCCGGGGGGCAGGTGGAGACGGGGCTCTCGAGGATGGCCTGCTTCAGGTCGTAGAACACCGCCGAGTCCTCTTTGGTGAGGAAAGTCATAGCCACACCGCTCTTACCAGCACGACCCGTACGACCGATACGATGGATGTAGTCTGCAGGGGGAGGAAGAGGAGGAAAGTGATGCTACAGCCCATGATGGCCTCGAGGACACTTATAAATATAGACAAAAACACTGCACACAAACTGAGGCTTCTTACCTTCGATGTTCTTGGCCATGTCGTAGTTAAGCACCATGGAGACGTCCTGGATATCGATACCTCGACCAGCCACGTCTGTGGCCACCAGGATATCTTTGGCTCCTGCTTTGAGGTTGGAGAGCGCAAACTCTCTCTGTTCCTGGCCTTTTCCTCCGTGCAGGGTACAAGCATTGTACTGTGTGAAGAAGAAACAACTGAGGTTACATTTTGTTTATATACTTAGAATATTTCTGAACATCCAGTCAATCGACTGGCGTATAAGTTCAACTCATACTATAATAAGCAACTAGTTAATGGTTAACACATGTACCCTAATATAACCTTGGTTATTCAGTATGAAAGATTTATATTTTGTGTTTTTATCCTTGCTTGTCACATTGTTTTAGCAAATTTAATTCAAAATGTGATGACCTGTTTGTTTCTGTTGTTAGGCCAATCAAATGTGATCAAGGAAACAGTCCTGATGAAACAGATTAGCTGAGTTTTTCAGAATAAATAGTATAAATGTTTTTTTTCAAACTTAAATGTTGTTTGCTGCCTATATAGTCATGAACATTTAATAGTATGAAGAGAAAATTAACATTTGAAAAAAAAGTTTTCCCGTCTGCAGTGACTCACCCCCATCTTCTCCAGAGACTTGGCCAGCACGTCACAACCCTTCTTCTGGTTGACGAAGATGATGATGGGAGGCTCGAATCCATGTGACAGCACCTCCAGCAGCTTCTTCCTGCACCACAAAGAATCCAAAAACACTCAGTTCTGCACTTTGACAGAAATAAATGGGATGTTGTATCTTTACGGTAATATGTCTCACCTCTTCTCTCCCTCTGACATGAGCAGGACCTTCTGTTCGACTCTCTCGTGAGGTTTACCAGCAGAGCCGATGTAAACCACAGCTGGACGTCTCAGGTAGCTCCTTGCCAGCCTCTCAACAGCTGGAGGCATAGTAGCTGTGAACATGACCGTCTGAAAGGTGTAAAAAAACAAAAAACAAATACAGAGACTGAAAACACAAATACACAGTGAGAGCACCTGGCTCCGACACAACAGTCTGATGTTTGCAAACGTCTGACAGATAAACATACTTGTCTGTATTTATGTTTTCCAGATTCAAAGTTCATCATCATCTTCTCAGGGTCTTCCGCCTCCTCGGTGTCTGGTTTCTGATTGGTCACCGGGATGTACTCCAGAATCTTTTGGACGTCGGGCTCGAAGCCCATGTCAATCATACGATCAGCCTCGTCAAGGACCACGTACGTGCAGCGACCCAAGACCAGGTACCGGTTCTCCAGCACATCGATCAGACGTCCGGGGGTGGCGATCACAATCTGTTAGAAACACACAGTGGGTGACTATGTGTGATTTCTGTTTACATAGAAACGTTAGCTTATGAATATAGTGGCAGGGTGGGCTCTGTGTGTGTGTGTGTGTGTGTGTGTGTGTGTGTGTGTGTGTGTGTAGAGTGTCTGACATTATGCTTTGTTGAATTACAGTGTTTTTATAAACTAAAGAAAGCTTCTAAGAATAACGTTCACCAACTAAATTCCTTTTTACGTCGCACTTTTCACTACAGTTTCACCCTTTGAAAAGCCTGCTTTTGAGAAACAAATGTATAGAGCAATATTACATTCATAAATCAGTTAGCCAAATTGTTTATAACAACCCCAGTGGAACACAGCGCATAAAGTTTGTTCGAAATCCCAGAAAAACTCAACAAGGTATATTCCGTATATGTTACTGTGTCAAAATGAGACTGTTTTGTGTGTTTTACACTCTAAAAAACAATTTTAGAAAAAGTTGGTGCTTGCTGTATGCTAACTTTAGACACTCACCTCACAGCCCATCCTGAGACGGAAGCCCTGGTCCTCTCTGGAGATTCCTCCGATCACAGCCACAGTGCGGATGCCGAGCGGTTTACCGAACTTTATGGTCTCCTCTTCAATCTGCTGCGCCAACTCACGAGTCGGGGCCAAGATCACAGCATAAGGACCCTGATCTGAGTCTTCAATCCTGCAGCCAATCAGAAAGGAGAGGAATTTAACAGACGACTATATGGGTAAAAAATATATTGGGGCACTATCAATGATTTTACTTACCTATCTATTTTTGGCAGGGTGGTGATCCAGACCAGCAGTGGAATCAGGAAAGCAGCCGTTTTACCGCTACCTGTCTCGGCAACACCAATGATGTCACGGTTCTGTAAACCAATAGGAATGGCCTGCCTCTGGATAGGTGTCGGATCCTGGATTTTAAGACAAGTCATTATTAGTAATTCAGTTTGTAAAAGTCTGAGGAGATATTTAATCATGAGCATTTCACCTTTAACTCTGCACAACTGAAACTAAAATATATCAAATATAATAAACAATTACATGCATCTGCTGGTCAAAGTTACAAAAATCAAACACTCTCGAAAACTTGCACACAGACTCTCAACCGACCTTGTATCCACATTTGTCGATGACCTCCAGGATGTGTGCGGGCAGTGAATACTCCTTCCAGTTCCTGATGGGGTTCGGGATCTTTCCTCCCTTGGTGGTGATGCTGTAGTCCTCTCTGAAGATACGCCAGTCTCTGTCCGTCATCTCGTCCAGCTTCTTCTGAGACCAATGTCTGTCGTCCCAGCGCTGCTTTGCCTCCTTCTTGCGCATCTTCTTCAGTCTTGTCCTGAGAGAAAAAAACAGATTGGAATGAAGTCAGTATTTAGACTGATTTACAACTTTCTGGTCAGTTATATTTAATATACACTCAAGTTTCATGTTTTGGATTTGTTTTGCTTTGTTTCACTCACTCTTCCTGCTCCTTCTCCTCCAGTGTTCGCCTCTTTTCCATCAGGTCGCCATAAAACCGCGACTGCTCTCTCTTCTGCTGCTTCAAGTCGATACCAGCGATGAAGCCTCGTCCGTACAGCTGAACCTGATGTTTTTCTTTGTAACTGGAACACAGATTGGGAACATCATGCAGCTCAGACTGGTGCATATTCTGACAAAACACAGACGCGCTTCGATAACGTGTTCCACTGATATAATGTGTTCTTCTTCACTCACATTGGGTTGTAGTCTACTGACGTGTCTTCAGAAGCGTCCCACTCAAACACAAACTTCCTGTCATTTAGATGACGAGTTCTCCGACGTTTCTTGAGCCCGCCAAGGTAACGTTCCTGTAAAGAAAAATCAAATTGAAGGGTTCATGGTTCTCACTCCCCTAATGGCTTTAATTTTTCTTTTCTGCTATCGTATTTGTTCCCAAATAGGTCTGTATGTTGATGTTAACACATTTCCATCTCTCTGATCAGAAAAAAACATCTCTGGCTTCCTCTATTTTCTCACAGACATCAAATTTTACACAGAGCTGATTAAATAAAGTTGAAGAAGCAGATCTTCTGACAGATTTTAACTACAGACGAACAAATGAGTTTAGCGAGTTTAACAGTAGATTTATAATCATAACAATTATTACCACAGTGTGGGGGAAAATATCAATCTGGATCGGACTAAAATCACTTACAAGCACATGTAAAAATCTACAAGAGAAGTAAAACCAGTCTGAATATGGCTAAAGACTCAGTTTGATGAAAATATACAACTAACTTCTCTTGAGACTGACCTTGATAGCGTGGAGCTCTTTGCTTTTATCCTTCTCCTCTCTGAGCTTCTGTCGTCCATCATCGTCTTCATTCCCGTTGTTCTCTCGCTCCATTCGCTCTCTTCGCTCTCGTCTCTCCCTCTCCTGGGGGTCCTCTGTGACACACACTCTCAGTTAGGATCATTACAGTTCGATAACAGCATGCAGATTGTTTGAAAGTGACTGAACCACAGGCTGATACACACCCAGCATTTTTCTGCCCATGTCCTGGAACATCCTTCTCTTCTTCCTCTCATCTTCCAACATCCTCCTCCTATCCTCCGTCTGTAGCTCCCTCCGTTTCAGAGCCTCGGCCTCTCGCTCGGCCTTTGAGAGAAACTTGGGCTGAAAAGGAGAAAATGAGAAACGAAGTGAGGAACAAATAATCTTGGGTTTAAAATGTTTATGAAAATGTGAACCTCAGGAAAGTTCTCACCTTTGCCTCTGCTTCCTCTTCTGCCTTCTTCTTGGCAAGAAGCTCCTCCAAAGACAAAGGTTGGACCTGAACAAAAGCAACATAGGTCAAACACACAAATAACAACCTGAGAAAGGATGTAACGCCATGACAGATTCAGCCAAACCGGATTCTTACCTTCTCTTTCTTCTTTCTTTCATCTTCTTCCTCTTCTGTTTTTATATCTCTATCTCTCTTCACTTTGCCATCCTTCGATCTGGGCGAGGGACTTCTATAAAGGAGAGTGACAGACTGAATTTAAACCGGTATAAACAACCTCTTTCAAGAGAACAATCGTTCATTTGACTAATTTCAGTATTTAAAGGCCAAAAACAAAAATGCTGTGACATTTGCTCCCTTCAGGCACCCATCAAAATAATCGCTATTGTTTAGTAGTAATAATATTAATCAGCATTAACGCGTCATGCGATCCTTCTCAATCTCACAAAGCCTGTTATTTTCTGCATTCACGTACCTGGACTTCTTGCCACGATCTTTATCACGTCGATGGCCGTCTCTGTCCTTACGGCCCCTGTCTCGGTCCTTATCTCTTTCACGCTCTTTGTCTCTATCCTTGTCTTTCATGCGTCGGTCTCTGTCATTCAAGTACAAATTAGATACAATTTGTTGTCGAATGTCAAAATCAGACAAACTGTTATACAGAAAATAAAAAATAAAAAACATGGGACAAATGCTCTGTGTGTGAAAAAAAAGAAATTATTACAAATAGAACTTTATTCTAGTGATAAAGGTGGGTTTGTGTCCTTGCATTTTAGTTACCTTTCTGGAGATTTAGAGCGCTTTCGTTCACGAGAACGATGGCGGTTGCGTGAAGGTGAAGTTTTACGTTCCCGCTCTCTTGACCGGCTGCGTTTCCTCTCTCTGTCTTTGGTAGCCGAGGATTCGGCATCCTTCTTGTCTGTGGAGTCGGCTGCCATCTGCAAACATATGTCACAAACTTAAAATGTTAGTGCATTATTTAATTCTGTATTTGGACAATCACTTGAGCGGGTTTTGCTACAAGGTATTGTACATTATTACTGGACATGAATTCACACACAGCATACTTTCATGTAAGCTTTTTTTCTTTGCATTAATAAACCTCATTATTTGTTCAGCTTCTCAAAATTAATCTTTTTAAATCTAACAATTACTGAACTCTCAAGTTTAGACAACAAAAACGCCAAGCATAAATCCACGCTAAACACAATATAAGCAGTAGGATGGATATAAACACACATTACCAATAGACCATAAGACATAAACAAAACTAAACTGAGGGAAGCACAGTTGATGTTTAAACAGTTTGTAACTACTTGTACAGTCAGTGCAGATCCTGATGGGTTTAAGTTTATTTTAGCATGCAAAAACGAAGGCAAAGCATTAAAAAAATGCACTTTTTGTTATTTTTGTTTACGGTTTATGTCTCACTAGACTGCAATACAGAGTCCAACATGAGAATATGAAGTTGAACATGTGATGTCAGCTCTTCTCCATGAATACCCGCTTATATTTCGCATTACCAAGAACCTGTTTCTTACCCAACGGTAACGTGTGGTCTTACGGTAAAAGTTTCAGGCTCGTTTTAGTTCCCTATCAAAGTTCATCATCGTATGAAAGAAAGGTTAGCTTGTCATATGAGATGTTAAGAATGACATAAAAACAAGCAGCTCAGCCTCTGCAGAAGGGATAATGGATAGCGGTTAGTCTGAAGAAGCTAGCTCCTCACGCTAGCTAACAACTTAGCAAAGAAGCTAATTGTCTTCAAGAAAGTGCTCAAACATTCAACGCAGAAACCTAATTCAGGTCATATACATGCAATTCATTAAGCACAACCAGGGGATGTGTGGCTTGTGACATCTAAATCTTACCTTAATTTACGTGACTTGTCAACAAACACTGCGTTTTCCGTGCGCTTCAAGAAGACGCCATATTGTCAGCACGGCACGAGCGAAAGTACGCAAGGGTTTCTGGGAGTCGTAGTACTGAGCGGTCCAAACAAGAGTGGAGACGGCGCCATTTTACACTACATTTCCCATCGAAGTGGAGGCGTCTTCTAAAGGCCCCCGACTGTTTGTCACAAGAACACCTAAGTGCCTGACCAATAATAACCTGTTTGCCATTTTGGGCACAAGGTGGCGATCGTGTTACAAGTTAGCACGATACTGATGTTTGTACATTCATTCTAGCAGAAGTTGATACTTTATGGAAGGTTTATGTTTTTACAAATGGAACAGAAAAGCCGTGAATGAGCTAAATTGTGCGGCAGGTTAACTGCTAACTTTGGTTTATTTTACAGTTGACCTTTCAGACTGTTTTTAGAAAAATGGAAGGAGTTACATAAAGCTTTTGGATGCTTTTTTTGTATCCTTTTCTTTCATATCTATCTATCTATCTATCTATCTATCTATCTATCTATCTATCTATCTATCTATCTATCAAACAATCAGAAGCTTGTACCCCTCAAATGTAGTGCAGCCATGATGAAATAGGTCTGTCTGCTCAGTATCACTTCAAAACACTCTCCTCTGCCTATCCTCCTGCAGCAGATTAACATTCAAGAAGTGCTGTTAGTGCAGACTCTACCAGAATATGTTTTTCCTGTAATCTAAACCATCCTCTGGTGTGTACGTGTGTGTGTGTGCTCCTGCAGACAGATAAAAGACATTTTAGATGCTGTTATGCACAGCTACAGTCCGGATTGGCTCGATGCTGATTCATATTCCGGACCTGCCTCTTCATCCACGGGGAGATCAAGAGAGATTTATGGAGCCCTTCTGAAGGTGAAACAGTTTCAGGAGGAACAGATCAAAGTTGATAGCTTAAAAAAAGAAAGAAAGCACAGAGAGGGGATAGATACAGAGGAAGAAAACAATAGACTGGTCAGACAGTAACGTCAGAGGTGAATTTATATTTCAAACTGTGGTCATCCCTTGTTTCCCCTCATGAGCTTTAATTAAATTCTAAACAAGTTTGAGTAAGAGTCTGAGGATGAAAGCCGCAGATTAAATAAATTATGAATCCTTCACTCTGTCTCATACACTCACTACTACTGTGCAAAGAACTGTTATGTCTTCATTTGAGGGAATGTGCTTCAGGGTTACTCAGAAGCAGCCATGAGGTATGTTATTAATGACATCTGTGCTTTTCTTGCTGTGACAAATCTGCCATGAAAATGGTCTGTTGTCCTTTTTGTCTCAAGAACTGACATATTTACCATATTATTTTAGGGAATGTGAACACTTGAATAGAGATGATTAGCAGATGGTAAAAACTGGTGGGCAGGTGCAGACAAGCAGGTCTGGAATAACTGGTAAACCTAAATATGAAATCAGATGTAGATGAGAGCCATGACACTTAGATTTAGTTTCTGTTTTTTCATAATGTATGAGTTCTTTCCTTGAATATCTGGCTTGACCAAAACGCCCTACATAACACATGCATCAACGCTGTTGTCTTTGCCTGATTGGAACTCTTGTGTACAGAAAGTGATGATGATTGAAACTGACCAATCATTTTTTTTATGTCAAAGCTTTATGACTCAGGGAAAGAGACGCATTGGGAGAATGTATCATTTCAAACAGGAGTCTAACATTTTAAAAGGGTCAGTTTTAACCCAGACCATGTTTTCCTAAACCTGAACAAGTATTTTAGCTCCCTAAACCTGACCAAACAGCGACAGTGAACGTGGTGTAAACAGGATTCAACCCGTCTCGTCAGAGTTACTGTCATTTTTGTCACCCATTCAAAGACAACAGCTAACTCCAGATAGTTTTCATCACTGATTCCTAAATTGAAATTATGGTCCTGGAGCAACATTAATTATGATGTTGTAGGAACAACCCCAACATGGTGATATCAGATATACCGAGGAGGCACAGGGCCTTGAAGTCGCTTAATATCATGTTTTTTTTTTGTTTGTTTTGTACATTAAAGAATGTGAGTGGTATGATTTTCTTTCACTTGTGGAAGTGTGCTATGTAGAAATGTTCCCTATATTTCGACTCCACAAAACAATTTATAAAATGTACTTATTATGATGTTTGTGTTATTTATGGATACAGATTTTACACACTCATTACTACTTTCTTATGCCTCTTTGAATTAATCAGGTGTGTTTAATGTGCTTGAGGAGGACATTTAGACAGAGATATGACAGATTATATCTGTTAACTGGCCAAAAAAGTATCTACAGTTACCCTTGTGCAACATTTAATTTGTAATTTACCAACAAAACGTCTCTGGGTCAACGTTTCGTTTGTGTCACAGGCAGTTAATGATTCCTCAGGTCAGGAAGCTGACCTGCTTTCACCCAGGATTGTGTAATGTTGACGATTACCTAATTCTGATCACTAACAGCTGATTATTGATAACAGTTGAAGTTGATCTTTGTGCGTGCAAGCAAGGAGATCAATGTTAGAGGACTGATGAATCATGTCGTTTAGGGTCAACTCTTGTGTTCAAAACACTTTTGATTTTAAGATTTAACAGGCCCACAAATATTTACCACTTTTAAAGCCCTAGAAACCGACTTCTGCTGGGGTCTCCTGATTGGATGGCACAGATATGGCTGTGTTTAGCTGTTATCCAGATGCACACATCACATCTCCAACAGCAGCTCGCTCCCCCAACTCCTAACTGCAGTCGACCCCCATCCCAAGCACCTCGTGTGCCCCAGACTTGCCGCCCTTCCCCCCAATATTCCCCGATGCCAGGCATGGATGTCTAATTAAAGCCCTAGAAGAGCAGCGACTCTTGACATGCCCTCAGGGTGTGCCAAACAGTGCACATGGGCACGAAGAGGGGGATGATCTGGTGAAGGTGAACAGTGTGGGTACATGGGGATTTCTGGGGGTGTCATAACATGGCGGATAAGAGGTCGGGATAGTTGCACCAGGGGAATCTATTTACCTCTGGCGGGGACACAAGGGGTCTTATCATTTCAGCAGACCTGAGCTTGAGCTGTGTGTGTGTGTGTGTGTGTGTGTGTGTGTGTGTGTGTGTGTGTGTGTGTGTGTGTGTGTGTGTGTGTGTGTGTGTGCGTGTGTAGACCTGGCTCACCTCGCTGCACTTTGGGAACAAGAAAATATGCAGCGCAGACGAGATAAACTGCTTAGTATACACAGCACACACTGACACACATTCATACACCAATTCACATGTACATCATCACGCATGGATGCCCTTAGCTGCACATACAGTACTCTCTCACACACACACGTACAGATAATGGGACTGCACAGGCACATCTGAGACACGAGACAAAGAAACTTGGTTGAATGACAGAATTTACAGCCGTGATAAATAGATTTAATTTCAAAGAACCACAGACGAATGAATGTTTGATTTGATTTTCAGGACAATACGCACTGTATGCAAATGCTAATACAGCTTAAAGTGGTTAATATTAATGTGAGATGGTCCTCAGGGTTTGGGGCTATAGAAAGGCCGTGTGTGTGCTGTCTAGTGATGTCTGTGTGCCTCACTGAGTCGGCCAAAGCACACAGACATGCCCAGACTGAGAGCCTGGACCTGTCACATCCGAACAGCTTTGGACTGAACAATCCGAGAGACAGAGAAGGACGGATTGATTGAAAGAAACTTCACTTCAATAAGTCTGGAACAATCAGAAAGATTCAGCTTTGATTTTTTGTTATTTTTGTGCCGGCTCTGGCTGCTGCTGTCTAGTCTTTTGTGTAGAGGAGGGATGGCAGAACAATCCAGACACATGCAAACAATCTGAGAGAGAAATAACCATAATTTTAATATGAATATACAATGACAGTTTGTGTTTGAAAAGCTAAAAAGGACGTTCAAGGAATGGTTCAAGATCGTTACAAGTCTTGTATCTGTTTGGTGAATATACAGCCAGGAGCTTAGCTTAACATGAATACTGGAAACAGGAGGGAAACAGCTAACTCATGCTCTGTCTGAAGGTAAAAATAATCCGCTTACCAGCACTAAAACTCTCTTATTAATATATATGCTCATCGGACAGCACATAATCCCCTGTAAAACCATAAATTGTCTTTTTTAGACTTTTTTTCCAGGATCAAACATACAACAGATAATGTGTTTCTTTCGAGGTGCTGGGAGATGGATTTTGTTTCTTTAAGACAGAGCCTGGCTGTTTCCCAGACATGTGACTCTGATCCTTTGGTCTCAAGTCTCAAATCAACTCCCAAGTCATTTTATCTTCGGCAAGTCAAGTCATGTCGCAGGTTGTGTCAAGTTAAGTCAAGTCATTAGTTAAAGAGACAGGCACTACACCTCAGTGTTCAGATAGAGGGTGAATAGAAGTGCCGCAGAAATGGACAGTTTGAGAAAAGCTTATAAGTTAGGCTTATTTGTTTGATGTGTGGTATAAATGTGTGTTGCCATATGTTATTTTTGTAAGTTTGTCTGTAAAATTGTGGGCCTTTCTTAGTTGATGCTAAAGTGTACATTGTACATTGATAAATGTAAATACAATTTTATATATAAAAAAACAGTCATCTCGAGTTCAGGTCAAAATGACTTGAGTCCACATCTCTGCTGTTTCCAATCTTTATGTTAAGCTAGTTGGTTATTGGCTGTAGCCTTTCCTTACAAACATGGTGTTGATTCTACTACTTGTATTATGCAGACATACAGTAGGTGGAAAATTGATACAAAAATATACAGAGAGACATCGTAGTGGCCGTGTCTGCAGGACTGAACCAGAGGCAGATGCTCATATGGGAAAGTGGAAAATGTCACTCTGCAGCCAGCTGAGCCTTTGACATACAACCCCATTTTCCATCAGAGACAGGAGTTACGACACTGTCAGAGCAGCTGTGGCAGTGTGTGTGTGTGTGTGTGTGTGTGTGTGTGTGTGCAGGCAAGCATATAAGGGAATGTAACCTATATGTCAGTCTGCAGATAGCTCATCAGTAACCAGGCAGCATAGCTTTACAAACCCCCCATCCTCCCTTCAGCTCCTCTGCTACCTTCCCTGCCGCTGCCGTGCAGGAGAGGTCTGATAGGTTGATTGTGCAATGTGTGTGTGATACTGCATCATGTGTGTGCTTTTTTTATATGTGTCTGTGCTGCCACATCTGATAGATGATGTGCTTATGTGGTAATGAGCCTCGCTGCACTGCAACCATTTTCTCTGACTTCCCGAGAGGGTTTCAGATGGCAGCACTCTTCCCTAAATCATCCTCACTCCGGTTCAAGATCCTGATCCTCCGCAGTCTCACCGTCTCTGCTGCAGGCACCTGTCCATGCAGGGAGGAAGGGACACATGTCTAGACCGCACAGATCGCTTGCTGCTGACCTGTTCATTAGTTTACATCAAATATGTCAGTGCCATACATGTGTCATTGATGGCTTGTACAAATCTATTTTTCAAGCATGGACCGATTTTCAGAAAATGTCCTGGACAGGGAGGTAATTCTATCAATAAATCAGCATGCAGCCTCCTGTTTCTTTCTTCTTATATTCTCACCGTCAAGTAAAAAGAAAGTTAAATGTTATTGCATACAAACGCAATGACACTATTCCATCGAATTAGAAAAAATAAAGCAAAAACAAAAACAGAACATCTCTTCTACCCAGAAGCAGAGCAAGCAGCATCCCATTTCTAAGATTCGGAGAACGTAATGTAAAGAGGGCCATACAGTGAAGGTAAGTATCTGCTGGGCCAAGAAAATAGTCCAACAAACCCGCCATAAACAAAAAATATCTTGTTAATTTGTAAGCTTTAGAGAATCGAATTTCACTACTTTTAGACAGAGCATGACTAGATTTTTCCAGTCTTTATGCTAAGACAAGCTATGCTAACTAGCAGCCACACATACAAACAGTATCATCAATCTTTTAATGTAATTCTCGACAAGAAAGCACATAAGTGTATTTCCCGAATTGTTCCCAAACTATTCCTTAGTTAAAGTGGCAATTTGTAATATATGGCCAGAATTTTGGTTTAGAAAACATTCCCACTTCTGTTTTCCCTACCAAACAGAAAAATACAACTGTACACAATCTAAATTCAAGATTCTCTTTTACTGAATGAGTTTGATTTCCCTGTTGGCTCATCGTAAAACATGCTTCATAAACACTCAACATACACAATTGATAAAACTCATTTTGGTAAACTTGTGCGAAAAAAAGAAAAAAATCCATAAAATTGCCATATCTGTCCGGTAAATACACTACAGCCAGCAGCTATTTACGTAGCTTAGCAAGACTGGGATACTGGAAACTAAAAATAATAACTAGCTTAGCTCAGCTGCTTGCTTTAGCCTCATATTTACCACACAGACATGACACATGGTATTAATCTCCACCTCTCTCAGCCAATACGTGTATTCTAAAAATGTTCACTATCACTTTAAACATGTAGTCTGCAGTAAAAACAACACAAATAGTGAAATAGCTTCACCCAAGAATGTGCAGTCTTTGTCAGAGAACCACAGCAGTGCTTGAGTTCCTCATCCTCTACTGTCGTACAGTATAATCATGCCTTGGAGCAACCTGCTGCCATATGACAGGCTCAGTGAGCCTTTGTCGGAGGTTTATCTGATTTACAGGGACATGTAATGCACATGGGCCAATTTTTGATACATGTGTGTATTTATGCATGTATCTGTGTGAGACAGTCAAGCAGACAGAGAAACTGTAGGAATAGATAAGAGAGAGGAGTGTTGTAGACAGACAGGCTGGCAGCCCTGTTTATCCAAGAGACCATCAAACCACTATTTCCAGCTGTAGAAAATCAATGTTGAGGAGACAGGAGATTTAATATATCTGAGACTGGTGTTGCAGAGTAAATTCTCACAATTTCCTCATCACCTGCTACTGTACAGAGTTAAAGGATGTGGAGGTCATGAGCCACTGCTGCATCCTGTGTTTGATAGCTCAGGAATGGCAAACATTCAGCTTCTACTTCCATGTTGTATTATCAAGGGTCAGAGTGTGACAGCAGGACGCAGCCACAGAGATCCTGATAAGAGCCCGTATCAGTCGAGAGAAAGACAAAGCAAATATAGTGGCGGAGGTCAGGAAGGATGGTCGGTTAAGTGAGAAAAAAAAAACAAGAAAAAAAGGATCTTCACATTTGGCAAGCGTGAAACATAAAATGTTTGACATCTTTGCAATAAAAATGTGTCAATAAATTTTCTGTGAATTGACTTAACTGTTTATTGTTTTTCACCCTTACTTATATACATCTATATGTACTTATATACTGTTTTTATTTATAACAAAACATCATACTTTCTCCTCATGGAAGTGTTTACATGGGAGTAAAAAAGAACAATATTTTCCCCTGAAACGTAGTAAAGTAGAAAGTGGCATGAAAAGAAAGGACTCACCAGTATCTCAACTTAGTTACATAATAGTATTAACTCTGAAGCCGTACCTACAAATTGGCAGTCCATGTAATATAGTTAATATAGTTTAATATATAATCTACTTTCCTTAAAATGGCATTTTGGAGGTTAATGCTTGTGATACCAGAGTCCTCTTGTTCACAACATTACACTAATGTCTTTAGCTCAGACATTTCTTACACACAATAATAAATCTTAGGAGGGACTCTACGTACAAACTCTGTGAATGACATATCAGTTAATGCAAGTCCATCCTGGGCTGCTTAAGTAGGACAACATGGTATCCAACAACAAATCTCCTTTTTTCAACAAACAAAACAATAGAAAGTGGCAAGTTTTCACAACTAATTATGTATGTAACACGATGTAGGCATGGGGCATTAGACATGTGTGTATGTAGCATGTTGCGGGGGAAGGGCTGATTCCTTGAGGCCGTGTTCATGCTTCAGCGGTGTAACATCCACGGGCTCGCTTTGACACCATACTGTGTCGCCTCCGTCATCATCTAATTGTAGGCCACACAGTCCCGAGGGACTGAACTAAAAAGTTCAGTTTGATGTCCGGAAATCTGTTTGAATACAAATATGACTGCGCTCAATTTTAGAGCTAGGCTGGTGCCATTTATATTTTTCTGTAGAGAGTTAGCAGGAATTGTGGGCCTATTGTAGATTAAATCAGTTGGACTTTCATTAAGACGTATATGTTTTATCTGCATCATGGACTGATTACTATGAATGTGATGCCAACCACTGTGCCCTTGACCCGAGAAATAAGTCTATCATTCTTTGTGTAGACAAAATAGACTATGTGCTGCCAAGCTATCAGTCTTTCTTCCTCACAGGGAGCCTTGAATTAGATTAATTTACCAAAATAGTCGTTTGTTCTAATTTGATACAGTTGCAAAGTCCTGTTTGTTAGATGAGAATAAAACAGTGCAGAAATAAAAAAAAATGACTTAAATGGACATTTTCTGATATCTTATGTGAACGTGTAAATATATAGTGCTGATGTATACATGTATACATGATATTCCAATTATGACATGAGTCACATTTCTCATGGGAATGGTGGTTTTTGCATTTAATTTTCAATAGAAAATTATAAAAAATGATTTTATTACTTTTGCTGGGGTCTGTACCAAACAAGCATGTTCCCTTATGTCTGGAGAGTATGTATCTTTTTATAATAGTATGTTGTGACACATTTTACCTTCATCAAAAACTTGCAGCTCCTGCGATTTGCAATTTTGATAATATTTCAATTAAAGGAGACATGCTATGCTCATTTTCAGGTTCATAATTTTATTTTGGGTTACTACTAGAATAGGTTAACATGCAAATACCAAGTCTACTCTAATTGGTCAGCTCACACACGTCTGACCCAGCACCGCTAGCAGCTGTGCTAAATCGATTCTTAAGTGCCAAACTAGCTGCTAGGCATAAATTACGCGAATGTGTGACATGGTGACGTAGTGTGATGTCACAAAGTCATTGAATAAAAGGCGGGACTACTGACGAGGTGTTTCAGGAGCAGTGTTTTCTTTGGGAGAGAGGAGCTTCTGTTGGTGCAGACTTTGACCTTTTTTTTTACTTTCAAGATCTTTTACATGCACAACAATCTATATAAAACACTGAAGGAAAGGGAAAAATAACGAAAGAGCATAATAGGTCTCCTTTAACTGTGCAACCCTAGTATTTACCCACAATGTTTATTTCTTCATAACCAGTGATCAGTACATGCATTAAGGTTTAAGATCGACTTTACTTTTAAGTTTAACACAGAAATAAACACCGACTGTAAATGAACTTCAGACATATTTATTTAAATAAAGATTTAAGGAAAGTAACGTATGACAATAACAAATACAGAATTCAGTCAATAATTTAAGCCACAACAGGCAACTTGACATAAAACATTTTGTTTTGCTTCAGTAACATTCTTTTTAGGGGTTTCTAATAAACAGTTTTATGAGGAAGATATGTACAACAAAACGAGCAAGAGAAAAACTGTAAAATGGTGGCTCCGTATTGAACCAAATGGAGTTTGTTTAGAAAAGCACAATGCACCAGATTGGAGTAAGAAGTGAAAAAATAAAGACTGAAGCAGAGCTACAGAAGACATGTTTTAGATGTCATGCTGTTTCCAACAACCCACTCGTGGCTGCGACCAGCGTGCGGTCTTTAAAACCATGTCGAGATCATGAGCAGTCCGCTGCTCCCTGAAATGTCCAGCCGTCACCTTCGCAGTGGCTTCTGTCTAATGCTACAAATAAAAGGTGAGGCGCCCTCTCGGAGAACCATCCCTCCCTCTCTCCGTGAGGCAGGAGCCCCGCTCACACTGTTGCTAAGCAACACGTGAAATCCCAGTGTTCTGTACATCCAGAGATCTCCGGGCTTCTTGGTGCAGACCTACTAATCATCAAGTTCTCCATTAGCCGAGCTGTCAACAGCTGCTAATGCCAGAAGACTCAAGTGAACAACATCAACAGCTACAAAAAACACTGAAAGAGATCCACGAGCAAATAGAAACATTAAAAAAAAGCTACTTAAAGGGTGATATCACCATTTTTACACATTAAAGTGTGTTTACAGGTCTCGGTGAGGAAGCTGCATGTAACCTGATAAATTGCCTCCAGTGATGTCACACAGTAGCTAAGGTGCATTGTGGGTAATGTAGGCACCATTAAATTAGAAATTAGGGCTGTCACGACATCAGATTTTAACTACACAATCATCGTGGCCAAACAAATTCACGATAACGATTTTATCACGCTATCTATAGAAATTTGAAAAAGAAAAATGCTCGCAATCAAATCTATTCTTAACTTTTTTTTATAAATTACCCTCAAAAGTGTGTGTGTTTCAAAAGCTGGCACCTACATTACCCACAATGCAACTTGACATCACTGGAGGCATTTTATCAGACACATACAGCTTCCTGGAGCCACAGAAGGCTTTATACTACTTTTTTGCAGGAGTATTCCTCAAGACCTGCAAACACACTTTAATGTGTAAAATTGGTGCATTTACCCTTTAATAAATGGACAATGTCAAGAATAATTTCCTGGGAAGTTGCAAAAATAAAATCAGAATATCTATAAAGCATAAAAAGAAAACTCTTTCTCCAGACAGGTCCAGCCTGTGTAATTGTGTTATTCAACTCAACCTTCCCACTGATCATCTCAGGGACATTTAGTGTTAATGCAGCTTTCCAGGCTGGAAATGTCAGCAGGGGCATCTTAGATAACTGTTAACAATGAAAAATTCATCTTAAACCAGCACCTGGAGCTCGCTGAAGCAGGCCCACGTAACACATTTACAGTCCATGTTTAGAGTTGAGGACTATTTATCTCGAAATATCCGTGAGACAGAGGATTCAAAAACAAAGATTTCTATGACTCCTTAAAATAAATCAGTCTGGTTTGGCTTGTGTAAAAAGAAATCTTTGTTCTGGAACATATATCAAAAAACTGGGATCCATTAAGCAGCTGTTAAAGTAGCAAGGAACAATGAGACGATGCATCACTAAAATCAAGCCTTACGGTTAATAACATTGAACAATTAAGACTGCTGTGGTGACGGGTGATGAAAGGAGATCTGACAAAATCATGCTCAAGAGAGTCTTTACAAGGCTCGGGGCTTTTGTGTTTGTTTTTGTCACAACACGTCCACCCTAGACGGTTTCGTGGCTCATGTGAGTGCTGAGTCACATTGCGCTCCTCTAGATGTTGCACTCACTTCGTCCTCCCACTGCCTTTGCAAATAAACACTCTTGCTTGCCAAATCCCTCCCTTCTCTCCCCCTTTTTCCTTCAGCTTTAATTTCCAAATGAAACCCTGCGAGGGGTCGGCGGGGGGGAGGAATAATGTCTTCAAGGAGCGCTGTTTTAAATTCCCTGAGCCGCATTTCCGTAGATACCACTTCCTGTCACTGTCAAATTTTACATTTCATCTCGTCACTCAGCCCGTATCGTGACCTTAAGGAGACATTCAGATGGGGAGATGGATGGGAGAGGGCGCCGCTATCAGAATTTCAAATGGGTCTCATCAGGTTAATGCAGTCAGCGTTTACAACCACTTCCTCGTAGAGAGGAGGACCTTATTCAAGCTGCGTCTCTTCATGCGAGGAATCTAACAGACCTCAAAGTGCCTGTTTGCTCTCTTTCTACAAGTATATTTAAATGATCAGAAACATTTTCAACATCAAACATTTTTTAACTCTGTCTCTTGACTGTGTGCTGGTGACGGGTCATGATCCAAGAGTCAGAGTTGAATAAAGAGGGTGTAGCAGTCGAGGTGGTTGACAGGACGGTTTTGGGGAGGATGCTGCAAAGGAGAGAGATCATTGCTCTCTTTCCCTTGCACACCCTGGCATCAATTTCCTTGTCCTTGCTTTCCTTTTTTTTCCCAGCGTGATCTCAGCAGTATTCACATGATGGAGCAGCTCTTGGACTTGTCCTTGCTGAAGGTGGAGGAGAGCAGCTCTGTCTTGCTGGGCAGGTGTAGGAGTCTCTTGGAGAGGCGGCGGACCGGGCTGGGTTTGTTGGCAGGCTGGAGTTTGTTCATGCAGGCCAGAGCTGCAGTACGGAAAACGCTGTGGATGCTCTTTTCTGATGTGAAGGCGGAGCACTCCAGGTAAGTCTCCGCTCCGAGCTGCTTGGCCATGGACGAACCCTTCAGGAAGGAAAGTATGTGACACTGAGTAAGAGATTAAAACGAAGGGGGATTTCTATGAGTCTAGACGGAAGACTTAAAATGACACACAGGAGGAAAAGGTAGTCATGGAACAAACCTGTTCATAGGAGATGGGAGTCTGTTTCTGATTGGACAGCTCCATGCGCGTGCATACGTCTGTGCGCAGGTCTGTCTTACAGCCTATTAGTAGGATCCTCGTGCTGGGACAGAAGTCCTGGATCTCTGCTTTCCACTGTGAGGAGAAGACAAACTGGTGTCACGTATTTTTTTAATCTAAAACATATAAAGAGTGAATATGGGGCAGATTATTGACGAACCATCTGATATCGTGGTGTTGATCCTGCAACATCATAAGTAATGTTGCTCCAGGAACATCATTGAAGCCAACCAATCATGTTTTTGTAAACTCATATCTTTGCAATTTGGGGATGTAGACGCAAATGATCAAACAAATGTTTAAAGTTGTGAAAGAGACTTTGCCTATTTCAAATCGTTAATCGCAAGCACTAATAACTACCGAGGGAAGTTTAAGGAAGTATGGTCACATTTTTTTAATGTACATAAAGAAAGAAAAGGAATTATAATATTTCTACTTTCTTCAGGAAAATGTGCTGCTTGGTTTATCCTGTACATATCATATTTTTTTCAATCCATATTGTTTTTTTGCTCGTGTTCGTTTGTTGGTTGGTTTGTCAGCAGGATTACATAAAAAATAATGAGAGGATTTCCACGAAACTTGGATGGAGGATGGGTCTCGGTCCGGAATAGAGCACATTAACTTTTGGTGAGGATCCAGGAATTCTTTCTGACTTTAATTTATATTGCGTTTTTTTCAACATTTTTGTTAGTTTCTGGGAATAATGAATGGATCTTGATGAAAACAATCAGACATATTTAGGTGGCTGGTCTCTATTAGTGAGTACAAGGATTAAATGTGTGTTATTTGATATTGGATTAAGCTTGGTTGAATTTAAGGGGACTGTTGGGCCTTGGCAGAGGTTTGTTTGACTAGTGTGCAGATCTGCTCTGTTTGCTTTGTCAATCATTCTTCAACCACTTATTGTAATGTGTTGAATTACATCCCATAGTTTGTATAGTGGAAAAACTTATAAAAAAAACTTGGATGACACAAAAGAAAAAATGGGACAAGTAAAATGAAACCGATTAAAATGAAGATTGTGGTGTTGTCAGCCTGTCATGTTCACACTGCAGCAGTTTATAATAATATAAGTACCTTCTTCAGCGCGCTGTCTACTGTGTCTGGTCGGCTGATGTCGAAGCATAAGAGCACTGCGTCTGAGTCGCTGTAGCAGAGGGGTCTGACGTTGTCGTAGTACGGAGAACCTGGAGAGACAGAGGACAGTCAGGACACACACACTTAGAAATATGTTATGTAGCTAAGGGACAAGAAGAACGTACGATGTTATTAAAGTGGTTTAGGAACGTGGGCGCTCTGAAAATGTAAAGTCTGACTCAAGTTTTCGACGTGTCAGCACACAGAAGTAGACAAAAAATGTCTCTTTCTACGGTTTGAATCCAGCTGACAGTATTATAATGTTCTATCACAATCATCCTCCTCACTTTCACACAGTACGAACACAAACAGTCACGTACACCCCTGCCAAACTGATAAGAGAGCAAATCATTTCTTCAAGCTTGATGCCTTCCCACTGAGAAGAATATTTCCAGTAAAGTAAACTCACTGACTGAGTCACAGGCTGTGCAACTCTGCACCAATCACATCTTTCCATTATTAGTCAACAGCAAACTTTTTTTTTTACCAAACTTTTGTCTAAGGAAAAAAAAAGCTACCAGATGTCCTGTGAAGCCAAATTATCATCACAGGATACTGAGTTTTTTTGTTGGCTTGAATGTTCAGCATCAGAGGCCAAAAGAGACAAATTATGCAATTGAATCTGTTAAATAAATGAATGTGTTTGTATCCAAAAATAAGGATAAGGAAAGGATAGCTAGGTCATCGAAAGGTATTCCTCCTGAAGCCAAAAGTTTGACATCATGGGAAACACATTTATTTGCTCTCTATTTTCATTCACTTTCAGCATATTTCCTGAAATGTTGAACTATTCCTCATAAGGCTATTTCACAACATAACGCTATAATATTAACATAACGTCCATAGTTTTAAAAGTCAAACATTTGAACTGCAATTGCAGCGCCCCTCGTGGCCAATCAGTCCTAAACTTTAAATTGTAATCTAATGGTTCGCTCCATTTAGAGCTGGAGGGTCGGATTTTCTGAGCTCCCAGACGGCAATTTCAACTGGAAGTTGCATTTCTGATGTGTAAAGTCAGAAGAGGCACTTTATCAAACATGGCCACTAATATCCGAGATGGCTGTTCTGCTCATCAGTGGCTGTGAAAGCTTCTATCCTATTTGTGTCTTATTAATAATGCTTTGAAGTCGCTCAGTATCACATACAGTTTGAGAGACACTTTCAAACATGCTGGTTGGTTGGCTGGCTGGCTGGCTGGCTGTCTGGCTGGCTGTCTGGCTGGATGGCTGAATGGATGGATGGATACGGCAATACCCAAAATCTGAGATGACACATAGTCTCATATCATGATAATGATATAATATTGATACATTGCCCAACCCAACAAACCAATTCCTTAAAACGACCACATTCACTATTCATCAGCTCACTCAGACAAGTCTGATTGCGGTCTCATAAATACGACACTTCAGCTATGAGAATGTGAATTATGGTGTGAAACATATTTTCCTGCTGGAAGAGAAACATATTTTCCTCACATTTCCATAAATGGCACAGCTATATATATGTATTTTAGCTCTCAGGAAGGCTTCTGTGCTAAAAACAGACTGACAGGATGTCCGCTTTCTATTGTCTTCCCTCTGCCACCTAATCACTCCCCACACAGCAGCACCAAGATTTAATTTCCTACTCCTGTCCTCAAGGGCCAAATGTGCACTAGAAGATTTCCTTGTGAATATAAGAGGGTGTAATTATATCAGGAATAGATACTTCTAATAAGCTTCAACCGGGAACTAACTAACAATCATGTTGTCGTGATGAAATTGGCCGTCTTGTGAGACATTAATGAAAAACTTTAAATTTCAAGGCCCTTCTGTCTGAATCTTTAACTTAAATCTGCAAAGTAGGACAGCTAAACTTATACAACGCCAACCTATCAATAACATATTTTTTAGTGGGAATCAAAAGCGCCGTCACATAACTATCCAGGGTGATGTAAGGCTTGAGAAAGAGGAGGCAGAGAGATCTAAAGAGGACACAACTTCTAGCACCCACCACCTCCCACACATTAGCAGCCCCCTGCCTGGACACACAAACAAACATAGGCACATAAACAGCCTTTCAGTTGAGCGAACATTAGCTGATGCATGGAAACTGCCCTCTCTACTCTTACAGACAGACAGAAAATGGAAGGAGCTGGAGCCTTCTATTTTATTAAAGATGCAATATTAGAGATGCAATATAGACTGGAAATGAGATGTTTTTATTGTGAGAAAATTAGCGCTGAGGTGAAATGTTCAATTGTAAGTAACTGTTTTGTATGTGAAAGATGATATAATATTGGGGTAAGACAGCTGGAACAATGAAATTAGGGGTGAAACGATTTGTCGATTATTTAGTTAGTTAAATAACCAAAAAAAAAAAAAGTATCTTGTTTCACCTACATTTCAAGTATTTGCAGCTTTTCTTTATCTCATGTGATTTTAAACTGAACATCTTTAGTTTTCAGACTGTTGGTCAGACAAAACAAGAAGATCTGAAGATGTCAACTCATACTCATGCACATAAACCACCCTTTCATTTGAGCGAACATTATCTGCTGCAGATTTTTTGGATGATTGATTTACCAAACATTCTCTAGTTTCACCCAATTTGGTAACGCTTTACATTAAAGGAGCACTATGTAGTTTTGGGAGAGAAATTCAGACTCAGAATTCTAATATTTACAATATTAATGAGGTAATAATACAAACTCAGATATTTGTTTTTTTCCATGACTGAACAAACAAGCTGTCCTCAGAGGTAAATAAGGTCCTCAGAACACTGTTTGAAGCTAGAAAGGTGGCAGGGTCCGCCACATATAAACAAAGTAAAACAGTATGAAATTGTGTTGTCCTTTAAGGTCAGTTTGTTTATTCAGTTTATTCAGTCATGAAAACAAAGAGAGTTTGTTTTCCCGTTATCTCGGGAAAACGACAGTTGTTATTTCGAGATAATAACTCGAGATCTCGAGAAAACAAATGAAATTAACTCGTTATCACGGGAAAACAGAGGAAATAAATTGTATGAATGCATGGCCCTTTAGGGCTTCCATAATTATTAACACTGATATAGTCATATTAATGTTAACAAGAATCTTATAAGGGCCTTATTATCCATTTGCCAATGCCTATTAGAAAAGCGTCACCCTAATTTCTATGTATTTGCAGCTTTTCTTTATCTCATGTGATTTTAAACTGAATATGTTTGGCTTTCAGACTGTTGGTCAGACAAAGATGTGAAGATGTCAACTTTGGCTTGAGGAAACTGTGATTGGGGAAGAAAAATCTTTATAAATAAACATAACAAAGACTGAGAATGGAAAGAAACATTAAGAGCGACAGGAACTGTCTGTTTGTGTGTATTGCAAATGTAAATAGGTGTTATGCAATGTTTCCTCTGGAAAGGGTGACTGTCCAGAAAGTTTTTACTCCGTGGGAGACAAACACACAAACCTACATTAGTTCACTGCTGGTTTCGGTTACATAAGACCTTTTTTTTTTTTTTAGGCGGCACACACCATAAGGCAGTGAGGAGGTCATGCATATCTTTTCTCTCAGTATCCCTCACTTGTGCCTTCTGTTCACAGCCACACACACACATAGTAAGACACACACACACACATGCTTGCCCACACTCTCAGAGACTTCCACCCCCTGTATGGATGAGGCATCCCCCTCTCCCCTGTGAAACAACCCCTCTGCAGGCCAACTGGCACTGCTCAACTTCCTCTGAGCACAATGCCTCAGCCAGTGCTGTTATGAAATCAATCCATACATGAGCGGATAGCTCCTCTTATTGATCCTATTTACATAATTTTTTTCTGTAGGTTTAAAGTCATCATGTCAATTAACCTATTAACACGACCCACAATACATTTTCACAACAGCGACTTACAATGGTCACAAACATTTCAGACATTTTGGATCCAAAAACAAGGAGTGACACTGTGAAGTGTTTGCATCAGGGCTGAAACAAATGTCTGATCTGCAGATTATCTTCTCAGTTAATTGACAGTTAATGTCTATAAAATGCTCTATATTTCCCAGAGGTCATGGTGACGTCTTCAAACGTCTTTTTTTGTTCAACCAACAGCACAAAACAAATGGATATTCAGTTTACAATGATTTAAAATACAGCCAACCGATACTCAATTTTTAGGGCTGATGCCGATATACACACATTTATGCAATGACCCCTCAAATGTGGTTGTTAAACACTTGTTACAAACATGTAATGGAGGCAGGATTTTTTACAGTTTAACAACAAACTTTATTGCACAAGACTGAACTGAAAGAGAACACTTCACTGGGAATGTAATAATCAGCCTAATCTTACCCAAAGCATCTTTTTCTGCATTGTAATCTCTTGTATATATACAAAAAAAAGGTTTCATATTTGCTACCAATATATCTGTGAGGTACCAATATCAGGCTCTTACATAAAACAGAGAAAAGCAACAAATCCTCACATTAAAGGAACTGTAACCAGACACCTGTTGGTAGTTGTGCTTGGAAGTAAATCAAATGATTATTCAATTATCAAAATGGCTGACAATTAGTTTTCTGTCGATTAACTAATTGATTAATTGACTTATAGTCGCAGCTCTCGTATGAATTTATGATAAAATTGACCCAAATTATTTACTTACAATAACTTTTGTTTTAGTCTTTGTTATAAAACAGGTTTGCAGAGAATTAAAACCAAATTTCTTGGATATAATAAATTATCCTACTATGAGTTTTGATAACTTGACTTCTTCTCCTCAGGGCCCTGACACACCAAACCGACATCAAAGACCCAGTAGCGACAAAGGCTTACTGTTGGGTCGCCTCGTGGCGCCTGTGTCTCGGCAAAAATAAACGCATGTGAACACACTGCAAAAACTACAGCTGACGGCATACTGGGTCTCACTACCACCAGGTAACGATAGTCTGTATTTGTCATTCAAAAAGGGAAAACTGTTAGACTAAGGACTGCGGATATACAAACAGTTGTTATGATAAAGCAGTGTTTTTTGACACCACTCTTGCTTATATCCACTTCTAATCAAGAGTTTGTCTGATGAAAAGTTCCAAACGGCACTGCTGACCAGGTGAAGGCGAAAAATATGGAGAAAATGCACTAAATGGGTGAAATCATGAATACTACAGCAACAGGCTCAAGGGGCTTGAATTCACTGAATCACCTGGTTACCTACTCAAAAGATTAGCTCCATATACAAGTATACAAGAGAAACAAACTAACATGTAGCTGAACTCTTTACCATCAAAAGCAGTAAAAAGATCAGTCCACACATCCTTTGAATTGAATAATCCATTAATCCACAGACAAAACAATTAAACAGCAATCAAGCAGGCAAGCTATTTTCAAGCAAATGTGCCAAATATTTCTTGGTTCTACCTTCTTGAATGTTCAGATTTGCTGCTTTTCTGTAAACTGAATATCTTTAAGTTTTGGAGTGTTCAGATACAGTTTCAGATCTTTACTGTGATTATACCCAGTTACAACGAAACTCTGTTTGGCTTCTCTTAGTTAATTAAATAAGAAGAGCAAGACATGTAACTGAAAACAGACTCTGTGTCCTGCCCACAACACTATCTGATACAAATCACAAGTAACAACCTATTAACGCTGAATAATTTGAATCTGCAACGCAACTAGAAACTATGATTATTAAATAAATGTAGTGGAGTGGAAGAATAATGTGGCAGTGAGTGGATATACTCAAGTAAAGTACCCCAAAATTGTACTTAAGTAGATTGTAGTTAGTTACATTCTATCACTGGTTATTCTAAATTTTGACACTAAGATATTTAGGTGCCAGGTTTTGAAAAAGAAGAATAATGTGTGATTTAAAAGAGTTATTTGTAGTTCTGCTGCTATTATTTTGATCATTTGTTTTTAAACTGTCCATAATGAGTCCAACAGTATAGGGGTGCAATATTAGACCAGTGGACTACTTTTTAAAACCTGATGCCTACATTACCCACAATGCAATTTAGCCACTGAGTGACATCACTGGAGGTAATTTAACAGATTACGTGCATCTTCCTCTGGAGCCACAAAAGGCTTTAAACTTCTTTTTTTTCCCACATATGCAGAAGTACTCCCCAAGACCTGTAAACACACTTCAATCTGTAAAATTGGTGGAGTTGACCTTTAATAATACTACAGGCTGTGCAGAATATATAATATATAAACTGCTGAAATTTCCAATAATACTGTAGTTACAGTTTTATTTTCAAAATCTTACAGATCAGACTGCACAAGTTGAGGATTAAACCAGTCATCTGACTAAAACATAGCTGTGATGTAATGCATGTGTGAATATATACTGTAAACTGGGGATTTTACAGTATATTCCAGTTAAAGGTTCAGTTGTATTTGTCATATTTGGGCCCCTGTTTACCCTTCATTGCAAGGTCTTTTTTGAAAAATTGCTTGCCTGTATCATTTCCCATTAATTTTGCATGATTCTCCATGCATAACTGTGGATTTTGGCAGGCTTAATCCAGGCAGCCTCGTTGCTCAGGCCTGCACCAATCCACCAAGGAAGATCTCTCAGCAGATTTCACACCAGTGAAAAGCTGCTTAACTGCATCAAAACAGGATTGGCAGATAGTGAAGTCTGAGTAAACAGCAACAACACTGTTTGTAAAAACAATGACTGAGACGGAGCTCAATTTACCCGGCTCCATGCAGGCTCACTACAGTGTTGGGAGGGTAAACAAGCTCCACAGACCGACCCATGAATACAGTACTGAAACTACCTCACTCATTACTCACACACAAACATTGACCATCAAAGCAGGGGGGCGAATTTTAAATTGGCTGAGTCAAATAGATAGAGGGGAGGGGAGATAACAGCTTTGTACAAGAGTCAGTTGTATAAAGAATATCAGAGTTTAATCCTCACCTGATGTGTCCCAAAGGCTGAGCTCAACACGCTGCTCCTCAAGCTCCAGACAGGCTGTGTAGTTCTCAAACACAGTGGGGACGTAAGTCTGGAAATGAAGAACAAAGGAAAGGGCTTAGGGAGCATATCACCTGTCTTTGACTGATTAGTCATATAGAGGACAAGAGCAAGTGCTCATTACAGGTCAAAAAGTATTGAATATACAGTATAAATATATATTTTTAAATCAATAGAAAGACACATCAATCTCTCCATATGACTGAACTTTCCCTTGGAGAGCCAGGAGTATTGTTAAAATGCAAAATGTCTCAAGGATTGAAAAATAATTACTAATAAGGGATCCTACATATTTAAAGAGCCTTTTTACCTTCCACAAAATAAAACTTTTTTTTTTTTTTTTTTTTTAAAGGTGCACTATGTAGTTTTGGGGCAGAAAAAAATATTCATTGATTGATTTTTTTTTATGTCAAAACAAACTAAATAAACAAACCGTCTCCATACTCATGACTGAACAAACTGACCTTAAAGGACAACATCATTTCATACTGTTTTACTTTGTTTATCTTTGGCGGACCCTGCCACCTTTCTAGCTTCGAACCTTATTTTCCTCTGAGAACAGCTTGTTTATTCACTTACGGGGAAAAAAAATTATATATTATATTTGAGTTAAAATTCAGATTTTGAATTTTATCCTCCAAAAACTACAAAGTGCCCCTTTAAACAAACTTTTACATTTTTTCTCACTAGAAACATCTGGGGGCCAACTTGAACCCTATGGCCCCCGGGCCACACTTTGGACACCCCTGTCTTAAAATGGTGATTAACTTATCTTTAATTAAATACAAAGGCTCAGCTCAAAGATAATACAGTATGATCAATGATCTCACTCTAGTTTTATTCTAAATCAAATATCCTTTAAGACACATGTATACCAGTCCAGTTGTTACTATCAGATATGTGGCATCAGATCTTATTATAATCACTATTAATTCAATATTAGGTACCACTGATTTGCTGCATGTCTTGTAAACACATAAAAGTATCCTTCAGGGAGTGTTAAAGTATATTTATTCTGCCTCTAGGGGGGAATTGGATTGAACAAACATGACCTGTAATTCAAATAATCAATATTTGTTCCGATCAGCCCACAGTATCCAACGCTGCGCACAGATCTCTTACCTCTGGATAGCAGTCCTTTGCCAAGACTTGTAACATCGCTGTTTTACCGCATTGGACGTCCCCGACCAGCACCAGTTTACACCTCGCTACACACGGCTGCGTGAGTCTCCTCTCCTTCATGGTGGAGCTGAAGTGGCCGAGCGGAGGGTGGCGCAGAAACAAGACGTGGAGGTGATGAAGTTTTTGTAAATCCTCTCTGCGCGCTGTGTCCCTGATGTGGTTCAGTCAGTCAGTGAGTCAGTGAGTGAGTGAGGCAGAGCAACAGTCAGTGAGGGGATCACTGCGGAACTTTATATTGTCGCGCCAGCCAATGAGCGCTGCGCAGTGCGCGAGCCGGAGGAGGAGGAGGAGGAGGAGGGCAGTCAGTGCACGAGGTCTCATCATCATGTTGGTAATGGTGCAGGGACAAACCCAGGGTATTTCCATTGGTGCCATGTAACTAAGGATTTTTACTGAAATCCTGCAATACAAATGTACTTTACTCGAGTATTTCCATGTTTACTTTCTACTTATATTCCACTTAAATTCAGGGGGAAATATTGTGGCCTACTTCCTGCTTATAATTATTTGATGGCCATGTTTTACAATATGATGTGTTGAGACCATGACAAGACGGTCTCTAGTTTTAACTATTTGGATTGTTCATATTTACTTGATTCATTCAACTATTCAATTATAGTTTATGTAAATATTATTTCCCAATACAAAAGTCTAAATTATGTGTCAAAGCCACGTCCACACTGACAGGAATACAACACTTTTTGGCATAAAAGTATTCAAATTGAAACTGAAAAGCTTGTATACACACAGAAAACCTAAATAGATAAATAAAACAAGGATCTGGCCTCATGGTAGCTGTGGCCCAGATGTTAAAGAAAAGGCTCTGTCCAAAGGTATAAAATTCTGCCTTCCAGCACCTTTACAACTCAGAAAATAACAAGTTATTATTAACAGCTCATAACACCACTTTTACTTTTGTACTGTACAAATGTAAAAGTGGTGTTATGAGCTGTTGTGTGCTAGACTGTATTCTTGGCCAGTGAGTCAGTGGCAACTCCAAGAATGTTGATCTTATCATCTAATACTGGAAACAGAAAGTGAAAAGCTTTTTTCCCAAATTATCAAACTATTCCTTTAATAGTCACTGAGGACCTGATGACAGTGAATACATGGGAAAAAGGGGTTTTATGTTCTCTCCGTGGAAAACATGATGATGGTCTGTTATCTGACTTGTGTCAACAGCACTGTTAGCTTTGCGGGTTTGTAATATCCGAGTTCAGAGTTCAAAACTTCAGCTACATGACCTTTGGTCAAATGACGAACTGGTTAAAAATGACAGGGTCTATGAAAAGGTTCAAAGGATGACATCACACAGAAATCCAGCTCATCAGAAATTACCCTTAATGTCTCTCTATTATCTACTTCTTTGTGTTTTTGGTAAATGCTTCCAACCAACTGTGTGACGCAGCGATGTGAGGATGCATCAATTATATTTACATGAAACTGACTGTATGTGTGTGTATATATATATATATATATATATATATATATATATATGTATATATATATATATATATATATATATATATATATATATATATATATATATATATATACATATATATATATTTGTGTTTGATTATATGTGCATGTAACGTACACAGCCAAGTGCTCCCAACCTCAAACAGATGACAGATGGCTTCATCAATCTGAAGTATACCAGAGAGTTCCAGCCATTTGGAAAGGAAGTGGAGCATGGCTAGTTGTGCAGTACATAAATGGAAACAACTGCTCGGCTGTCACAGACGGCTCTTTGATGCCATTAATGTATAGCGTGAAATCCTGAATCGGGACATTAATTGCACCTGCTGCCAGGTGCAGAGAGAAACGTGGTCTCACTCTCTGTCTTGCTTCACTGAAATGTTTATCTTTGTGCTCACTTCCCTCCCCTCACACATATGTACATCATACACTAATAACACGCTAACACTTACGCCTATTTGCACTTAATGCTTCACTACAACATGCTCCATTTCTCCCTTTAAGTGGTCTTACTGTATCTCTTTGTGCGACTAAACGAACAGTGTGTGAAACAGTCTTACACGTATGCTGCTGCCTCCCTCCAGATTTTGGTTATCATTGTTTTAGATTTCCTTTTCTTCTCTGTAAATAGAATATTTGTTATTTGAAACTTCCATCTTGAAGGATCGATGAGAGGCGTTGAGTCTTAAGTTACACATTTTGGGAATTATGCTTATTGGCTCTTTAACCGTTAACCTAGCAGACAGGAACCTTATCCTTAGTCAGCAGGCGCCATCTTTGGATAACATTACTTGTAGTAGCAGTTTTCTTATTTGACATTCCTATCAGTCTTAGCTGTAGTTTTTTCTTAGTACCTACACATGAAACATTAGACCTGCTAAACATCAGCATCTAAGCATTGTCACTGCAAACATTTAAGTTATTTGATTAAAGCATTTAGCTCAAAGCACCGTAGTGCTCCCAGAGCTGCTAGTCTTGTTACATTATGTACTTAGGCAAATTAAATACATGTTAATTAGTAAGTTTAAGAGTGCTGTTAGACATATTTTTGAACTTTGAAGTGAGCTAGGCTCGCTGTTTCCCCGACTTCCAATCTTTATGCCAAATTAAGTGAAGTGACTTGGGCTCCAGCTCCAAAGTTAATGCACAGGGATGAGAGAGGCATCAATCTTCTCCTCTCACTCTCTTAAAGAAAGTGAATTAGCATGTTTAAGGATCATTTTAGACCAAATGTGTATTCCTGATGTTGGAGTTAAGGTTGACATGTTTTGGGCCTTTTGAATCATGTGATCAGCATCACTGCAGACTGTGGTCGACCCTTCAGTTACCAATGTTTTCCTGATGAAAGGTGACAGCACCTGATGAGGTGGTGGAGCACTTTCGTCATCTGAAGACGCAGTGACTTTTATATCATCCCAAAACTATGACTCCTTATGCGCAGCCAACATACTGACCTATAGAGCTGGCCAACGTGCACCTGATGACCGCCTGACCTAGATTTATAAGATTTACCTTTTCACCCTGTTTCACCTTACCTAACTTACCCCACTGACATTTAGAGTTGTGTGTGTGTGTGTCTGTGTCAGTAGATGTTTGTAAGTTGTAAGTAGGATATCTTACTACACGTGACAGCTCAAGTATAGCAACGTAGAGATGGGCAGCAATGCTTTACATCTGAAGCTACCGTGTTGCACTAAAATTGTGGCTGGGTGTTAATCACAAGTCCATTTCAAATCATTTCTAAGACGGGACCCGAGAACAAACACCATCACATCCCCTATGGCTTGCAGCAAAATAATTTACATAATTCAAGTAAGATGTGGTTGAGAGCTTTTGCATTATGTAAATCAGGGTGTGATTAAAGAATATTACCATAAATACAAGTGCAATCATGAAGCGGAAATGTACTGGCAATGCTTGTCTATTAATTGCCCTCGAATGTGACACAGTTCAGTGATGCTGCAAAGAAGAAACCAGTTTGTTTATATTAATCTAGCACACAGGTATTTCACATATTGTAGGAAATTATGCTACCAGCTGGGTAACTGTAATGGTCGAAGGAAGTGGTCACTCTCAGGATCTGTCTCAGCTGTCTGACAACTGTTTCAAAACTAAATGGATTAAATGGAGTGCGTAAGAATCAAGTGTCTTGGTTATTCAGCTGTGCAAAAACAATATTGACACGCTGACATGGATTAAATTATTACGTTGCTTAAAAAGCTTTACACATAGCCTACATTTCGCATGCTGCAAGTTCAGGGAGGATGATTTTTGATTGAATACATCTGATGGCAGCCTCGCTATATTTAAAAAGGTTTGCATGCAAAACGTCTTGACGTTTACATTCTGTCAAAGTTCCATTTTGTGTTAAATGAAGGCAGAATGAAAGAAATTAGAGAGAAAGTGTGTTTATATTTAATGTACAGCCACGGTGCAAACAGTGACTGATATTTTCTATCAGAAGAACGATAGCAGACAAGAACGGCGCCACTTCAGTTGGAGTTTGAGACTCTGCCTGGACAAACAACATTAAAGCTGCATCATTAAGCAATCACTGTTGCCACCAGACTAAGCGAACCACCCAGACGGGTGTGTAGTGCCCCTTTTTGTCTTGAAAGCAAAAGTGCCCTTTTCAAATGTCAAAGCAAAGGTTGTCCTTGACTTCACCTGATCTTAAACAGTGTCTGACTGAAGAGGGAATGGCATAAATCTGACCAACCTAACAAGAAAGAAACAAAACCGGACAGTTCTGATTAATGTAAGTATACTGGACTCTGCATCCTAGGCCGTCTCTACAAAACAGTCCCTTTTGTTTTTCATTTCTTTCCAGAGAGTATTTGTGCATGTTATTGGCCTCAGCTGAGATTTTGACTTCTATTTATCTGTTTTCATGTAGCCTCAAATGTTTCAGAAAAATGTAAAATCAACATTGCATTTCCTGAAATGGGGCTCAGTGTGGCAACCCTGTAAATATTCCCATTAAACTGTACTGCCCTCTAAAGGTGAAGGGAAGAAATTACAGCCTAAACAAAATCACATTTTAAAAGGACCCAGTGATCTTTTGGTTGCTGGAGTGAGAGGAGAATACTACTCTGAAACAACAAAGTCCAAAGAAAAGACCTCAGTGCTGCAAGAAATGAGCAGCAATAGTTTTTCAGAACAGGAGCAGATTTCAGAAACTTAAATAGATAAAGCTTGAGTCTTAGAGGTTTCCCCCCAACTTCAAAACACATAGGCCTGAATGAGTTTAAATCATATACAACACCTTTTTCTGACACAAAAATGTACTGCTGGACTGTATTTTTTTTTATTGTAATAAAGCTTACGTTGTAAGTTTTATACTTAGTTTTACTTTACGTACTGTATTCATTTTATTATTATCATTATATTAATTATTTGTACCTATATTTATGATATTTGTATTTTACTTATTACACTGTTCCCATATGTTTGCTTAAGGACAATATGCATGCACTTTTATAGAGTTTGATATACACTACTGTACACTACTTTTCAAGGGGAAGTGGGTGGCTCATGTAACTTGGAGCACAATGCATGCCACGATTAGCCAAATAAATTTAATTTTTTATTAGAAAGACATTACAACTGAAAACTGTCATCCAGATTTTCTGGGGGAGATATAAAGATGGTCGTCCACCAATGCCAAATTTGCATTTAAAAAAATGTATGTACCAACTTAGTGATAATAACAACATTTAAAATGCATAAATGTATATATTTAAAGGTAACTTTAAAAAAAACCTGCACCAGATGACTACACGTCCCATGATCCTCTCTTCTCCCGATGACACTTCCGCCTTCCTTTTCGTTGTAGGACGAATATTACAAGGTTGAGTCAAGCTTCAATAAGAGCTCAACGATCGTTAATGAACTCTCTTATTTCTATTTTCCTGTAACTTTCAGTTCGTATCTGAGCAAACAGAGAAGATAATTTGGGGGGAAATATATATTTACTAATGAATACATTTCCGGTTTCAGTGACGTAATTGTCTCAACCTTGTGTGTGTGTGTTCATTGCTCTGCTTAAGCGTTTTCCCGCGCTACCTTTGGTGTAAAACAACACGGCGAGCTGTCAGCCTGTAGCACTAGCAAGCTAGCGTTTTGCTGACAATTTTACATAATTTTACAACTGTCACACCATTGTAAGGTAATGCCGTCCTCAGATTATGACTCGGCCTGTCTGCCGGACTTATTACCGCTGTACTACCGGCGGCTGTTCCCCTTCGCACAGTACTATCGCTGGCTGAACTATGGAGGAGGTGAGTGTCCTGATTTAACAGGCTAGGAAAGCTAGCTTAAAGTAGTGTTAGCAAGTGAAGCTGGAGTCCTGTCTCGTTTGGTGCCCTGTGTTCCCTTCAATGCCTGGGTGAAAGAGCAACCATCACTATAGCAGACTTATGTGTTGTTGTTTTTCTTCTTCACTTCAGTACAGAAGAACTACTTCCAGAACCGAGAGTTCTCCTTCACACTCAAAGATGACATCTACGTCCGCTACCAGTCGTTCAGCACACAAAACGAGCTGGAGAAGGAAATGCAGAAGATGAACCCTTACAAGATTGATGTTGGAGCAGTATACAGTCATAGGGTGAGATTGCATGTCTCTACTTATGCTTCCCCAGGGTTATTCTGTCACTGAAGCCATGTGGATATAGTGTCATGTTTGTCACCCACAGCCCAGTCAACACAACACGGTGAAGTCAGGAACCTTCCAGGCCCTGGAGAAGGAGCTGGTGTTTGATATAGATATGACAGATTACGACGATGTCAGGAGCTGTTGCAGGTAAATGTAAAGTTTATTCCACATATGAGTAATTCAGCATATCCCGACAGTCAAATCACTGAGGTAACCACAAACTCTTATTCAAGCGCTGCAGACATTTGCTCCAAGTGCTGGACCCTGATGACCATCGCCATTCGAATCCTGGACCGAGCTCTTCGAGGTTTGTCGTTGATTTTGTTTCGTGCATCTACTCATGTTATCTTTACATGTTGGATAAATTATCATTAAACACATTTTTTTTTATTCATGTGATATTCCAGATGACTTTGGTTTCCAGCACCTGCTGTGGGTTTATTCTGGCAGAAGAGGAGTGCATTGCTGGGTGTGTGACGAAGCTGCCAGGAAGCTCTCTGTAGCAGCACGCTCTGCAGTCGCAGAATACCTCAGCCTGGTTAAGGTAATTATATTTTAGTCTTTATTCAGAAAACAGGTGACAGTTATACATTAGGTTTCTGCGTATCAGTGTGTTCCTCTCTCACATAATCCAGACTAGTGCCCAACCATTAAATCATCGGTTTTATATCAGATATATCGGTGTTGGCGGCTGATAAGTAAAACAAAATTGCAGTGCAAAAAAGCCAAAGATACTTGTATTTGATACTGTAATTTTGAAACCGTGTCTCTATAACAAAACTTCTCCACCACAGAATATTGACAAGTTTTTGTCAGGCAATCCTTATCAACATTGTTGATGTGATTTTCTATTCACTGCTGTTTTACAGGGAGGTGAAGAGACGGTGAAGAAAGTTGTGCTCTCAGATCCAATTCATCCTTTTATCAGGTAAGAATCAAATCATTTTCTTTGCCAGTTTAAAGCTTTAACTGATTGTTCTCTTTGTGTTTAACTTGTGTTGAGGTTTTTGCCTCTGACAGATGTTGCTGCTTCAACTGTTTATGAGTCTGTTCCTGCATCTCAACAGAGAGTCTCTGACGGTGGTGGAGCAATACTTTCCCCGGTATGCTCTACAGGACCAGGACATACTTGGCCGCAAGGAATCTATAGACAAAGTGCTGGCAATCGTGCCTGAAGATATCCTTTTCACAATATGCTGCACATTCTTATTCTCAGATGTGATTCAGATATCAATAGTATTTTTTTCTGTTTTGAAACAAAAAATTTATTTTCAAGATGTAGAAACATCTTCAGAAGTAACTGAACTGGACCTTAACTCAGCGCTTACATGTGAGAAAAGAGTTACAGCAGGACTTCCAAAACGAGAAGAAACCTGAGAGCCGTTGGAAGTTGATCAGGGAACAAGCCCTGAGGAAACAGGTTCGTGTTGAACCTTTAATTGATTTCTAAACACTACAGTGAGAGGGCTTAAAATAAACACCGGCAAAACGACATAATCTTTTTTCCTCCAGAGCACTGCGAAAAAGGGCCAACACTTTGAGAAAGAAATCATGCTGCAGTATTGTTACCCTCGGCTTGATGTGAATGTCAGTAAAGGGGTGAACCACTTGCTGAAGAGCCCCTTCAGTGTCCATCCCAAAACAGGTGAGCAGAGGTCTAATATTTAAACTCGACGGTAAAGTGAATACACCGCTGACAGAGTCTGACTGTGACCTATCTCCTTTGAACTCTGACCAGGACGCATTTCTGTTCCCATTGACCTCAAAGAATTAGACACGTTTGATCCTTTTGCCGTGCCAACAATCAGGTAAGGTCAGAGAATTCAGTGTCTCGTGTTCTGTTGTTTGCAGTGTTGGACACCCGTCAGAGCTGATGTTAAAACTATTCTTTTGTTTAGTCTGATCTGCGAGGAGCTGGATCGACCCAGAAAAGGGGAAGCGGAAGGGGAAGAGGAAGAAAAGTCAGAGGACACCAATGACAAGGAAAATGAGAAGGATGCAACAGAGAGACGAAAGATCAGAGGTGAAATTCTGAAATCAGAATTTTAGGCATATTGAGATACTATAACCACCAGTGAGAACTGATGACGTTTAGTTCATTCTTAATTATTTGCTCAGCTTTACTGATTTCTTTTCTTCCCAGATTACAAAAGAACAAGCCTGGCAAAGTATGTGAAACACTTGGATCAGTTTCTGGATGGAATGGCTCGTTCATGGAAAGGAGACCTCCTCAGAAAAAGTGGTACGTTTTATTCTTAGTAGGTGAAATGAGGGGGGAGCAACTTTTAAGATGTTTGCTTTTTCATGTAATCAGTTTTCTTTTATCCTTTTTTTCTCTTTAGATCTTCAGAAGGAATTCTAAAGTGGATCAACAATTAAAGTGACAGAGAAGAGACCGTGTTAATTAATCTGGGCGATGATGCAAACTGTCCTGTTTTGAGTTGTTTTTCTTATAAATAATTACTTCCTCTAAATCTATTTTATTATACTCTAATGAGACTCAGTAATAATACATTCATAAACATAAATAAACCATCTCTTTACTGAAGTTGTATCTTGTTTGTCTGCTTGTTGCCTACATCTTGTTTTTGTACAGTCGTTTGTGAAAATAAATTTGGTATTTCAGCTCTTTCAAAATCTTGTATTCCAGACTTTTACTTGAACTGGTGTATTTTTTATTGTTGTACATAAATCATGACTTTTATGTCAGTAAAGATCTTGAATAGGTCAAACTGAAAACCATAGATATGCAGTAGGCATGTTCACAAGTTCAGTAACAAGTTATTAGTATAGTGTGAAATACTAAATTACAAATAAAGTTATTCCTTCAAAGTGTTCAGTAAAAGGACAGAAGTATTACATACAAAACACTTTCAGTATCTAAAGTAAAAGCATGAAAAAGAAAAACCTGTGAGTGACTTATCATAATTTATTGGACTGTTATTACAGATGATTTGATCACAAGCTCATGATCATATGACTTGTATGTATAATCTAAATATCTAGTAACAACAGCTATCAGATGAGTAGTGGAGTAAATGGTACAATATTTCCCCGTGAAGAGCAATGAAATGTAATTAAGTACATTTACTTAAGTACTGTACTTGAGTACAAATGTAAGGTATTTGTACTTGAGTATTTCCAATTCCTGCTACATTATACTTCCACTCCACTACGTTTTTGAGGCAAATGTACTTTTACCCCACTACGATTATTTGATAACTACAGTTACTCATTACTTTGCAGATTGCATGCTTCGTCAGAGCCAAAGTAGCAAATTTTTTTATTACATTTAAAAACAAAACAAAAAAAACACTGACTTTGATAATCAGAAAAATCCAGAATATTGTATCCGATAATTGATCATACCATCCATACACTTTTACTTGTATTTTTGATACTTGACTACATGTATTGCCAGAAAAATTACTTCTGATACTTATGTGCATTTAATATCAGATACTTTAAGACTTTAACTCGAGTACTATTCATATAGGTGACTTTCACTTTTACCAAAGTAGTATTTTAACACATTATCTTTACTTTTACTCAAGTATGACTTTTGGGTACTTGAATAAAGTGAAGGAATAATAATAAATTAATCTTTGGAGAGTAATCTGTTGAGTAGAGGTTCAATGCTGGACGATAAGTAGCATACAATGAAAAAAACAAATACAGAAGCTCAAAATTGTACCGTATCGTACCTGAGTAAAATGTTGTTTTCTATAATTCAGTTTGCAGTTATACCATAAGTGGATAGTTTTGTAATTTCTTATTTAAAATCACTGATTGTGCCTTTAAATGTGTGTTTTTTCCCCCCCAAACATTCAAACCTCCCAAACTGCAAGTTTGTATCATTGTTATTTCTTATTACAAATGGCTGATTGTCCTTTTAAATGTAGTTTTTCTATAATTCAAACACCTGTAATTATAATGTAAGTGGACAACTTTGTAATTTCTTATTTAAAATAACTAATTGTGCCTTTAAATGTAGTTTATATAGTAGTTTATATATATATATATATATATATATATATATATATATATATATATATATATATACATATACATATATATATATATATATATACATATACATATATATGTAAATATATATAATCCAAACTCCTATAATTATAGTGTGAATGGATATATTTTATGATCTCTTATTAAAAAATCACTGGTTTTCCCTTTAAATAACCCGGAAGTAGATGTCACTGCTCTAAACCGGATATTACCGTGAAACTGAGGTCAGAAGTTCTCTCTTACAGCCATCTTGGATATAGCGTCCCAAGTCGGTGAGTGTCTCCGCTGATAATCTAATATCATCCAGCCGTTTTTCATATATTCCCGTCTGTTCCAAGGGTTTCATGTGTTGAGTTAAAGTATGGTCATCGGGCCTGTACAGCTATTTCTCCTCTTTCGCCTTTATTTTTAGAGATATGTGCCCTTGTAGCGCCGATTACCTGCTCAAAATGGGGGAACATGATGACTAACAGTCTGCTAGCAGCCTGTCAGGGCCGCAGTGAACTCTGTGACAAGCGACATGAGGTCGATTTGTGTGACAGCTAGCGGGACACTTCATAATGAGTTAAAACTAGTCTGAGATATGGCTGTAGACTTGAGTTACCTGCCTTTAGCTCCCCCCTGTTGAAGCTGACAGAAGCAGTTAGCTAACCGAAGCTAACGTTAGCTGAATGCTGCTCCAATACAGAGTTAGGGCTGAGCTAACGAGATAAAGCATGGGCTCCGTCACCTGTTCAACCGGTCATGTCAGCCGAAATTTAGCTAACTTCCTCAGAAGTCATCCCAAAGTACTAGCCGATATTTGTGTTTCACCGCTAGAAGTTGATAAGATTTAGCTTGAGCTAGTAAACTGTCGTGCTTTTATCTTCTTTCTTTAGCAACCATGCCTGGTGAAGCCACAGAAACGGTCCCAGTCACCGAGCAGGAGATGCAGCAGCCTCAAGTGGAGACTGGTTCGTATATATTAGTATTTCTAAAACGTGCATGTAACACTGCATATTAAACAATGGGGTCCTGGAACTCAAAGACCGTGTGAATGTCCAACAAACAGTCTACGGAGGGTAATTTGTTGCACGAATGAATATGTATGTGGTTCAGGGAGTTGACTCAGCTGGCTGGACACTGAGTTGACATAACAGGTGACAGTGTTTTTTGACTGCCATGTGTTGGGACATTTTTAACAGGGATCTGAACTGGTGGTATGTCTGGTCTTGGTTGGAAAAGAGTAATCCAGGACCCCTGATTTGTATTTACACAAACTCACAATGGTGTGTGGTGACTTACACTGACAACTGCATTAGTGCACAATGCATGATGCTGAGTGTGGTGATCCCTGTGCGCTAAAAATGCCTTGAAAAGTCACCTTGTTTAGATTGGTAGTAGCCTTGTTAGTGGTTGCACTGATCACTGTGTTGCAAATTTATTTTTAGCCAATACTCAAAATCTTAATCGAACAGTTATTTTCTTTTTTAGCCATTAGTTTAAACAAAAGTTGTGTTGTTAAAAAGGGACAAAATGTATTAAACACTTGAAAATAATTTTACAATTTACTTATTATAGTGGACAATATTTGAAATTTGGTGCCATTTTAACAACAAATTGGGTACTAGTATTTAAGTGAAGAATGGATGTGTCTAGTGTCCATGCTAGTTGAAGACTTGATGTGTGAGTTAGTGTTATGCTATGGAGTCTTCACAGCTGTGAATCATGAATACATCAAAATTTCTCCCAAGCATATTTACCATGTTTAAAAAAAAAAAAAAAAAAAAAAAAATTAAGGATAATTTTCCACCAGTATGCATTTCAGTGTTTTTTGGGTTTTTTTTTTTTTTTTTTTTTTTTCTCTCTCTAAAAATGTTCTGTAAGTGGGTGGAGGTGCTTTTTAATGGGCGGGGTAGGGATCTATGCCAAATGATTAGTTGCAGCGAGCACTAGAGAAAAAGCTAACAGACTGATTCAGTGACATGTACTGAACTGTAAATGTATTATTAGAAACTGTCATCAAACTGCAGTGCATTTGTTTCACAGGTTAAGGGTGTGTGTGTATATGCACCATAGAGACACCAATAGTCCATCCATAGCTTTTAACTTACTTATTTTGCTCAGTTTTACTGCTCTGTAATACTTAAAAAAATGGTTTCAACATTTAAGTTGTTGACATTTTTTGTTTTGTAACTTTTGGAAAGTTTTTCAAACTATACTGAACTACAGTTAAACTATCTTGAGCAATTTAATTTGTAGTTTGATTTTTACAGTCCGAATAGAAATAAATGCTCATGGAGGGCCAAAATAGCCAAGGATGACATTGTTACAATAATTCTGCTAGAAGTAGTGGCTTTGTACTTACTTTGGGCTTAACATCACATTATCTGTGCAAGGGCATCTCATTTTACTAGATATGCGTCAACCTCAGACTAGTCATACCAGACACTGCACTGTAAGTAGTAGGGTTAAGTCATTATGTTATAGGGATGCGTTTGTGTTGGCATCATTGCACAGCCCTCTGCCAAAGCTCACAACAGTACACTCATCTTTTGAGTAAAATGCCCTTGAAATATAGTGCAAAAATTCAGTTTGATGGTTGATATATATTTTTTTCTTCCTTGAAGCAGTAAAATTATGTAAACATACCAAGCTGTAAAATTATTTTGAGTTAGGAAATACATTTTTAGCTTATTTTCATGCATCGTCTGTCTTTTTGGAATAACAGAGGTCTACCTGCACTAATCTAACACTTAACCACTGCATGGAGTTTGGGACACGGGAATCTTTTTCTTTTAGTGCACTCAACACCTCCCCTTCTTTTTTTGTTGGCAAAGCAAGGGCTATGGATGAACTTCACAAACTCATCGTTTCTGTTCACGTGTGGAGCACAATTTTTTATTCACTTCACAGTATATTCTGAAGCTCTTCAACTTTCTGTCGAAGTGAATCGCTTCCCAAACAACCACTGTGATTTGCCTTCCCCCTGCTACTCCTGTTGATTTCCCTTTATCAGCTGCAGAAGTATTGAACTCCTCTGCTCCTCCTGAGATGGCTGTTCCTGCAGTGAGCAAGGCGATCGCTTCTGAGAATCCTCCAGAAACCTCTACTCCTGCTCAAGAGACTAGCTCTCCAGAAGAAGAAGCTAGCATTCAGACTACAAGTGATCAACCAAATGGTGTAGATGCAACCCAAGAAATGGTCAAGCAAACAGAAGAGATTGAGTTGGTGGAAACACCTGTCTTACAGCAAGAGGTGACTGCTGACCCAGCAGGGGATTCTGCTGATTTGCCAGTTCCTGTAGAGTCTGTACCTTCTGCTGAAACTCCCACTGCATCCACAGAGGGGCCAAAAGCTGGGGAAGAAGCAGCTTTAACAACAGGGGCACAAAGTGAGGAGCCAGTTGTTGCCACTGCTGAAACTCCCGTTGCATCCTCAGAAGAGCCACAAGCTGGCATAGAAGCAACTCCAACAACAGAGGCACAAAGTGAGGAGCCAGTTGTTGCCACTGCTGAAACTCCCGTTGCATCCTCAGAAGAGCCACAAGCGGGTGAAGAAGCAGCTCCAACAACAGGGGCACAAAGTGAGGAGCCAGTTGTTGCCATTGCTGAAACTCCCATTGCATCCTCAGAAGAGCCACAAGCTGGCGAAGAAGCAGCTCCAACAACAGAAGCTCAAAGTGAGGAGTCAGTTGTTGCCACTGAAGAATCACCCAACCAAGAGGTTGAGCCCATTTCTGTTGAAGCCAAGGCCTCTGGAGATGAGCGTGAAGCAGTCGCTGAGAAAATTGATGATCCAAAACCATCTGCTCCCGAAGACGTCGGTGTGAACAGCGAAGATGGGAAGGCAACCGATTCCCCAAAGCCTGCAGTAGAAGAGTCGACAAATCTTTGCCTCGACGCAGCTCAAGATGATGTGTTGCCCGATAGTATGATTGTCGATGTGGCTACTCAGAATGAAATTCCTGAGAAGGAAGAACCGGTTCTGCTTATCTCAAAGGCCATTCAGTCAAAGGGGACCTCCAAATCTGAAGCCCCACTTCTTTCCACACACCACCTGTCAGGTTGGTTGGTTTGTCCTCTGTAAAAAAAAAAAAAAAACTTTAAAAAAAGGGGCTCTTTTTTGAATTCATGTTTTTTACCAGGTTGGGGATATTTTCTTTGCAAGTGGTAACGTGAGCGGTACAAGTTCGAATGAAGAAAGTGTTCTGATGTTTTCCTTACAACAAACAGTATAGTCCCTGTGGTATTTTAAATTGAGTCTTCTAAATGGTTAAAGGTCATTCTGCAACGTCTGTTTACAAGGTAACAGGATAGTTGTGGTAAAAGGGTAGTTATCATTCTGTCTTTGTATTGCACTTCTACAACACATCAGTAATTATGTATTTTGACAGGTGTTGGTCAGTTATACCGCAAAGCATCAGTTCAGTGATGCAACAGCAGGTTGCGTTTCTGTTGATAGCACAGCCCTTACAACAGCAAGCGTGATGTTTCTTCATGAGGTGTGATATGCATTGGAAATATGATCCTGTCCTAAGTGCATCTTGACTAAAAATGTAATGTTGTTTTCTGTGTGGAAGTGATATGTACTGTGCATTTTGAGTGGCAACTTGCATCACACTCTAAAGGTAGGCAGGTGTGTCCTTTCCTAACCCTAAGCAAGCAGTTTGCGTCATGGTCTGTGATCATTTAACCCGCATGCGTAAGACTTCCCCTTTCACGTCCAAAAAATTTAAAGAATGTTTTTCCATTCAGCTACACCTCCTGCCCCAGCTTCCTCTCAGCAACCTCAGGCAGCTTCTGGCCCTGCAAAGCCTAAAGGCAAAGATGCCAAGAGTGCACAGGGTTCCACTGCCCCAAAGGCTGTTCCTGGCAGAAGAAAACGCTCCTCTATGTCTGCCTCTTCTGCTTCTCCTACCTCACCCAAATCTGCATCCTCCTCCACCCCCCGGTCACCCATGCCATCTCCCCTAGCTTCCACACCTGACGGCTCTTCTGCTCAGGCTAACCGCTTCGCCCCAAAAGTTGTCAAGGCTGGCAAGCAAGGAAAAGTTAAGAAAGGAGAGGCATTTGCTCCTGCCCCCACCCCTGCAGAGTGCAAGGTATCAGCAGAAATTGTAAAACCAGTCGAGGCTGAACCCAAGCAAACTGTAGTTGAAGCCAAACCTGCTCCAGTTGAGCAAAGCAAACCTTCACCTTTGGCTGCAACAAAGCCTGTTGCACCTCCACCTGCTTTTAAAGTTACCTCAAAGCCAGCTGTGGCAGCACCAGTCTCATTTGCAGATACTATTGCTTGTAGCCCTCCCAAATCAGTTGAAGTTAAGCCTGCTTCACCAAAAGTTGTTGCCGTTATTGCTGATGATGATCTTCCCCCACTAATCCCACCTGAGAAGCCAGTTAAAATGCCAGTATTTGTACCCCCTGTTGAGAAAGAGGCATCCAAACCCAAAACAGATGAGCCTGTTAAGCCAGTTGTAGAGGCTAAACCTGCTCCCGTTGAGGCCCCCAAGCCTGTCGCGGAGGCTAAACCTGCTCCCATTGAGGCCCCCAAGCCTGTCGCGGAGGCTAAACCTGCTCCCGTTGAGGCCCCCAAGCCTGTTGCAGAGGCTAAACCTGCTCCCGTCGAGGCCCCCAAACCTGTTGCAGAGGCTAAACCTGCTCCTGTTAAGGCCCCCAAGCCTGTCGCGGAGGCTAAACCTGCTCCTGTCGAGGCCCCCAAGCCTGTCGCGGATGCTAAACCTGCACCCGTTGAGGCCCCCAAGCCTGTCGCGGAGGCTAAACCTGCACCCGTTGAGGCCCCCAAGCCAGTCGCGGAGGCTAAACCTGCTCCCGTTGAGGCCCCCAAGCCAGTCGCGGAGGCTAAACCTGCTCCCGTTGAGGCCCCCAAGCCTGTCGCGGAGGCTAAACCTGCTCCCGTTGAGGCCCCCAAGCCTGTCGCGGAGGCTAAACCTGCTCCCGTTGAGGCCCCCAAGCCTGTCGCGGAGGCTAAACCTGCTCACGTTGAGGCCCCCAAGCCAGTCGCGGAGGCTAAACCTGCTCCCGTTGAGGCCCCCAAGCCAGTCGCGGAGGCTAAACCTGCTCCCGTTGAGGCCCCCAAGCCAGTCGCGGAGGCTAAACCTGCTCCCGTTGAGGCCCCCAAGCCAGTCGCGGAGGCTAAACCTGCTCCCGTTGAGGCCCCCAAGCCAGTCGCGGAGGCTAAACCTGCTCCCGTTGAGGCCCCCAAGCCAGTCGCAGAGGCTAAACCTGCTCCCGTTGAGGCCCCCAAGCCAGTCGCAGAGGCTAAACCTGCTCCCATTGAGGTTGTTAAACCAGCCCCAGTTGAGGTTAAAGTGGCACCTGCTGAGGTTGCCAAGCCTTCAGTTGAGCCCACTGTTCCTGCCCGTAAACTCACATTTGCTGAGGCAGTTGCGAAACCTGCCCCAGTTATACCTGATGTTGAGGTTATCAGTACAACTCCTTCTCAACCTGTCCCATCACCCAAACCTGCCCCCACACCTGCTAAAACACCAGCCAAAGTGGAGCCTGTGATCAAGAACGACAAGGGTATTTCCTTCTTTCTTTTTGTCTTTGTCTGTTTTTCCAGCTGTCATGGTTTCTGGGAACTACTCGGATGCTTAAATTTGTCGTTGAAAAGCCAAGGTTGTGAAGCACTTTAGCTTTGCTTTAAACTTTAAATGGTCCAAGATGCTACCTAGTTGCTGACTTTGATGCTCCTGCTGGTTCTGTTGTTGAGTAGTCAGCTATATTATGCAGTTTCATTTGTTCGATCAAATGAATTGTAATGGTCAGGTGGTTTTTTTTTGTTTTTGTTTTTTTAGTTAATGATGTGTACTGTCAGTCTGGTAAAGGTGGTATCGGATAGGAAGGTTTCATTTTCACAGTAACTGTTTTCCAGCAACAAGTTGATTATTGAGTTTTGTTAACCTATATTTAAATTTTTACATTTGAGGTGGATGTAATTCATCTCGGGTAACAACATACTGTATTTTAAATCGCTATTAATCTACCTGTTTTCATTCCCCAGGATTGATGCAGCAAATTTTTATAAACCAATAAATGGCATGTCGTGACAATTGTCTGTTGGTTTGTAGGATCCGGCACTGAGTCGGACAGCGATGACTCAGTCCCTGAGCTGGAGGAACAGGACTCTGCACAGACACAGACACAGCAAGCTCAGGTGAGAGTTCAGCCTCGTCTTGCATCTGTTGAATTGAACTGAAACGGAAAAGATAACATCCACTGCTTATGTAAACCAGCAGACTGTTGTCTGCCTTTTACTCTTCTGTGATGAATAACACAGTGACTTTCGTTCTTCTGATTCTACTGAAGCCAGCCTTTCTGTCCTGAGAAGAGACGAGCATAAACATTTTGTATCGGTTCATATTTAAACTCAACCAGTGCCTTGGTTTATAATAATGTGTTGCCATAAAATGTGGATGCATACTTTGTCTCTTACAGCTTGCAGCAGCTGCTGAAATAGATGAGGAACCCGTCAGCAAAGCCAAACAGAGCCGCAGTGAAAAGAAGGCACGAAAGGTAATGATCTTTGTTTCTTTGCAACTGGCACTCTTTTGCTTTCTTTGTAATGGTCCTTGGCACTTTCTAAATTACTTGTATTTCTTGCAGGCAATGTCAAAGCTTGGTCTCAGGCAGGTAACAGGGGTCACCAGGGTCACCATTCGCAAGTCAAAGAACATCCTCTTTGTCATCACCAAACCAGACGTCTACAAGAGCCCCGCATCAGACACATACATCGTCTTCGGTGAAGCCAAGGTATCTAGCAAGCAACGATACAAGCCACCTTTAATTTTTTTCCCCTGTTTGAGCCAATCCTAGCTTTTTATAAGGCAAAAGAAAGCTACCTCAAATATTCAGGTAATGATTCCATGTAGATGTTGCATTGATTTTCAGTTTACTGTTTGTGCCCTAGATCGAAGATCTTTCCCAGCAAGCCCAGCTGGCCGCCGCAGAAAAATTCAAGGTACAGGGAGAAGCTGTATCAAACATCCAGGAAAACACACAGACGCCAACAGTACAGGAGGAGAGCGAAGAAGAAGAGGTAAGCTGTGGTTTTGTTCAAGTAAAGATGGATACATAGGACTATGCACACTAGTTGTATTATATTTAACAAATCCCCTTGTTGTTATAGGTTGACGAGACTGGAGTTGAGGTTAAGGACATCGAACTCGTCATGTCACAAGCCAACGTGTCGCGGGCGAAGGCTGTACGCGCTCTGAAAAACAACAACAACGACATTGTCAATGCTATTATGGTAAGATTTATGAAATGTTTTTTTTTAATTTATTTAAATTGTCAGCCACATTAATGTATACAGAGACCTCTTCAGTGATGAATAATACAGTGACTTTCGTTCTTCTGAGTTTCATGAAGCCAACATTTCTGTCCTGAGAAGAGAGATAATTTAATTGAGGAGGTGGCGGGGAATGTCTCAACAGACATACTTAAAAACTTTTTTTGTTCTCTTTGCAGGAGTTGACGATGTAATGGGACCCTGGCAACAAAGGGTTGAAGAAAGGTTGCTGATTTAAGCTCGTTTATACAATTTATACCCAAGATGGAAATAAAGTTGTGGCTTGATAAAATGAAATTTGATGTTTTTGCACTTCATTGGGAAGTAGGGTGGGATTTTTTTTGTTGAAGTTTGGTTGCAGGATGGATTGTTAGTCTGGTCAAGGTAGGGGTAAGGTGGGATATCCCTAAACGGGGCTCTAAACCCCAACCATGAAATTACTAGAAATGTATGTTTTTTAAATATTTTTTTCATACATTACCCTGGAGGGTCTTGATAATTGTTGGGGTATGCAAGAACGAAAAAAGGTTCCGCTACACACCTTTTCATTTTTTGGTCTGTTCTCAAATGTTACATATTGGGTAATTTACCTTTTTTGGACTTTGTACAAGCATTAATTTGAAACCATGTAAAAATTCATAGGCATCTGATAAATGATGATATGCCAAGGAGCAGCAACTACACTTTATTTTAAAAAATAAATAAAAACCTAATCTGAAAATGAACTAACTTCAGCTGTCAGTTAATTGTAGTTGAGTAAAAAGTACAGTATAGAAATATACAGAAATATTCTTATAGTACTGAAAGTTTGGTTTAAAGCTCCCTGTGTGTTTTCTAGTCTTGTGGATGCTATGCTATGCTATGGAGCTGTTTTATGATAGGGTCCCTGTTTTGTTTTTCTATCAAGCCAGTAAACTTGGATGTAATCAATGCTTGATTTAAAATACTTGGAACGTTGGCCTTGCACATATGAGAAATGAAGTGCTTTCAACACCCCAAAGATGCACAAGAAGAATGTAAGGCACAACTTTTGTTTGTCTTAAACTCCACAGGGCCTCTTTTAAGTGGCATTTGAGTAAATATGTTTTGACTTTTCACCACTGTGAACCAGCCTAATCAAAATTAATTCTATTTAAAGATGGCATGAGTAATCTGTCAAGATTTAAATAAATGCCAAGGTTCACTTCAAAGGTAGTTACATGGATGAGCATGGATAGCCATTTTAATCTTTAGCTGAATTGTAAGCTTGAAAAAATACTCCTTTTTTGTATTAAAATGATCTGAAGTTGAGTCACCCTGTGAGACAGACTGAAACTAATTTCCACCCTCACTGCAGCAGGGCCTGAGATACCCCGACTTTTGGTTCATAATTAGGTTTGAGCTTGAAAAATAATGCATCGCGCTCTTCCCAATGCAACTTCATAGCATCTGTTTATTAGACCCTCCCTCATGTGCATAGCACTGTCTTTCAGTAAAAAATTGTAATCCCAAAATCCAAGCTCAAACACCGAGGTGACGTCACTTTAATTATGCTCTCAGATTTAATAAAGCTCCTTCCAGAAATGCAGATGACACTCCCACTGTTTTGACAGGCTGAGTACTCATGACTCATGAGTTTGATGTCCAAGATCAGCCACTTGCCCTTCAAAGACATTTCAAAGTCTCTACGCACCCATTACACAGCCACAAAAGTGATTTAACCTGTTTAGGCTGGTTACCTCTCAGTGTGTAGTAGCACTTGTGTGAGTGGGGCAGCCTGTTTGTAAATAATTCTTGTAATTAATGGTATGTGTGTGTAATCATATCATCAAACTTAAAGAATGGCACCGTTCAACTATAATCCAAACAGAAAGATAAGGTGAGAACACCTGTGCTGGTGTGCAGGGACCTGGGACTCCTTAATAAACACCTACACAAAGCCTGTCCTCTCTGGAAATGGTGCAGGTAACAAGCCTGGATGAAAAACTTAAAGCCCTGTTCCACCTAAAAATGTGTTTTCATTGTTACTTCACTTGGATGTTTGACTTCCATTGTGCAGAATGATTTACAGTATAAAGATGAATTTGTGATATTACAACTAGTCTGAAAGCCAATCAGGGTGCAGTGTACAATTTCCATTACACATTCACTAAGAATGAACCTCATTAGTGAGGTAGGAGATGTAAAGTTAAACATATTCATGCAGGTAATTAAACCATTTTGTGGAAAAGGCATATGAGACACAGTTTGTTATTTAAAGCAGAGTGTTTCTATGTCTCAAAAGGTGTGTGGAAGGTATCTTTAACCACTTTAAGGCAACGCCATAAGTGAAAGCACAAAGAGGGAGGTGTTGCGTTCATGAACCAGAATATTTGTTTATCACTCACTGGATTTCACTTTACAAAAAGTCACAGTAGGTATCATTTTAATGGTTGAATCACTTCTATTGAGTTCACTAAAATGTATATATGTTTTTTTAAGGGTTAACTCCACCAGGTCTTGGGTAGTACCACTGCATGTTTAAAAAGTGATATTAAGCCTTTTGTGGCTCAAGAGGAAGCCTCATGTAATCTGATAAATTTCCACCGGTGATGTCTCTCAGTGGCTAAATTGCATTGTGGGTAATGTCGGCACCAGGTTTTGAGAAGTAAGAAAAATGCATTGAATAAAATAATGTGATATCTCTGGTTTGGCTGTATTGATTTTGTTAATGTGCTTTTAAACTCCCTATAATGAGTCCAACTGTTTTAGGAGTGTAACGCTCGACCAGTGGACTGCTTTTCAAAACGTGGTGCCTACATTACCCACAATGCAATCGAGGCAGTTTATCAGATCACATGCAGCTTCCTCTGGAGCCACAAAAGGCTTTATACTACTTTTCTTCACATGTAATAGTACTCCCAAGACCTGTAAACACACTTCAATGTGTAAAATTGGTGGATTTATCCTTTAATTGCTGCTACGCAAGGCAGTTTTCACTATTTAGTCACATTTTATAAACCAAATGATTGAGTAAATGATTTGTAGATTAACGTGGAGATTAATAAAACTACTCATTACTTTATAGTACCATAGATTAGTGGCTAAAAATATTACAGTAGAGCCTCTTTTTTTTGTTTTCATTGTTATTATTAGAGAAAGGACGCTACTCCATTTCCGTGTTACGTTACGTATGTGTTGTTTTTTTTTACTTCAGACCCCACCAACCAGGAATCCTCCCAGTGTCATCAATAAACTGTTTGCACACGGATGAGGTGATTTAAGGTGATCATACTGGGTGGTAAAGAGACCGTAGCAAATCACACTGGATTTGACCCACAGCCGATTATCCGCTCCCTCCTCCACATCACCCGCAGCTGTAGCTGAAAAGCTCTAGAAACGTCCAGCACGCTTTTTACGCTCCAACTGCGTCAGCGCCGTCATTCTCCATCCTGGGATACGCAAGAGTATCCGGAGTAGAGTCCACAGGCTAGAGAGGCGTCTGCACTGCTTGTTTTGTGGGAAGCATTACCTTCTTTTTGCGGGCGTTGCTATTCCTTTTCACCGGGCTGTTTTATCTGCGAAAAAGAAGCTCACTTCACGCCGAGACATGTAAGTTGTGCGAAGTTCACACGAGGTTGCGGCGGAAGGGAAAGCAGAGGGATAGTAAACCTGTTTAGCTAGCTAACAGTGGCCGTGTGACAACATGCTTTTTCAAAGGCGGGAGGGTTGGCCTTGCCTCAGTGAACTGTACGCTAACAGCAACTCGCTCACCAGCTCTAAGCTCTATATACAGGAAAAAAATAATCTAATGTGCAGTTAAAGTTATCATAGCGGGCCCGGTGTGCTAGCATTAGCTGAAAACGCGGCTACTTTTGGCCGTCGGGATGGCTACGGCGCACCGCATGGCTTAACTAACGTAGTGGCTAACGTCAGCGTTGTTAGCATGGCTAGCACTTCATTGAACGACTTCGCCCAGAAAGCTATCGGTAGATTAGCATGAGGTCCGAGTCACAAGTCATGATTGCGGCATTATTATGGAAATCTTGGACTCGTATGTTTTTAATACAAAAGCTTCACAAGATCGCAAAGTTTTTAAACATTTAACCAGTCAAAACGTGTATTTAGCGCTGGCTTAGCGTTACATGCACTGCCTTGGTTGGTCCGCGATCATTTGTTAAGAGGATTTGGCTGCTGAGGCCATGAGTACAATGCAAAGAAAGATTGTGTTAGTAACTAAATGTACAGATTAAAGAAATCGCTACCACTCTTGTAGACTGCATGTAAAAAAAAATCAAATTAATTAAAAATATTAAGCAAAGGTCAGTGAGTCGTTATTGATCAGTTGTAACCACTGTTAATATCACCTATTGGTGTAGGTAAAGGTAAGTTTGTGATGATGGGAGAGCAATCGTACATCATTCAATACGTTTTCAAGTTGGGTTAAAAAAAAAAGAAGTTCCTCTATTATCTCTTAAATACATCTACTACACCTGTGAACTAACTATACCGATGGGTAACAGTGAATTTAGCATCACTAATATGTGATGGATGACTTTGGATATAAGCTAGTAATTAAAATGTGTGTGCAAGGTTATAACTTCTGCATCTACAAGTTAAATAATACAATAATATTCATCGTACACTTCTCAAAATTAGTCAGATGTTGGGATATGGGTGCACATGTGCATGGACATTCAATAAAAGTCAAATGAAATGTGTTGCATTATTTTTGGGGACTAGAAATATTCACAATATAAATTCAGATATGTTACAGGATAAACAATCAAGTGAATCACTAAAATATCCCTAACTATTTTTGAGTCATGTATATAATGAAACCTGTGCTGAACCTCTCCAAAACTTCTTGTTAATTTGACCTTTCATATGCACAGATGTTTCACTTCTGAGGCCTCTTGATACAGGAGCACACTGTGTAACTGGATGCTGTGTGGTCACCTGATACAAAGGCTTTTTGATGGCAGGCTGTTGTGTCTGAAGACTTGCCCACCTGTCACCAGTGCTGGTTACCTGTGTCATGTATTTTTTATGCAAGTTGTGGGTCTGATGAGCTTTACCGTTAGCCTATAAAACATATATCAAAGATGAACGTGTTTAGATTCATTTAATTTTGTCAGATCCTTACATCTTGTTTAAAGCTCTGTCGAAAGAAGCTGTACTTTTAATGGGCATGGTGGATCACAACCTGCTACTAACTTTGACTAGAAATCTGTCCATGCCTTTAAGTCTGTTTACATGTGTTGATGTTTTGTTGTCCTCTGTTTTTTCACAGGCATCCCGCAACTGCCAAATGGTACGATAGGAGGGACTCCGTTTTTATAGAGTTCTGTGTAGCCGACAGCAAAGATGTTAAAATCAATTTTGATAAAACAAAGTGTGGTTTCAGGTATGTTTCCCTCAGATCTCAAGTTGTATTTAACCATAAATTTCCTGTTAAGTGTACTATTATTGGTTCCCTTTTTATTGTCTATTTTTGGTGTGTAACCTGTATTTGTTCCCAGTAATTAGTTAACTGTGTTTGTCTTTCCCCCCCCCCCCCACAGTTGCGTTGGAGGAACGGACAATGTCAAACATGAGAATGAAATAGACCTTTTTGAAGCCATTGATGAAAATGTAAGTTACATTAACCGTCTGAATCGTTGCATTGCTTAATATTGCTTGAGAACATTTCTCCTGTATCGCAGATTGCACTGTGTTTGACCAAATATTTCCTTATTTTTTTCCCACCTCATCACAGGAATGCAAACATAAACGCACAGATCGCTCAGTGTTGTGCTATTTACGAAAAGCACAGCCAGGGAAGGCGTGGCCAAGGCTAACAAAAGAGAAGGCTAAGGTGAGTTTAATACAAACAAACAAAAATTTATTGCAAAGAACAGTGTATATAACTTTTTTAAATACTAGAATACAATGCTGTTAATTGATGCACAACATTATAATGTCATAAATGATGTTTTCACAGCTGAGTTGGCTCAGTGTTGACTTCAACAACTGGAAAGACTGGGAGGACGACTCAGAAGAGGAGATGGGCAACTTTGATCAACTGTCAGATGTAAGAGCTATGCAGTGATTAGTGTGGTGTATCAGATAAGACTGAATTGGTGTTGTTCCTACAAGACTATCATTTCAACTTAAGAAAAAGCGACAGAGTTTACGCCTAGAACAGGCTGTTGTGGCTGAATGGGTTAAGTATAGGACTCTAACCTATAAGACCGGGGATTGTATCTGGAGTGAACTGTCGAACCTATTTTTAAACTCAGTTCATCTTTTTATATTCAGTTTATTTTTATTTTTATTTTTCTGTTAGCTTGAGAGAACAAAAAAACTTGGTTAGGTTTAAGAAAACTTGGTTTGGGTTAAAGTAGAACCTTTAATAATGTTAAACACATGTTTGAGAGGATAACATCTCCCATGTGCTTTTTTCCCCCGGTCTTTTACCCGAGTCACAAAGTTATGACGTTACAAAAATTTGAATGGTCCGTTGCCATGATGATCAAGGAAAAACACCAACATTGTGATATCAGATCATGATGATTAGTTTGGGTGAAGTAGTTCATAATTAGTTATAATGCCTTCAGTCAAAGTCATAACAAAAACAAATTCTCTGTTGTCACATTAATTAACCTTAATGGGGCCTAGAATTTGATTGAATTGGGCTTGGAAAGTCCTTTTTATAATATGTTTAAGAAGGTGTAACCCTAACCCTTATTCATACTCTATAATCTGATGATGGTCCCAGTTAAATATGTGTGTATTGTTGAATATAACATCTCAATGTTGCACATTTGGTATATGACCAGGGTGGTTTAGGAGTTGGGAAACCGACCATAAATTGCAGCGCTCATGTGCAACCAGGAACCTTTTGTTTCATGTCATTCCCCACCTTCCACCTTGATTTTATTCTGTCCACTGTCGCCATCTAATGGAGGCATTAAATGCCTGAAAATAAAAATAAAAAAAATAAGAGAGGACTATTTGGCATTCAAATTAAATTGGTACTTGATATTGGCCAGTACCCATCCTGAAGCTACTGTCTGTTCAGGGAGGCAAACAGTGACATTCCTAAAATCTAGAAGTATTAAGGGCTGAACCATACACTTCTGCGAAGAGGAAACATCAACCACCATAGTCAGCTTCTCATCTCTCGTATGTGTGAAATCTTAACAGATAGCTTGAAGTATGAATCAAACATAAACTGAGAAAGATTCTAAAGAATTTCCACTATTGTCCTACTTTTAGTGCTCAGGTTTATGTATTTTGTTTAAGTTAAGTAGCAGCAATGCAACAAGAGTGAATGATGTGGCTTTGGTTTAATATTACAGATGATGAACAACATCGGAGGTGACGAAGACCTACCTGATCTAGATGGTGCAGATGATGTAAGGATAATTTCTTTCTTCCAGTTAATTTCTTAAGCATTAAGCATATTTACTAACATTGTACTCCTCATCCAGCAGAGACTGTCATCTAATCATGTTTTGTTCTCTTTTTAGGACGATTCTGCAGATAGCGATGATGAGAGTAAGTATTTATTTACCTTTTTGAAATCACACAAGGGATTCATCACGTATATGTCTGACCGATAAATTATCAGCCAGTATGACGATGATGATGATTGATTTTTATGATCGTGTCATGTACAAATAATTTGTCCAGCCCAAATGGCTTACAAGACACAATTATTAGGAAAACAAACGGACCAAAAGCCAGAGTAGAAACATATAAACTACAAATATCACTAAACAAATAAACCATCCTGATGTTTTTTCCAAGCCTTAGAAACAAAGGTAGTCAACTTGTACACATTAAAATTACAAACAAACCATTCTGTCATTGTCCGTACACCAGCACCAACATTTCTGGATGTTATACAGACATTTAATTCAGGTCGGGTATTCTTAACTCATCATAATAAGGACAATACATAAGAAAATGTGATTCATTCCCTATAGTGGGAAATGTATATAATCAGCCATTTATCAGTATCCTCATCAGAAATATTAGCCAGTAAGTAGAACTGGTAATACGAAGCCAAATTGCTTTCGTTGACTTAACAAGGACAGCATTTACAAACGCTGATCAGTCGGTAGCTGTTTACCCCTCGACAGTTGGTTTACTATCTATCAATAAACACAGCACTCACTACACCTTAGCCTTTCTTACCCTCAGGTGTGCATAAATAACAGGCTAGGAACTTATTTTTTAAACACGACGACATGAAATGATCAGGTATCTTATCGGTCTCAGCTGGAAGAAGCACCCAGTTGTCTTTTATCTGTATCGACTGAAAAAATAGCCCATATCCTGCATCCCTAAACAACAGCACATTTTGACTGTGAATGATTGCTACAACTTATGATGGTACGTCTGTTGTGATGTGAGGGTTAATGTTCTTTCTGCCCCCTTTTCAGAAATGCCAGATTTGGAGTAGAAGATTGTAAGACTCTGGGAAGAAAATGGAAGAACAGAGGGCAAGAGGAATCATAACAAATGTATATCTTGACATTGAAGGCAGTGACAGACAACTGTACATATGAGTCAGCCATATTTAAATCCATAGCCTCAGCTCCAAACTCTTGACCGATCAGTCCACTGAAGGTTGATATGCATGGTATTGTACAGAGCAGCTATCTCCACTTCCATTTGCTGTACTGCACCTTTTGGGTATCTTGTTTTACTGTTAAATATTACAAGTAAGCACACATTATTTCTTGAAAAAGCTGTATAGTGGTCCTCAAATGAGCAATACATGTTAAAGAGATTTACAATTTGTTTTCAAATAAACTGTGGTTTAAAATTATTAGGCCCACCCATTCCCAATGTTGTGGTTTTGAGTAAGTTGACCAGTGTAGTTTATTTTATGACTGAAGAAAACACTAGCTATGTACATCAGATGAATTGGATGCATTTACTGATTGGATTCCTCTAAAGCCTTCCATGTGCCGTGAATTAGATATCCAGGAAGCCAGTCTTTGTTTCTGTGGCTTAACCTTCCAGCTTACATGTCTCCCTTAACTTCTTGTTTAATGTTTGTAAAATTGGAATATTCTGAAATAATTGCAGAAGTATTTGCATCTTCCCAGTTATCACCTAGTTTGGTAATCTGACTGAATTCCACATCTTTAGTATCTTAACAGTTCTTCTCTCCATACCCACCTAACATGCAACACTCATGTTAGACTGCAGAAGCGAGCTGAAATGTTTTGCAGCCGTCGACGAGGCTTGAAGCTCGGCTGGGCCTCAGCATTATGTGGTTTTGTTGCTATCCTCCAGGTTCTTTCAGTTTGTTTCATCTAGAATGATCCTCCCTTGTTGGTGAGGGAGTGTCGGAACGTAAGGCGACGTGTAACGACCAAATTATATTTGCACTGTCAATAAAATGTACGGGGAGACAAATGATGTTGAATTACAGTGGAAATTCTTTTTTTATTGTCTACATCTTTCTAATAAACTGTTCAAGAATCATTTTAAATGCCTTTTTTCTTAACAGCTGACTTGTGTTTTATTCATTTTGCTTCTTAAAGGTACAATATGTAAAAATTGGCTACATGTCGAGTTCATACTCGAAACAAATTGTGAGGGAGCATATCACCAGAGTAGCGTTAATTGCTAATTTTTGCTGATTGTAGCTACAGTTGGCTCAGTTAATCGTGCAGCTACCGGTCCGGATGGTAAGCTTGAGACTATGGACTTTAACGGGCGGGGCTAGATGCCATAGCGTCAAAACTTATTCCTTCACATTTTGAGGATAATGGTTATGTTTTTAAAAGTGTTTTCAACTTAAATTCTTACATATTGCACCTTTAATACAGAAATTGTGCCCTCTTTTTTTTCAGAAGGAGGTAGTGGTTAGTAGACTTAAGCACCACATTATAAAATTGATCACTGCGGACAAAATACATAACTGATAGAGGACATGTTGGAGGTTTGTAACCTGGCTACGGATGTTACTTAAGAAAACTTGCCACTTAAATGTAATCATTTAGCTTTATTGCATACTATTATTTTAACTGAAATACTCTTTTTTTCAGAGAGTTTGAATCTTGTTCTCTTGTAATATTTGAAAATTAAATTTTCTAAGGTTGGTGAGCATCACTGGAAGGCTGAGTTAAGTGTGGTATATTTGCAATGCTGCCCCTTTTATGTTGTAAAAACTCAAAGGTCATTTTCTAAACAAGTCAAAGCTCGTTTTTAATAGATTGGATTTTATTTTTAATATAGTATTTACACTTGAGTGAGACTTTGTGGTGCTGTAACTCTGACCCCTGTAGTATACACTTCGGCGCTAGGACCCAGACTCCTCCGTGCTCCTCGGCCCAGTGGATTAGCATACTTCCTCTTCAGGCCTGATTTCCTCACTGTCATATCCGAGAAGGTGACTGTAATGTGCTGCACTAGTTTCCTGTTTTCACGCCGAAGCACTTTAAAATAATGGCATAAATTAGACAATCGTTTTATAACTAACAGAATGAGTTATTAGTTGGATTATTACTGGATATTTTGTTATTAAAAACTGCCTCTTTAAGGATAATGTGACCTAATCAAACAACAAATGTCAAAGCAACTGTGACATCCATTAATTATAAAAGTTACACCAAATACCTTAACTTAGCTGACTTTCTATAAACAAATACAATATAATGAATGACTTCATTTTGTTAGTGTTTAACAGTGGTGAAAAGTAAATATAAGTTCATTTTACACAAGTACGTAAGCACAGCTCTGAGGTACTTTAGGCTACTTTACTTGAGTAGCTCAATGTTTGTACTTTGTGAGATTTGTACTATTTGTGAGATTGTACTTTGGACAGCTGTTACTTACATTGCAAATTAAAAACAAAACAAAAAAACAACAATAAGTAACGATGCATTATAATAAAGTAAATTTATCCACCCAAACATTATTAAGAATCGGAAAAACAGGTTACTGCTTACATTTAATTTGATATATTTTTACTAAAACAGTAAAAAAAACAAAACTTTCAAAAAACAAGTCGAGATCAACAAAATGAAAATGGGGGAAATTCTCAGAAGCAAGTTTACGAAAGAAGTATATAGTACATTTATTTAACCCTACCCTTTCTCCACTTCTTCATCAATTAACTCATAATTTGTATACATAATACATCTGTACTAACTCAGTCATAAAAAGTAATAACACTGACTCTTTCATAATAAGTCATTCTGGCATTTGATATTTATACGACGAAACTTGATACTTTTACTAATATCAAATAGTAAGTTAGGTAATTATAATTATTAACAATTAAGAAAAAAAATATTATTAATTATTAATGAAAAATATATATATACAGTAAGATCGGCGGATTCTTATTGTTGTTATTGTTGGTTTTGTTGTGAAGTTTCGTGTAACCGGATGTGTACGTCCTGCCGTCGGGACGTTCACACTGCAACTGTTCGCTCTGTTCTGACTGTGATCATGGCTGCACTGGACCACACCAGCCATGTTTGCTAATTTAAAACCCAAAGGTTAGGGAATAGTTGTTTATTATTTACCGCTGTGCCATCTTCACCCGCACACCCGTTTAGACGAAGGTTTAGAGGCATCTGCGCCTTCGCAAATCCAAGGACTGAAAGGTTGGATAGCTTTCACTGAAAATATCAGCGAAACTTTTGATGGTGGCAGTGTGGGAAGATGATGCTCTGCAAAAAAAATTGTCTGTGTGCGTGCAGCGTAAACAATGTAACTTCATCTGGCTGCTAGCTTACGTTAGCCCGTGAACAAAAGGGAGCACGCCTCCATCTGTTAACAAGCGAGGCTGAGTTGGGATATCGTTATTCATTAACAACACACCGGCTGATATTTATTTTCATCCGCGTTGATCTGAACCGCTGATGGGCACCATGGATCCGACCCAGCGTGGCTGCGGTACCTGCTACCTGGCTGTTAGCTAACATCGCTGCTTCAGCGGCGTACTCCGGGGTAAACGTTAAGGATGCTATCGGCTAGCTATCTAGCTAGCGTGCGTTAGCTTGTTTCTATTGTGATGATTTAGCTAAATAACCTTGGAACTGGAGCGGGGAATCTGTTTGTCCGGTGTTTTACGCTAAAGTAAAAGGTTTGTACAACATGTTCGTGAGTTGAATTCATACCCAGCTAACGGTATCAGTTGTTAGCACAGCTGACTAGCAGCGCTTTAAAGTGAATTGTTCGTTTGAGAGCACAGCTAGCGCGGCTTAGCTAGCGCGGCGCCTGCTTTTGCAACGGCCTTGTTGAATTAATGAAGTATCCATAGAGGGCTACTTTTGTATTACGAGCGTATGGAAGTGCTACACAGCGAGCGGTGTGGTAGCAGTCCTCCCGGGCCTCGGAGGGACTGTAAAATATTTTCGCTAAGTTAATCCCTCCATTGTTAGTTGGCCGAGGCCGCCGGGTCTTGGGTAATGTGAGTGTGGCTATGGCTGCCCGGGCCGTACATTTATCATGGCAGATTGAGGAGGATGTGCTCATGTTAGCGGCGCCTCATCAGCGGTAATGATGAGCCTCTATCGCAATATGCCGATTGTCCATTACGGCTCGCTCGGGCCTGGCGTCTGCTGCTGCTGGCTGCGACATTTTGACGGGTGTTGTTGTTGGAATCGGATCGGTGCTGTCACAAGCTGCGGTCGCCAAAATAATTCAGGATTGACATTTTTGGAGAGGAAAATGTGCGTATTACGTAGCGTCTCATAACTGCACGGAAATAAATGATAATGAATTAAATAAATAAATCGCGTGATTCACAGTGTGATGCGTACAGCGCACATGCATCTTGGCCTCGTTGAGCAGTTAGTTGCGTGACTGCTTTACATTTTCTTGGTTGTTAGAAGTTAGATTTGTGTATTTACACATTTCTGTTTTCTTTTTTTTGTTTTGTTTTCAGATGGAGTCAAATAATCATTTCAACTACACCCACTCCTCAGCAAACTCAGGACTGAAACTCTCCTCAGGGGATTCTCTTTATACTAACGGGTCCTCCATGAGTTTTCCTCAGCAGGGGAAGAGTGAGTACTTGTAGCACTTTATTTAGCACTGTGTACTTTATACAACTTATTGATCCCTCTAATTCTATCTCGACGAAAACAACATTTTACTATTACAAACCGCGATCTCTTTAGCTTGACTGCTGTTCTCGTGTCCAACAGATATGAATGGCGAAATGAATGTGAATGGCGTCACTACTGTACTTGGGTCCGCTGTGCCTGGTTCCCACCCACCAACAGCTCCTTACCCACACATGAGCAACCACCACCAGAGCAGCATGGGCTATGACTACTTGTGGGGAGGGCACCCTCAGTATGGTCCAGGCATGGGCGCCTCTCCTGGGCACGGGATGCACCAGAAGCAGCCGGCACCTGGGATGGTGCAGCCTCAGTCACAGCACCACTTCCAGGGTCACGGACAGTACCAGTTGAACGGGGGTATTGAAAGTTCTCACCAGCCCCCTGTGGCAGGCCCAGCAAACATGCCTCTCAGTGGGAGTCAGTACTGGAACAGGAGTAACCCTGGCCCACAGCAGATAAGTTATAACTCCCACAGTATGTATGGGACCTACCAGAGTCAGGCACATCCTGGAATTACACCGTCACAGCATCACCAGCAGCAGTCCTTACAACCACCACCGCATCAACCATCACAGCAGCACCTCCAGTCCCATCGTCACCCACCGCAGCAGCACCACCAGCAGCACCAGCAACCACAGCATTATGGTATGATGCCCAATGGGATGCCCTACTACCAGCATCAACCCCAGCACCCGTCCCTGCCGTCTCCTCAGCAGCAGCCGCAGCAGCCGCCACCACAGCAGTCTCAGGCCCAAGGCCAGGCTCAGATGATGCCCCCAGCTGCGCAGAATTTTACTCCTCCACGTGGCAGCCCACAGCATCACAGTTTAGGCAGAGGTTCCTCGGGGAGCCCTCTCCCTGTGGGGATGTCCTCAGCAACAATGATGTCACCGTCGACCGTGCAGGAGAGTGGATCACCCAAGGACCACAGCAGGGAACGGAGCCCCCATGCTAGCAATGTGGGAATACCTACTGTCATTCAAGGTGACTACTCCACAGATGTTTTTGTCAAGCTTTTTTGGCTCATTTTATTCTGTCCTTCACTTCGTTCCTCCAGTTGTGATTGGAATGTGTTGGTTCTACATTTTGACTATTGTAATACTGTAATTCTGAGCATCGATTAAGTTTTATTTCCCCAAGATTGAATCTGTTCTCTACTTTACATTTCCTCATTTAATGCCACCAGTTTAGAGATGTGTGAGTAATGAAACAGTCCTCTTCCTCTTTGGTCATACTTGACCTATCCATTCCAGTCGCTGATCATATTATGACATGGCACTCCTTGGTTGCGTTACAGTGGCCAGGCCACCATTCATAAAATTGTAATGTTACTGTTATTGTTTAGTTTAAACGGCTAATTTCTGGCCATTTTGATAATTGCTTTTTATTTGTATTATAATTGCGTATTAATTTATTTATTTGGTCTGACATGATAATAAACTCTCTGTTGGTTTTTGCACTTTTGGTTAGACAAAGCAAGACATGTAAATGGGTCTGGGGAATTAAGATGGACACTTTTCACTACGTTTGTAGACAAATCCATTAGTTTAGAAGATAATCAGCAAATTAATCAGTGCTAAAAAAATAAGTCCTGCTAGTTATTTCTTGCACATTAATGTGTTATAAAGGATCAGTCTCACTGCCGGTGCACAGTGTTTGGACAGTGCCCAGATTCAACCAGCAGGGGGCACTGCTTGATTAGGTAAAACTGTCTGAACTGTCCGTCACCGAGGTTGTGATGAATCTCTTACTGAAGTGCTTTAAATGTCTTTTGTTGTTTCATAATTATAGTATCAAAATGTGTCAGTTTGAACATCGGATTCTTCAGTAAAACAACTCACTTTGAATTCATCATAAAAACACTTTATTCTGCAAATAAGAAGCTTTACTTTTTATTGACTCTTTTACTCTCTTCCCTTTCAGGACACGCGAGAGAAGCTGTCAAGGAGACAGACTCAAGCTATAATGGCATGGAAAGGGCATCTGCTGCCCAGAGGCTGTCCAAATCTGACAGTTACCAACCCAAACCTGTGGGACCTTCGAGTGATTATCGTCCGCATTCTGAACAGCCAGCAGCTCAACGTCCAGAAATGGCCTCCTCAGTCAGAGAGTCAGCCATGAATACACCTCCGCAGTTTGTGTCGTCTCAGCTCTCTGCATCTGCATCTCCTGCAGCAGTGTCAACGTCTCTAAACAAGGACTCAACACGTCCTCGGGTCTCTGCAGTTACTGCTGTCTCCGAGTCTCCCACATCTGCCCCTCGGCCCCCTGTAGTGTCATCTCCTGATAAAGAGTCTGCTCCACCACAAACCTCAACACCTCCCAATGTGTCCTCTGCTCCATCTCCAGCTGCTCCTCCCAGACTTTCCTCGCCTCCTCAAATGATGCAAGGCCTCAGGCCAGAGATGACCCCTGTTGGATCCAAGCATCTGTCTGTGGGGGCCTCTTCCTCCCCTCTGCCTGCCTCACCTCCAAAATTGTCTACACCTCTTGCTTCGACTGATAGTGTGTCCAGACCAATTTCTTCAGTCCCTCCAGTCTCTTCACCTTCATTTGAGTCTCATCAAACCAAGTCTTCACTGCCTCCCACAACACTTTCCCCTCCTGCCCTGGTGTCCACGTCCTCTTACTCTGCGTCTGGAGCCATCTCATCTCTTCAACAGATGGTTCAAGGGTCCAGGCCACCTCTGGTGACATCTGGAGCTCAGCATGAAAAGTCAGGACCCCCAAAACTAATGTCTGCCATTTCATCAATGGGTGCAAAGTCCTCATCTGCTGGTGTGGCTCCAGCTCTTAGGTCTTCAGCCTCAGCACCAACTGGCTCTTGTTTATCAACATCTGCCTCTCCCATGTCTGCGTCAACAACTCCTTCAGTTGGCGGTAAACCTTGTGACCCAGCGCCCACAACCCAGCATGAGACGTACACTCCTCTAGCTGCTAACTCTGGTCTTTCCACTGCCTCTGCAGCATCATTACTACCCGGAGCAGCAAGCCCACCCTCCCTAGCAGCCCATGAAAGTCCTACAGTCCGACCTCTGTCCACCCTACCTCTTCTAACCACTCAAGCCTCCAGGACTGCACCCGTGTCCGCCCCTCCTGCCTTGGTGTCTGTGCCTCCTGCAATGGGTACGTCTTCTGGAGTGGTCCAAAGTTCAGACTCTGAGCAGCATCCTCCCAACGCCACTCCTCCTCAGGCGCTGAAGCAGTCGTCTCCCAAGCCAGAGCACCATGGTCACAGTGAGGATAGGAAAGCTAATGAAAGAAATGGGAAACCAGAGGAACACTTCCCTCAGCTTGATTCAGGCACGAGAAGGACATCACAGAAGGTGGAAGCTACTGAGACAAGTAAATCAGAAATTCGCACACCCGAAATCCTCAGCGATCTTCCTTACAAACCCTTGCAGACCACAGTTGCTCCTGATCAGTCCAAGTCCAAGAATAAACAGGCGGATTCTGAAAAGCATCAAAGCGGTGTCCCCTGTGAGTCAGAGGAGCAGGCTCCACTCAGAAAGTCTTCACATCTGCACAGCACGGGGGTAGAAGATCTGACCGATGAAGAAAGTTTTGATGACTCTTCACTATTTGACACGCCCTCTAGAATCAAGGCCAGCTCTTTCATGGAGAAGTCGTCTTTCGCAGATGATGAAAGCTCACGCGTAGATGACTCCAAACACTATGATAGTAGCTTTCACCCGAGAAAGGACACTTCCTTTGCAGAAGAGGAAACCTCGACTGCCTTTGACACCACTAAAGACAGCAGCTTCTCCGTGGAAGACTCCAGAGATGACACGTTGGACTCCACCAGGGAAGGGGAAACATCCGAGGCAGAAGAGACCAAGGACGGCTCCCAGATTACAGGAGAATCCATGCTGGAGTCTTCTCTTAACAACACCTCTCAGGTGGAAGACCCAAGTGATGCGTCTGACTCGCGCATATATGTGCCATCTCAGCCAAGTCGTCAAGGTACATTCTTAAAGTTCACGATAATGGGAACTAGCATCACATGAGTTCATTTTCTTTGGACATTGCTTTCATTTAAAATGGAGAATACAGATTTTTATGTCCTTATCCTAATCATTCTGAATTTTGCTATTTAATGTTGTTTCTTCTCAGGACCGGAGGCAGAGTGGGAGCACACGGGACATGATGCACCAGACTCTGCTGGACGCATTAGCATCAAGACCACTGTTAGTGAGACGATGACTCCCCCGAGTTTCAAGATGAGAGATGAGAACTTCATCGCCTTCAGTACCCCAGCAGAGGGCCCTGCTGTACACCCACTCCAACCAGTGACTGATCAGGCTGTGTCAGCTATCGGAGGGCATCTGAAAACCCCAGGGAAACCACGCAAACCTCGAACTCCAAAGGCAATATGGATGAAATCTCCAGGTATTCAACATTATGATGTCAACAGAATGTTTATTTTAAAAATGTTAGATTGTATTTAACACTTTTTTTGTCTTTTCCTCTTCATTTTAAGCTCCTGAAGAGACCCAGCGGAAGCCTCGGGTTCGAACCCCTAAAGTGGAGAAGACCAATGACGAGGGAGTCAATAAAGGGGAGGTAACCAAGGGTAGAAAGAGGAAGCAGTCTGTGAAGGTGGATGTTCAAGAAACATCAGATGCCTCAGGAGAGACTGGCCCGGCAACAGGAGAGGTCGATTCCATCACGGCCACAATTGAAGCTGTTCTGGCCAATGCTTCAGCTATTGATGTCCCAAAACCCAAGAAGGCGAGAAGGATGAAAAAACAACAAGAAGGAACTGCAAAAGCAACAAACCAAGGTGTCGAAAAAACTGCTGATGATGTTGATGAAAATGATGATGATGACTCCACTGCAGGTAATAAAGAAGAGTTTTCAACCATTACGTCATGGTGTTTGGTTGAGACATTATATCACAGTTTAACAACGCATTTGTGCGCATTTTCTCAAACAGGTGAATCAAACAGACGGAGGGTTGCGACTGAGGAGCAGGTCCAGTTCCCACTGCAGCATGGGTAATGTTCCCTTGTGGGGTTTTGTTAATCGTATCAGTATTACACATTGCTTGTTTACAGAAGTCTTTCTATGCTATTACACTATAGATCACAATCACTATTGGCTAAAGACAGTCAAACATTTTCAAAAGTAAATTTTGTGCAAACTGAGATATCAGATTATTGTCATAGTGTCTGCACAGTTGAGTATTTTTTTCTTAAATCAATTAATCCTTTAATTGTAATGTAAACATGTAATCTACAATCAGACATAGGCACAAATACTTGCCTATCAAAATCAAAAACAAAAATACTGGTATGAGAAAATATATTTGATTAAAATTGAAAGTAATTTTGTACATTAAAAAATACAAAAAGAGATTCTATGCACACTGATATTACTATAGCCATTATTTAACCATTAAGTAGCCTCAATATGGGTTAGATTTTGTTTGGCCAGTTGATTAAAAGTTAAATGAGGTCATTATTTTGTCTTCATTAGTTGATCATTTAAGTAATTTCATTTAGATCATTGGTGTTTAATTGTTCCTCTTTGAACTCCTAATGTGTCTGGATCAAATCAGTGGTTAAAGCAGTTCTCTAATGGGGAGAACGTCAAACATATTTCATATATTTTTAATGATTGACCGATAATCGATTGTTAAGGCAGCCGATAATCAATTAAAGAAATTGCAGTGCATATATTAGAACTCAATTTCTAGTTTGTTTGCCATTCTCCTGTGTCTAAAAGGAAGCTGTATGACATGAATGTAATTATGAACTCTCTTCACTGTAGATGGAGGAGGGAGATTCGTGTGAAGAAAATGGAGAACCGCATGAAGGGTGAAACCTGGTATTACACACCCTGTGGCAGGAGGATGAAGCAGTTCCCAGAAATAATCAAGGTGCATTTTACTTTTATAAAACAAAACTATAAAAGCTGTTGATGTTAAAATCAAAACATTTCAAGGCAAATATGACAAATGATATCTAATGATGTCCAAACATTGACTGTGATTTTCTTTTTCTTGTTGTTTCATCCAGTACTTGAAGAAACACTCAGACAGCGTGGTCACCAGAGAACACTTCAGCTTCAGCCCACGCATGCCTGTTGGAGATTTTTATGAAGAAAGAGAAAGTCCTGAGGTCTGTATATTTTTTCTGACTACTGTTTACTTCATTTTTTTTATTCACAGTCAAGGATTTGAATTAAAAAAATGAAATCTGTTTTGGGGACTGATCATTCTCTACAATATGTTGCAGGGTATGAAATGGGTGCTCTTGGCCAACGAGGAGGTTCCATCTATGATCATGGCCATCACTGGCCGGCGAGGTCGACCTCCAAACCCTGATAAGGAGAAACCCCGCAGGGTTCGTGGTGTCAGGGGAGGGCCGGCCCGCCGTCCTGGTAGACCTCCCAAGCCCAAGATGATTGATCTCCTTAGCAAAGTTGACGCCAAACTATTGAAGCGACTTGAGGCTAAGGGTGAGTGGATGTAGACTGGAGGGACTTGGCATACAGAGTCTTAAGACCAGATGTCTTAAGACTGACCAGATGTTTGGCACATGTAGCTTGAGCTAATGTTTGTTTATTTTTTTTTATAGAAGCTCTCACTGAGGAGGAAAAGGAGAAACTTGCAAAAATCAAAAAGAAAATGAAGAGAAAGGTATGTAATTCAAACAGTTTGTAATGTACATTTTTTCTTTGTAAATAATTTTTGAGCTGTTTGGCTGTTGACATCTCCTTCTGATTTTGTTGCTGCTGTTTATTTGTTTTAGGCAAGAATGAAGAGAAGGGAGGACACGAAGATTAAGAAGATGAAAGCGGAGAAAAAGAAAGCCAAGGTAAAGAAAAACACTTGATACAAAATGATTTATCAGTATTTCCCTCAGCACAATCTATTCCTAACCTCCGTCTGTTCGTGCTTTCCTTTGTGGGCTCAGCTTGAGCAAGATGCCAGAGTCCTGGAGCTGAAGGCTGAACCAACCGACCCAACGCAGGTCACGCAGCCAACATCAGGCGCTGCTGCAGAGCCCAAGAAGCCTGGCCGCAGGAGATCGGTCAAGGTTGTGCCTCCTCCACCACCACAGCAGACTGATGAGGAGAGGATAGCACAGGGTAAGAGGGTGCTGGGTGCTCGGAGTAAAGCCAAGGCTCTGGCTAAAGCTCAAGCAGAGGCGGAGGCGGCAGCTCGGGCCGCTCTGGCAGCTAAGAGGGCAGCAGAGAGGAGAGCGCAGGCCCAGAGACGTCTGGAGGAGCGCAAGAGGCAGCAGCTGATCGCAGAAGAACTGAAGAAGCCCACAGAGGACATGTGTCTCACTGACCACAAAGTGAGTTCTCTAATTGACACTCGGTTTCTTTCAGCACTGTGATTGCAGTTTTTTAAATAATCCTGACCTTTGAACTTTGTCTCCATCAGCCCCTACCAGAGCTGTCCCGTATCCCTGGTGTGGTTCTGTCTGGCACAGCTTTTGCACACTGCCTGGCTGTGGTTGAATTCCTACATGGCTATGGAAAGGTGATTGGTCTCAACATACCCAAGGACATCCCCAGCCTTGCTACCCTGCAGGAGGGCCTCTTAGGACTGGGTGACGGCCAAGGAGAGGTCCAGGACCTTCTGATAAAGCTGGTGGAGGTTGCACTCCATGATCCAGGCCTGTCATCTTATTATCAGGTGTGTGACACATTTGAGCACTTTCTCCATAAATACAATTCCTGATCAGGAATGCGACAGGTTTTAATTAAAATTTTTTCTCCCCATCAGTCCGTAAAGATCCTTGGGGATAAGCTTGCTGAGTTGGAGCTGACCCGCGGCACCGTCTCCGAAGTACTTCGCATCTTCTTGGAATCTCATGGATTTGATACAGAAGTGTGCAACATGATGAGGACCAAACCATTTCATGCCCTGCCTCCTGACACCAAGGCAGCCATCTTGGGTTTCCTGGTGGATGAGCTCAGCAGCAGCAACATTGTTACAAGGTAAGAAAAGGAGCTCATTATTTATTCTGTAGGTTTCTCTAGAACTTAAAGTTTTATTATGACCACATTTCTGATACTTTATTAATGTTTCGGTTTTATATTTCAGTGACATTGACAACACACTAGAGAACATGGCAACTTACAGAAAGAACAAGTGGATAATTGAGGGGAAGTTGCGCAAGTAAGATCATGGTTTTCTCTCTTCTAATACAGAATCATTCACAGATCACTCCATTTAAAGCACAGAGCCATACAGCATGTTGATCCTCATTGTTCTCTCCCTTGCAGACTGAAGGCGGCACTAGCGCGCCGTACAGGTCGCTCAGAGGAGGAACTGTGTTTTGAGGAGAGGAGGCGCAGTGCTAGAGTGGCTGAGGAAGAGAACCTCAGTCTGGAGGAGAGCGGCCTGATTGTAGAGAGAGGCAACCGCCGAGCACGCAAAGAAGAACCCAAACTCAGCGATGTATGTATCTGCTCTAGTGTGCCTTGAGTGATATAAATCGATCATTCCTACATCTAACTTTGATCTTTTCTGTGACAGAGTGAGAGCCCTACTAATGCCAGCATTCCAGAGCTTGAAAGGCAGATAGATAAGCTAACCAAGGTAAGCCTGATGCTACACAGGTGCAGCACTTTATATGTGTATGTTGCTTTATATTAACAATTCCTCCGCTTTTGGCTCTCCACAGCGCCAAGCATTTTTCCGCAAAAAGCTGCTACAGTCGTCTCATTCCATGCGGGCCACATTACTGGGCCAGGACCGGTACCGGCGCAGATACTTAGCGCTACCTCACCTTGGAGGAGTTCTGGTCGAGGGGCCAGAAGAGCTTTTGAGTGAGTCGGAGAATGAATTTTTACATAAATGGCATCTTTCACATTTTAAGACTCTACAGACTTTTTGCTCGTCCGTCTTCAACTAAACTTTCCTCACATTTCTGTCATGCAGCATCTGGAGATGTCCTTGTAGCTGAGGTTCCTGTCAGCTTCCTCAAAAAGGAGCCTAAAGTTGAGGAGATCCCCATGCCTACCACCCCACCTCCTACTCTACCTTCCTCTCCTTCCTCTGCTACCCCCGCCCAGCCCCAGACCTTCTCCCCAGAGGACGACCCCCTCCCTGGCACCGCATCCCTTATGAGCAGGCCAAGAGGACGAGGACGGCCAAGAAAAATCAAACCAGAAGTGGAGCTTCACCTCCGCACGGCAAAGATACGCCGCCGGCGTCGAAGTAGCGTGAGGTCTTGTGGAGAAGATGGGCCGGGATCACCCAACAGCGGCTCACAAGACCTCACACAGGCTGCTTTCCAAAACTGGCTCAGCCAGTCGCAGGAAGCGGTGACCAACGGCACATGCTCAGCAGCAGGAGACGCTCCAGAGGGTAATCGACCAGAGGAGAGTGTGAAGGAGATGGCAGAGAAACAGGGACAGTGGTTCAACCTGCTCCCCAAACAACCGTGTGATGATAACTCTCTGACCGAGCCCCAGATACCCAACTCACCGGGCTCACCCCCGAAACTCCTCCCTCAAATCCAGAATGCTCTGCCCGCGCTCGCTGTTCCACTCCTGCAGGTTTGACATCTCAATCATAACTACAAATACATTGAAATATGCTGCAGTAACTCATCTTCCGTATGGTGCATAAATAAAATAATCTCTTCCCACCTCTCAGCCGGACCCGCTCATGCCTGCCGTGGCTCCTGCTGATCCTCTGACTGGAGCACCAATGCAGGACATTTCCCCTACAGCCCCTGATGCTGCTGCTGCTGTTCCTGGTTGTGCTCCACCAGCACCCCCCCAGCTTCTTCCAGCTCCCATTTCTCGTGCCACACCTGCTCCAGCTACCCCCGGCAGGCCAGGTCGCAGGCGAAGGAGAGGTAGCAGAGGCAGTAGTCCTGCCCGCAGAGGGCCGAGAGGAGCTGCAGCCAAGCGCCGAGGGCGACCTCCTAACTCTGTGTTCCAAGAGCTCGAGCAGCAGTACTTCACACAATTGGTGGTCAAGCCCATCCCAGCATGTAAGTGGTATCAGGTTAAAGAGGATGTTATGATTTTGAGCTAGACAAAACAATACATCCCTTAGAATGGATGCGTTTGTTGATAGCTGATAGTTAATAATCAAAAATGTACAGAAAAAACACCATGTCGGTCTGTATTTATCTTATTTTTAATGTGTTGTGTGCAAAAATGTTTCTTTTTCAGCCATGGTGCGTGGCTGGTGGTGGATCAAGGAGCCAGAGGAACTGTATAACACCTTACAGGCCCTCCATCCAAGGGGCGTCAGGGAGAAGGTGCTCCATAAGCATCTGGCCAAACACATGGAGAGCTTAGCTGAGATGTGCACCAAACCTATCGATGGTGAGTCTTGTGTTAGTGGACTTTGTTCCTCAGCATTTTGTGCATCATCCTTTCTTTCTTCTGTCTGTTTCCCCTGTTGTCCTGCGTTCTCCTTATAACTTAAACTGTTTTTTCTGCCTAGATCGTTTGTTTGAGTTGAAGGTAGAGGAGAAGGATGTGCTAATGGAGGCTCTGCAGGAACCCTGGCAAGTGCAGGAAAGGACAATGGAGACTGACATCAGCGCCCTACAGTGGGTGGAGGACCTGGAGCAGCGGGTTGTCGCTGCAGACCTTCATCTCAAGGTGAGAGATCACCTCATTTTTTCTGTTTCGCTATTATACATCATCTGATTAATCTAACAGTGTTAAAACAACCTACTGTGAAATTAAACGTGTGATGATAAAACTACAAAAAAAAGGATAAATTATGCTTTGTGATCCAAAGATACAAGATCAGCAAAGATACATTCAGACTGGAATTTAGCAACTTTTTTGTCATGTCATTCCCCATTTCTCTACTCTGTGTGTGCTTTCCATTGACAAAATATGAAAAGTTGCCAAAAACTAATTTAATGTGTACATTGTGATTCATCAAGGCACTTCCCCAAGGCGTAGTGAGCGATGCTGAAAGTAACATGGAGACGCCAATAGTAGAATTTCAGGTAACCATTAAAACACTTCATAAAAAGATTTTTTTCTCTAGAATTCTTAAGTGTAAAAATAACTCATAACTCGTGTTTGGTTATCTCCCTCACTGATACTTAAATTCTCCCTGTCTCACTCCTGTTTTAAGCCCTACACAATCCCAGATCCAGACTCCACACGTGATGACCTCCAGTATTACGAGCATGACGCCGACCCACATGACGACTGGATTGTGCGAACTAAAAAGGAGTGGTCCGGCCTGCCGCGTATTGCCACACACCCCGTGGACTTGGCCGTGCTGCGTTTGGCCAACCTCGAGCGTAACATTGAGAGACGCTATCTGAAGGAGCCGCTGTGGAACATAGCCGAAGTGATGCGCCTCGCTCCTCTCACCCCAACGCCGGGAGACGAGCAACCGTTGGACGTCTTCAGGTGACAAGAACCGGCATTTCTTCATAGTGTGGGGGATGGGTTTGTTTAGTTTCATATGTTAATCTTTTTTTCTTTGTATACCTTGCTTCTGTTCTAGTCTGGAAAGTGAGATCACATCTCGAATGCGAACATGGCGACAAGCTCTGGATCGCGTCCGCAGTGCTCCACAGGTCTGCCTGTGTTTACTTCAGCTGGAGAAGGCCATTGCTTGGGAGAGATCTGTGACTAAAGTGGTAAGCAACTTTATCGTGTGGGAGCACTCCGCACAAACCAAATTAAAATTGGTATCATTTCAACACTAAGGTTTTCTTTTGCTTTTTATACAGACTTGCCAGGTTTGCAGGAAGGGAGACAACGATGATTGCCTGTTGCTGTGTGACAGCTGTGATCGCGGCTGCCACATGTACTGCCTGAGGCCCAAAATCACCCAGGTGCCAGAGGGAGACTGGTTTTGTCCTGCCTGCATTGCTGAGGTCAGAGCCCATCCTATGACTCCTCACAAAAGAAACAACCTGGCTGCCTTTGAATCTCTGCTGTTTGTTGCACATCAACTCGATCTTCTTATGTCTCTCAGAAGGAAAGTGATGCACCACGCGCATGCAAAAAGAGGACCAGGATGAGGAAGAGAAGATATGAAGACGACAGCTCGGAAGATGAGACGACAACACGACGTAGTGGCGGCATGGCAACACGGTACAAGGAGACCCCAGCTCCCTCTTCATCCACCCGTAACTCTGGAGAAGGAAGCGCCGCTAAACGTCGTCGCATGACAACCCGCAACCAGCCTGACCTCACCTTCTGCGAGTGAGTCCTGCCTTCATCGCTGTTGTGTTGACATGCTGGATGAACGTATTAACCTGAACAGGATTTTAAGTCTACATGGTGACATTTGTTTTGATAGTTTTGTTGTGATTGATATGTGTTGATTATTTTATTAATTTTATTTCCTACCAGGATCATTCTAATGGAGATGGAGGCTCATGCCGAGGCCTGGCCATTCCTTGAACCTGTTAACCCCCGACTGGTACCAGGCTACCGCCGCATCATCAAAAACCCCATGGACTTCCTCACCATGAGAGAGCGACTGCTACAGGGAGGGTAAGCTCACACTGCACTAATGATAACCTTACAGAAAAACAATTAGTCCACAAAAAAGAGGTTAATACATGATAAATGTCATCAAAAGTACATAACAGAAAAAATACTACACTGAAATTCTCAGAATCTGCATAGAAGACATTATTTTCAAAATGACTGTTAAAAAATTTAGTACACAATCTCAAAACGTTGTAAGAAAAACTTGCAAGAACAGAAAATGGAAAAATAGAGAAGGCTCTCGTAATCAGACATACCACTCTTATATCTACGTACTACAAACTGTTTAAAAGGTCCTAAAGTTCTATATAAGGTCAGTTATACAAAAAGGCTACAGGTAAGCAGAGTAATCTAAAGTGACAGTGTGTACAAAGTAATTGTTGGTGTTTATGTAACCTTATTGTTAGTCCTACTTTTTCTGACTTTCCACTGATGAGTGTTTTTAAATTGACTTGTGTAAATTTAGAGGAACATTTCCTTCCTCTAGCACCTTCCCTGGTGTGTTTTCTTATGAGTTTGTTGCTCCCTAAGCTGGCTGATTGTTCTGTACTTAAACATTTCCAAAAGAAAAAGGCATGCCCCACTTGAGGGATTATTTTTGTGCTGTAGAGGAGGCTCTCCAGGCATCTTTCAAACCCATAGAACAAAATGTTCCTCTCTGGTACTTTCTTTTAAACATCTGTCTCCTCTGTTTCTTCAGGTACTGCAGCTGTGAGGAGTTTGCGGCCGACGCTCATCTCGTCTTCAACAACTGTGAGCTGTTCAACGAGGACACGTCGGAGGTGGGGATAGCCGGACACGCCATGAGGCGCTTCTTTGAGAGCCGCTGGGCGGAGTTTTACTCAAATAGGGACAAATAGGAGCCCTGCAACGTTCCCCGTGATGGTGGGGCTTTTTACTGTTTGGTGCTGTCACCGTCCCAGTCACACTCTCTCCATTACTGCTAAGACTGTCTGGAGGTTCTTCCAGCTTGTGTATTCTGTCATGTATAGGTATATATGTATAGTTTTTGGCTATTTGTCTGTTATTGTTTCCTCTACCGGCCGAATCTTTTCCAGGCCCACAGCTGAACTGGCTTGAACTTGTACTCATTCCCCGTCACAGAGAGTCTGAACATGTCTCTCTCTTCGCTTTTCCTTCCTCCTCATCCTCACATCAGCACCTCATCTCCTGTTTGCGTTCTCCTGTCACGTCCTTTCCTAAGCCCCATGTCGTAGCAAGGCCTCTGGTCAAGCCCTGTTGTGGGGCGCTGACCCGGCCTCAGGCCCCGAGTGTTTTGGCTCTCGGACTCATACTGAAGGTCAGGGACTGATCACACTACTGCAGCCTTAACTGCTGCATACTGGACCTGCTTAGCACCGCTCAACGACAAAATGGATCAAAACTCTTCACAGAGCTCGGGCCATTTCTTACCTGTTCATTGGAAACGTAATGTAACGTGGTCTTATGCCGAGAAGTAATTTTTTTGCTCAATATATTTTTATTATATATTCTATATATAAATATATATAAAGATTACAATAGCTGGGATTATTTAATAGCAATAGCTTGTAGTGAATGTGTACAGATTACCTTATAGAGATGTCTAGACGATTTATGAAAAGGCCAGTTAAGCTAAAAGGAATCTGTTTTTTGGACTGTCACAAGTAGACGTTGTATAACCTCCACTTAAAGTCTTGCACGCACACACACACACTTTTCACCAACACACAAACATGCACACGATTTCACACACATACCCACCTTCTGCTGCTGTGTGAAAGACACTGGTTTCTGAAACTGGAGGATTTTTTTTTTTTTAGTGTCAGTCAGTCAGTCTGGGCTTAGACTCTTAGATTTCACTGTCCATCTTGTGACGAGTAAATAGTTGCTTAGTTACACCTGATCTGTGTCACAGACTGTAGACAACTGGGAGGATGCTACTGCAACACACAGCTCACTGAAATTTTGCTCTCATGTGGTATAAAATCAGCCCCAAGACAAGATTCAAGACTACAACTGAGCAAATGATTTGTGCTGAATATGACACCCATACTTGTGTTCGTCTGTAGCTCATCCAACAAGGCAAAAACATGTAAAGCTGGTGATTTGAGAGGCTAAAATCCTCCCATTTTAAAGACTAGAATTGCTATTGAGCTCTGATAATGAGGCACTGGGCACATTCCTGCCTTGTTTTCAGTCTAACATTCCTTTTATTGATTTTTGTGGTGTACACGGGCCAATGTAAAATGTTGCGCGGCATGGTTGGTGTGCTCTGAAGGCGACAGGATGACTCACGGTCTGGGTTTTATTTAAACATGTTTCTTACACTGAACTCGAATCCATTGATAGGAAGTAAAACCTTGATGTTCCTTATTACACGTAAAGGGACAGACGTTTTTTCAAAAAAGAAAAAAAAAAAGACATGAAAACCAAATGTGGTGTCAAGTGAATTTTTAATAATGTACAGTTTTGGTGACTTTAAATTTGTTCCTTTATATTTTTAGGACCAATTCATCATTTTTAAGAGGAGGTATTACAAGACTCTGTTGTATTAAGGTGATGTAACACGTGTGCATCTGTAGAATGTACTGTGAGTTGAATAAAAACCACATATAGTAGAGAGTATTTTTTCTCTTTGTCTTTGTTTCGTTCTTTTATCTAAATCTTTTCTGTGTGTTCTCCGTGATTCCCTCAAATGTTCCCGTTTCCTCCCACAGTGCAGAGACATGCAGGTTAGGTCATGTGGCGACTTAAAGTTGCCTAGCCTACTTGCCCAGTGCATGCTGGGATATTATCACCGGACAGGATTTGAGGAAGAGACGGATATACCACACATAGCAAACAAACTCTATCAGGAGCAGATCCAGTGTGATTGAGATGTTTTTTTATAAATAATTTGTATGAATGAGGTTATTGAATATAACGTACACTGATTTAACAACTTCACTTTGACTATATATGGTCCAGGTGGAGCTGTAACAGTGTTGTGTAAAGTACCCAAAAGTCAAACTTGAGTAAAAGTGAAGATATCATGTTAAAATATTACTTTGGTAAAAGTGAAAGAATGAAAAAATCCTAGTAAATGTATCTGATATTAAATTGTCAAAAGTAAAATTATACATACAGTATATTTATATGTATGTATATACTATTGGTTGAAAGATTATCAGCCTGACTGATTTAAAATTGGATATTTAGCATTTTTCCTATTGTCCAAATCAGTTTTCATTTAATGATTGTCAATAAAAAAAAAAGTTACTTTTTCTCTGATGCAGTTTGCAACCCGCAAAGTAACTTGTAACTAAAGTTATCAAATGAATGTGGTGGAGTAAAAGTACACTATTTTCCTCTTAAATTTAGTTGAGTTGAAGTATAAAATAGCAGAAAATACTCGAAGGAAATACTCAAGTACAAGTATGATAAAATTGTACTTAAGTACAGTACAAGAGTAAACGTATATTGTTATTCATAAGAAATTTCCAACTATTCTGATTATTGATTATATGATAAATTGGTTCCAGCTTCTGCCTTGTGAGGATTTATAGCTTTTCTTTGTTATAAATGAAAGTATATTGAACATATTTAGATTTTTGGGTTGTTGGGTGGACGAAACAAGCAGTTCTGTTCTGTAAAGCCAGAGCAGAGCCCAGTTATAGTAAGTAAAATATATAGACATGAGAAATTTTAAATGGCACAGATGGTGCCAAAATTCCTCCCAAGTGCTCTGTACTAAAACCCCTGATTCACTTTATTAGCATTAAAGTTGGCAGAGGTAATGTTCAGATGTGTTGCTGTGGTTTGCTGGAGATTTGGAGCTGCAGCTGCATCGTTCCTCAGGGAGACTCATTCTAAAATTGCAATTAAAAAAAAAAAATCTTTCATTTATGCTGTGTGCCAACTTCATTTACTCGGACCCAGTGACATAAATACTTTCAAGTGTTTCCTTTATTATGATACCTTGATTATTCAAATAGACCTTGTAGTTGCAGAGATACTCTCTGTTAGTTATCGAGCAGAGACACAAAATAGAAGCTAGTTCTTAACAGGTTAATAAATTGCCTTGAGCATTTTTTTCACAAATTATTAAACATTTTTAAAGACTTTATCAACCAATCTTTATCTTAGCCTATAATTTCCTGATAGGCATATTAATAAAAACGATCAAGAGACGAATGAGAACTGCAGGTATTATAGTTAATAAGAAAGAAACATAGACTTACAGAATGTATTGTATTTGTGTTGTATAGATTCCAGTCCCCTAATTTCAGTAGGTTACTGTTTACTGATATAAAAAGCTACTATTAACAACATAACATGAGAGTGAAGTTTATGCTATATTTAGATTGTGTTGGCAGGTTCTTTAAAGGACAAGTTAACCCCAAAATGAGTTTGAATGAATGAATTCAGTCAGTATCTACTCATGCTGATGGAAAGTCAGGTGAAGATTCATAGTCCACAAAATGTTTTTGCTGTGAAGCCCCAGAAATGTTTTGTGAACTATGAAACTTCACCTGATGCGCATTTTCATTTTTGGGTGAACTTATCCTTTAATATTCCTGCTCATTATTTGATTTCAACAGATACAACATTAAATCTGAAAAGAAGGTGACACTGTTAAAATGGCAGGTGAACATTTTCAAAGAAGTCTCACGCTGCCTGTTTACCTCATACCTCTACTAAAACTCACTGTATATCACAAGACAAGCCCGCTGCGATACGTCATGTTAAAGGTGAAAAAGAGCCCTTGACCATGATGGACAACATGCTGAAGTATTCGGGTGGGGCTCTGCAGCTCCCTGGAGAGTCCTGTCTGAGGCACATGCTGAACGTCCTGCCATCACTCCCAGCTGCTCCACAGTCGTAGAGACTCAAGTGCAGCGCACTCACACGCGCTTCTGTTTTACACTTACATCTACGAAGCACCTAAAAAAAAATATGGAGATACTCAGAATCAGAAGAATAAAAACCTGTGTATTGTCTTTTTCGTGCATTTCTCCCTTTGCCCTCCATTGCTCTCTCAAATCCCTTAGCTGGCACTTTGTGTGAGTGTGTGTACATTTGTGTGTGAGTCAAATTGTGTCCGTGTCAGCACTCTGGGCGGAGGGGGCTGAAAACTACCCACGCCAGCGGGTTCCAGTGTGCCCCCCGCCCGTCCCGCTCCACACAGTTGGGCTTAGCCCCACAAAAGGGGGGATAACAGTTTAACAGTTGCCGTGGAGAGGAGGGGGTAATCCACAGCATAATGGGGCACTCCAGCACCCCCCCGGCCCCCCAACAGACCAACCAACCAGTTCATTCTGGACTGGAGTTGAGGGCCCCTGATGCCTGGGACCCCAAATATCATTACGAAACATCATGTCAGCTGCCTCTATAATACACAAAAAGTTTTACACAAACAATTTAAAACATAAATATCCAGCCGTGATGAACTAAATCCTTCATTCATCAACACGGCCTGAGGGGAATATTCTCAGTTTTTAGTCAAACTGAGGAATTCTGTCTGTAATGCAAAACGTCTTCACAAGGTGAGTGTTTGTTTGATATCAAAGGGAGAAAATGAAACGCAGTGCACAGACGCAGCATCACAATAGGCTCTATGGCAACAGCATCATGAAAGAGTTTGTCCCCATGGTGATCAGATCAGTACCTCACAAGAAGGCCTGGTCTGTGGAAGGAATAAAACGAGGGTGGGAGGACATCATTTTCCAGATCATACCGTTAACATAACCTAACAGTCTGATTTACATAACGGCTCGCTCTTGTTCAATACTAACTCTATTTCCTCTGCTGCTTGATATGAAACTCCACTCTGTCTGAACCTTCGGAAAAACCTCATTTCCCTCGAGCAGATAAATAATTAGAGGACAGAAGGAAGAGTCATATTTATCCGATGCTGAAATGCAACGTATGACTCAATAGATAATTTCAAAGCAGAGGATGCGGTCTGTTCTTGTCACTCTGGTCGTCCCTGCTCACTAATGGTCCCTTTCTCCTATAATTGATATGAAAATCAGGCTGAGCAGCAGTAATGGGTGCCAGGTGCTCAGGACACGCCAACGCAGCTCAGCACAAACAGGAGACAACAGGACAAGCAATAAACCCTTTATGTTACGTGAATGTTAAACTCTTGTAGTCCTACATGTAGCCCTATGTAGGTCATGTTGGTAAGGCAGGTGCATCCGTAGGCCTATGACATTTTAAAGGTTTGATAACCATCTCAGAAAACGGTTTCACAATATCATGATATACAGGATTATACACTTATTATTATTACTATTATTATTATTATTATTATTATTAGCAGTAGTAGTAATATCATTTACAATGAATGGAGGGAAAACAGACATGAATATGGATATATATTTGAATTATATATATATATATATATTTTTTTTTTTAATATATACTAATATACTAATAAACACTAATATGTAAGAATTTAATACTGTAAATAGGCAGTTTTTTAAAATCATTTTGTAATTGTCAACCAATTTCAAACCAACAATAGAGCTATTTTGGTCTGATTTTACCACAATACTGCCAGTCTATAGTTATGCTAGCTGCTCTTTGAGGTTGTACCAAAGTGCTAATGTTAGCATGCTAACAATCGCAATGCTAACATTTGGACTTTTAGCATAATGTTTACGAAGTTCACCATCTTAGTTTTACGTGCTGCATGCATGCTAACATTTGACAACTGGCACTAAACTTTAAGGTAGCCATAAACAAAAGTGTTGGAAAAACAGATATTTTAACCAGTTTTACAAACTAAAACCTATTTGTTCCTTTTAAAGAAGTAATTATATCACAACACTGCATGTCTACAGTTATGCTGGCTGCTCTGTAAGGCTGGGGTCAGACTAAATGCTAATGTTAGCATGCTTACATACTTGTAATCACACTGCTAAATCATAGGCTAGACCTTTAGCATAATGTTTACCCAGGTCACCATTTTATTTAATGTGTTAGTGTGATTAAGCCTGTTTATTTGAAAATGCTAAATAAAGGTTAGCATTCTACCATTTGACACAACATTAGCTATCATTAGCACTAATCTGAATCCTAGCCATCACGAAACAGAAATTTCAACCTGTTGATGGGGCTAGAGGAAAAGTCAAGGGTTCACTGGTTCAAACCAAATTTCATGGCAATCCATTTCATAGTTCAGATATTTCATTCTCAAGCAAAGTGGCTGACCAGCAAACCAACATCACCGTCCATAGAGCCACGCTGCTAGCATAGCTACATAGCTTAATTTAACAAAAGGCTTATTAATTTCCTGAAACAGCTAATGTTAGGCTAATTTTAAGCAAATATTACTCAAAAAGGAGTTAATTGTACTTATGTAAGGGGCTAATTGCAGTTATGTTCATGCACAGGAGCACGTCAGTCTGTTGAGGTGCACTCGTGCATTTTTACAGCGGCCATTTTGACACGAAACAGCAGGTAAACACAGAAGACTGAACAAACCTAAACAGAACAGAACCTACATTAATATCATTAGTAACAGCTGTGTTTACCAACTATTTCATGTCAAGATGGCTGATGTTAAAAAGGTCTATCCATTGTTGTTCTGGTGTTTTCATTAGAAGAAAAATAGAGAATATCATTACACTTATTATGTCATTTATCCTTGAGGGTGTATGGCTGGCAGACCAGCAGACATTTCTGTATTAAAACACCAACTTACAGCAAACATCTCAAGCTAACAAATGCTTCTACAGCTCCTCTGAAAAACTCTAAATGACCTGATTTCGTCCCAGTGCTCATAATTGTGATCAGCTTGTTTCGACCATTCACCCAGACCTTGTGCAACCATCTGAAGTGGCCACAATCACTTCAGTTTGAGCAGAAGTGAAAGGCTCCTGGTAGTTTACTGAAGATGCGTTAAATTGCTCAAGGTCGGTTGCATGTGTTGGAGGAAAAATTGGGAGGGTTACGTGTTATGCATGCAACCTTGGAGAGACATATTTCAAGGGCTTGTGCTGACAAATGTTTGTGCAGAGGAAGCCTTGATGGGGACTGAGGTGTGGGGCAAGGAGAGGGTGAGGAGAGAGAAAGAGAAGAGGGGAGGCTGCTCTCATCAAAGGACCTCTCAGAGACTCTACAACTTAATGAGGGACGTAGCAGAGACCCTGAAGCCCTCAGACCCCGACAGCTACGCACAGACGGACGGACAGGCACGGAGACGGACCTACAGAGGACAAAAAGCCTTAGGAGAACATACTCACTGAGTTGGAGATGACGTGGAGTGAGGTAAGCTTCTTATTATATTGCCTTAGTGTATAAATCCCTCATGTTTTTCCAAATGTATCCAGCGTTGTGTTCACTAAGGAGGGTTTGTGTGTTTGTATTTAAAAGTGTTATGATTTTAGGACAAGTGATGCATTTTAATCAGGTTACAGAGTTGAAATACAGGTTACTGACATGGAGTCGACTTGTTTATGTGAGATAAAGTGATAGAATAAGTATTGTCTTTGTCTCATTTAATGTTTTTGTGTCATGTTTGATATTGTTTTACAGCCTTTGATAGCATTAGAAGATATAAGAAGTCGATGAATAAAAATAATCTGCACTCTTTATCAGGCTTTAGGTAACTTGATTAGATTATTGACATGGGGTTACCTTGTTCGTCACAATCATCTTTGATTGTGTCGTCTTTAAAAGTGTCACAGCTTATGATAGAAGGTACGACAAGTAAATTGATAAACACAATCCTCAGCATGGACGGTATACAGTCTTTTTCAGGATTTATGTGACTGTATAATGTGTTTTAATATGTTTCATGAATCCTAGCACCAGTTTGAGCAAGATTAAACATTTTCTATGGTTGGACTAAATATAGACCGACTTTGTTTATGTCCCCTTTCCCCGAGGAGCTCCGTAGTCGGCAGTTCTGGCGTGCCATGCTCGCGGAGCTGATCGGCACCCTGGTGTTAGTGAGCACCGTGCTGGGAGCCTCTTTGCCCGGCCCTGGAGAGGCCCTCGAGGGACCCCTGTACCCAGCAGTGGCAGTGGGTGTGGTGATTGTTGCGCTGGCACACTGTTTTGGAGAAATAAGTGGAGCACAGGTGAATGTCTTGTGGTAATACGTTTCATTTTAATGTTTTGTTTTTGTTTTTCTGAGTGGAAAATCTTTGCTGGTGGTAACATTGCTGTTGTCAGTTGTAGAAGAAGGATTCATATTCTTTACATGAGTTAAAGTACCAATATGGAAATGTAAAAAATACTGAAATTAAAGTTTATCTTAAGTAAAAGTACACAAGTATTATTAGCTCAAAATCCTTAAAGTATCAAAATAAAAGCACTCATTAATGCCTATGTGAGTGATATATTTTCATATATGACTTTATAGTAGTTATTGTGTGTTTAAACCACTTTATATACTGTTAGGTAGTTTGAGTGGTTTCGAGATGATTAATGGAGAGATAGAAGAAAAAAACATTTCTGTTTTTTGGGACTTTTCTTTGCCTTTTTGAGAATATTGCATCATTTTACATCTTTGGGCCTCGAATAGTTTTTAAAATGAAACCATGTGAGACATTTTGTGGAAAAATGACTCTTTGGTCACATCTGAATATACGTCAGACGAAGAAACTACGACTTTCTTGAGATGAAAATGTTTCTTTTATTTTGTCAAACATCGTGTGTAATTGATGGCACAGTTCAAACTGGATCAGCAAATGATTTGTCCCTCGCTCTTCACTACTGTACATGTGTTTTCTGAAATAAGGCCTCCTGGTGGTTCACCAGCAGGGGAGGGACCTCGCTTCTCTATTTAATTGTTTTTAATATTCTTAAGGTGTTTTATATGTCGGTGTGTGTTTGCGCTCCCTGACCAGGTAAATCCTGCGGTGACTCTGTCTCTGTTGGCCACCCGGAGGATTGATGTTCTCAGGGCTCTTGTTTATATCACTGCACAGTGTTTGGGGGCCTCTTTAGGAGCTGGGGCCCTCTACCTGGCCCTGCCACTGAAAACCACTGCAGACCACTTCGTCAACAGGGTCAGTTCTCAGATTATAAGCGGGTTACTTGTTGAGAATCGTAAGATCTTCTCAGAATATTCCTTTCTTTTACCTCTCTCAGGTTCCTATAGAGTTGAATGCGGGCCAGGCTCTGGGCATAGAGGTGTTGTGCACCTTCCAGATGGTCTTCACTGTGTTCTCAGTGGAGGATCAGCGACGGAGGGAATGCACAGAACCAGGAAACCTGGCTATTGGATTAGCACACACTGCTGGAGTGCTAATAGGGGTAAGAGGAGCTTTCTGTCAGTTTTGATGAACGCTAGTGTGTCGCAGAAAGTAGGTCATTTGTGTTAAACCTTTTAACCCTTAACATTTCATGGGTTTCATCTCACAATCCAAAGATTTGAAGTTTGTTAAATTGAAGCCACAGTGTGGTAGTTTGTCCAGGGTGTTTACAGGACTATCTAAGGAAACTGAGTCTAACTAGGAATATGGAGGAAAACAAAATAAGTGATTTAGTTAATCACATGAAAAACTCATTCTTTATAACACCTTAGCCAGCCACCCAGCAACCATTTTGTAGTTTTCTGGAATTACGCTAAGCTACAGTCTTGCTGGGATGATGTAAAAGTAGACATAGAAGACATTAGCATTCAGACACAGCATGACAAGCTATGACAAGAAAATGGTGACAAGGTGACCCTCCAGAGAAGGAGCGAGGGTTAGAGAATGGAAAGGCTGACCTACATCCTCAGGGTCACTTTTTTTTTTTTTTTTTTTTACAGAAAAGTGGATTGTATGCTCATGTTGTCGTTTCTGGATCTGAAAATAAAAAAGTGTAATAAAAAACAAAAGTAGCACTTCATTTGTGTGTGTGTGTGTGTGTTGTTTTTCTGTCAGGCGAGGTTCTCTGGTGCAGGTATGAACCCTGCTCGTGCTCTGGGTCCGGCCATCATCACCGGCTTCTGGGAAAACCACTGGGTGAGAGAGAAGTCTGTCTCCATGGAAACACTCGTCACTGCTGTTGGATGATTGTGTTTAATTTGTCAAAGTTCAGATCATAATAATCGAAATGAATATAATGGTGGAGTGCGTTTACTCCAATAATGTACAGTTTTAAGCCACTTTGAGTATTTCTATTGCTATATTATACTTTTACTTGATCTTTTTACTACACTACATTTACCTCAGATTCAGATCTGACATTAACGGTGCACTATGTAGTTTTGTGGAAGAAATCTTAACAAGAAGAGAAAAATCCTCAAACACAATTATTAATTAACAATTAATACTGTTTTATTGTTTATATGTGCAGGACCCTTCGCAGTAGCCACCTTTAAACAGTGTTGTGGCGACCTTATTCTTCTCTTAAGACAGCATGTTTATACAGTTATGGAGACATATAAATAGTTTTTGCATTGTTACCTTATCAACATTGTAAATAGTACCTTTCCAGTGTTTTCCAGCCTTTTTGACCTGTGATCCTCTACAAAAAGCACCGTCTAGTTGAGGCTCATTGCAGGTTTATATTTCACATGTCTGACTTGTTATAAGGTCCATCAAAGACGCATTTCTCCTCTAAACATCTTGGATAGACAAAAAAATTCACCTTCCTTAAGAAAGATAGTTGATTGAATGAGTTTCATCTCATTATTTGACGACCTGTGGATGAGACTCGATGATCAATTATTAATTCAAGGCCAAAAGAGGTGATATTATGCGATATTTCGAAAAGGCAAACCCCCCAAATCTCTGTCTCTTGTTCCCTCTCGCTTTAATTGTCTCACCACCCCTCCATCAGATTTATGTTGTGACCCTTTGGAGGAGCCCGACCCCTATAAAGTAGATACAACTACCTCGAACTACCAGCAAAATTCTGCTTAATGCACCAGTATTTAGTCACTAAAACATCATATATATAATATAAGTATATATAAGTACACTTAACTGCTAATATTTGTGCACTTTTACTTAATCAAAAGTTTTGAATGCAAGACCTTTGTTGATTTGTGGTGGATCACCCAGATATAGTGACTGTCTACTCACAACCCTTACATCTCATTTTAAGCTGTTATTCTTTCACCCACCTTCAGGTTTATTGGATCGGACCAGTGACCGGTGCTGTACTGGGTGGAGTCTCCCACGAGTTCTTCTTTGCGCGCAGTGCGTCACGCCAGAAGCTGGTGGCATGTCTGACCTGTAAGGATATAGAGATTGTGGAGACGACCAGCATGACCGGATCATCGCTGTCCACAGTCACACAGAACGCCATGAGAGCCAAGCAGGCCAACAAACAAGAAAACAACTGAGGGCACAGGCATGGAAAAAAACAAAACATCGTAGACATTCATTCTGTAATATCACAGTGATTTTTATAAAGAGACGCATAGTTCTTCAGTCATTTGATCAGGCTTGACTGCAGCAAAGACTAAAGAAAAGCTGTGCATCAAGTTTAATTTTGCACATGCATGAACCCCATTAACATTAATAACATACAGCGTAAAATACAAAATAATACAGCGGCTGCTAAATGATCCAAGGGAGGAAAAATATCTTTATCCTGGTTTCAAAATTTTGAGTTTTAAAGCAGAATTCCAGTCCTGAGATAAAGAGAAATCCTTTACTTATGTGAAATCAGTGACACCTTGAGAGAAAACTCAAGGAAAGCTGGAGCTCAGGTGGTAGATCAATTGAAAGCTTGTCAATTAATTGTAAGATTGATGGTTTGATCTCAGCTCGTCCTGACGTAGTGCAAGACAGTGAACACCAAAATGCAAACAATCGTGATAAATCTGCTGTTTATTTTCTTCATTAATCGATTTTTTTTACCATAAAATGTCAAAAAAAGTTGTTCTTTCAAGAGCCTAAGATGAAGCATTCAAATATCTTATTTTGACCTACTCAAAGTCTAAAACTTAAATATATTCAGTAAACAGAAATAAGAGCAGATCTCTCACATTTTAGAAGATGGAACCTGTGAATGTTTTTGCATTTTTGCTTGAAAAAATGAGTCAGTTCTCAAAATAGTTGCAGATCTTTTGCCAATTAACTGACTAATCGTTTCAGTGCTATAGAAATGCAAAAGTCTGGCAAATGATAGGAAGGTACGACATTTCGCAGTTACAAGTAGAAGTCATGAATTCTACATGTAAGAATATATTAATGAAAATGAGGCAACATGCACACCTTTTTTTTCCTGTGGTGCAGGGAATCAAATCCTCCCCAAAAATCTCATTCTAATGAAACAGAGTATGTTCCTGCACATACATTTCAGTTCACTTTCACTGGATTTATTGAAAAAGGTTGACCATTCACAAAGATGTCACAAAGACCTTGGGAAATGTACTCTGACATTATTAAAAGTCAGCCTGTCACTGAGCTGAAACAGAGTCTGTGTTTTATGGTTTGAATATAGAATTAAAGTAACCACAGCTGACAGATAAATGTGGTTGAGTAAAATACAACATTTCCCTTTGAAATGTAGTGGAGGAGACGCAGAGAAGCACAAAATACCACTACCTTAAGATGAAGAGTTTAAAATGAGCCTGTGTAACTTTAGCTTACATGTAGACGTTCAAGGAATGATGGTCAATGCTAAAACGTGATATAATAGAGCGCTGCAGGGATGACATATTTTTAGGCTAACCTGGAAGTTAGCATAGTTAGCAGCCTGTGGGATTTTTCAATTGGATTTTGGATTATTGCAGAAAAGAAGCTCTGTGGCAACCGAAAGTTTACTTACGTGTTTTGTTCAACAAGATAATCTTCACAAATGAACACCACCTTTGTGACTTATAAGCGTACATGTAATTGCCAGAAGTAAAAAAAACAAACTACATGGCGGTCGCATGAGATAGAGGTCACGACACTAAGCATCTTACTACACTAGGCAGCCGCCTATTTTAAGACACATAAACGCTTTATACTTCAAATGTTCCGTTATTTACCGGCGTTTCTTATGTTGTAGAACAAAACGTGAAAATCTCTTGTGCTTGTGATAACCACAGACCTCATTTCAGGCATCTAACCAAAAACCCATTCAAAAAACTCACTGACTTCGAGACGAGGGAACAGGAAGTGCAAAAACGTTAGCCAACGTTAGCCACCATAAACTACTGGACATACCAGACTACATGAGGCTGTAGCAGCAAATCCCCTCAGTGTGTTTAGTTGACTGAGGGTATGTTTTATGGCTCATTAATTCAACTTTGTGTTTAAAAGAGGAAGAATGTGTTATTTCGTCTTTCAAAGTTACACGGTCTCCAACAGCGCTCTTTTTTTTTGTAATTGTTGAACTCATATGCTGCACAGGTGACAAAGGGAAGGTTACTTTCAAGTGATCACTGTGTTCATATTTCAGTGAGTTATCCTTTCAGCGTTTTTAGCTCATCCTGGAGAGTCATTATGCTCTATGAATTCTGGCTAAAATGAGTCTGCCTGTTGTTTTTTTTGGAGAGAAATGAACGTGGTAGCTGAATCATGTGACCTTTGAGGTCCTAGTCGCCTGTCATTAGTGTATATAAAGGTGTAGCAAATATTGTGAGATTCAGTATTATTACTTTCACATTTGCACATCATTAGAATGTATAATGGAGACTCATTGAAATCCTGCTGAAAAACACCATTGTGTTCGCCATTTTCAGTTGCGTCCCGTGTCTGTGAATGCTTTGAAATGCTAAAGAGGTCCTTGCCCTGAACTGTGGGTTCAATGATGCTCTCAATCTGTCCAATATCTCTCTCATGTCTGCGCCTGTTAGCGTCCGTCTCTTCTCCGACATCTCCTATTCACAATCAAATGGACCTTCATACCTCCGTAATGGCCTGACAGAGAGGACATCTTCAGTGGAAATAAGCTTTGTAATTTAAAATGGATAAAATGAGCGTACATGTGTGAGTGTGTGTGTGTGTGTGTGTGTGTTTGATAGAGACTTTGCTTTCATGAAACCTTCATTTATATTTGTTTGATTTTGGTATCAGTTGCCATGTTTGTCCTGTCTTAAAATATGTTTTGTATGTAATTTAAAGGGTCAGTTCACCCAAATTCCAAAAAAACACTAGTGGAAAGTAATTAATGTACAATTTTGAGCCATTTTACTTGGGTATTTCCAAAAATCTCTCTACTCCATGATATTTAAGAGACAAATATTGGTCTTTTTTTTACTGAATTACATTTATTTGAAAATGTTAGTTCCTAGTTACTTTAAAAATTTAGTTAAAAATGTATAAAAAATGTAAAAATGTATTGAACCCTAGGGGGAAATTCAAAAGCTACCCAGTAGACAACATTTATAAAGTAGTTAATCCATCTTTACCAGCCTCAACTGTTAAGTAAATATAGCATACATTTATGCTATTGTCCTTTTATTAAGTAAAAACGACTTTCACTTGTCACAGAGTATTTCTACACTGTGGTATTGCTACTTTTACTTTAAGTTCACCCGAAAATGAAAATTCAGTTATTATCTACTCCCTAATGCTGTTCGAAAGTCAGGTGAAATTTCATAGTCCACTCAACATTTCTAGAGCTTCACACCAAAACAGTGTTGCAGCATTCTCTCAAATAACTGAAGTGGATGGGGACTTGTTTTAACAAACAAACAAACAAACAAACGAACAAACAAACAAAACCAAAACAGAAAATGGCTCCATACAGCTTGTACACTGTCACCAAAGTCTACGGCAGCCCTGAGATCCCAAATTAATTTGAAAAAATGTCATTCACACTCCTGACGCGCTGTTGAGGTTGTGTGTCCACTTCAGACGGGGTGCGTATTTACACTATTAGCTTTAGCTGGTCTTCTTTTCGGAGATGTCTGCCTCCATCCCAGTACTCTCGACCCCACTAGTAATGAGTGAGAACATTTTTTTATTTGTTATTTGGGTGAATTGCCCCTTTAAAATGTATGTTTAATATAATAAAAAGTATACTGTATATATGATGTATTGATATTAATAATTGAGGTATAATGTGTACGCTGTATTAAAGTCTAAAATAAAACCATGTTGGCAATCACTGTAGCAGCGTGATTTGAATACACACACTCATACATAAACTATTCACACACACACATCGTGCACAATAGCTATAACTGCCACAGTGCCGCCAGCATTTTGCATTGTGTGTGTTCTTTCTAACATGTATAAAAGGGAGTTAAAACGGCGAGCTCAGCGTTCTGCATTCATCACCCCCCCCCCACACACACACACCTCCCCCCTCCTCTCTCTCAACAGTGATGGCTCTCGACTGGTCAGCGCGATGCCCCGCTGCTGCTCGGTAACCCCACCGTCCCCCCACATCCCTGCTGCACTGCTCCACACACACACACGCACATGTGGACAAACACACTCTCTCACATAATGCAGGCCTCTGCCGAGCAGCTCCTAGAAGCCCCTGTCACAACAGAAGACACAACATGCTGTGTTATGTGAATTATTGTTGGTCCGCCGCTTCCACAAATTCATTTTCACAGTTTTTTCTCCTCTCTCCATTGTTGTTTTCATTCCTTGCACATTTGTCTTCACCTTCTGCTGTGTCCTCTCCGTGGCTGTGGAGCAGTGCCAGTGACGGCTCTGAGCTCTGAGGCAATGTCAAGTTCATATTCACAGGCCTCGGCATGCGATGTCTGCTGCCGATAGGAAGAGACTTTTCTTTGCCTCCTCTTAAAAATAACTGGTTATGTCTTCAGTACAATAAACAGAAGCAATAAATGTGGTCGCACACTTTAGCCGTAGCTTTAGCATTTAGCATAGCAGATTTAAGATGATCCTTTGTTAGCCGTTAATATGTATTTTTGTCTTGTCTCCGTCCATACGCAGCACACATGCTTGTTACAGACAATGGTTTCACAGGGTCAGGCATTTCAGTGTATGGGTCAGTTCAGCGCTGTTAGCTTTGGGCACTTCCGTCCGGGGCCCCAACTGTATTATCTGCATGTGTGTATATGTGTATACGTGTATGTGTATGTGTGTGTGCATGCGCGTGTCTTTGTGTGTTTTCTGTCCTTGTCCATCAGCATTTGCGTCCCCTGATTATGACAGTTATGATATGTCAACAGATGACATACGCCCCAAAGAAAACTTTCTCCTTTCAGCGTCAGCTGCTATTCGCCGCCATTCTTCCTCCTAGTTTCCCACTCCTCCTGAATAGAAAAAGCACTTCCTGTTGTCTCCTCATTCAAACTCTCTCTACCTGCCAATAAATGTCTTTCGTGGATTTCCACTCATTCTCGCTTTATCTACTTCTGCTCTCTTTTGGCCTCGGCCTGTTATGGGGGGGCGACAGAGGGGTTAAGTTTGTTTGATTTAGGATGTCCAGCACTGCCGCCCCCCGCCCTTGGCCCTACAGGGGGATTATGGCGTCACCTGGGGCCCCTGGGGGGGTATTATAAAGCCCCTGTCTGGCCCTCTCCCCTCCGTCAGAGAGGCTAAAAGGTCCACCGGACACTCTGTCTATCCCCGTCTCTACTTTAGAAACACCCCTTTAGTATTGATGCCCACCTCCTCTTGACAACTCACCCACCTGAGATCTCCACCTACACTCCCACATTATCTCACACCTATGTCTTTGCGACAGGTGGACAGAGGTGGCAAGCGAACGCAGCTGAGTTGACTTTACCAACCCAGTTCACGGCTTGGTAAAGATCCGTTGAGTGGATTCGTCTGTTGACGTTCTGAAATCCTGTTTTTGTCTTTGAACTGACTCTGAGCGTTTTTTTTTTTGGTCAGCCGAGTTTGCTGACTTCAAAAGGGAGAACCTTTTTTGTTATTTTTGGCATTTCAAGAGGACCGAAAAGGTACCCATTTACCTTTTCCAAACTCTGATTTATTTTTAAAGAATCTTCTTCATCTGGTGGAGAGCCTCAAGCGAACAGTCACCATGTGGGAGTTCCGGTCCATGAATTTTTGGCGGGCGGTCTTCGCAGAGTTCTTCGGGACCATGTTCTTTGTATTCTTCGGCATGGGCGCTGCCCTGCGCTGGACCACCGGGCCTCATCATGTCCTTCATGTGGCCCTGTGCTTTGGGCTAGCAGCTGCCACCCTCATCCAGTCCATTGGCCACATCAGCGGCGGCCACATTAACCCTGCCGTTACCTTTGCCTACCTTGTTGGCTCACAGATGTCTCTTTTCCGTGCCATTTTCTACATGGCCGCCCAGTGCCTGGGTGCTGTAGCTGGGGCTGCTGTGCTCTACGGGGTCACACCTGGCAACATGAGAGGCAACATGGCAATGACCACGGTAAGGACCCGATGTGGATGTTTCAGAAAACAAATCTAGCAATGGAGTACATTTTGGAGTTTAGAAGTTTGTTAAATTTGGCAAGATGGATTCTACAAGTGGTGTCAGCTCAGGTTTAGTTCAGTCGAGAATGTTTTATAAGTCCAACCGGGCCATCTACTCAAAACTATTTAAAACCAAAGATACCAAACGCCGTATCTATAATTATCTTCAGTTTGAGGCCGTGATTTCTTTAATTTAAGCAAATATGTTTTTGTCCACATGTGTATCTCCAGCTGCAGCCTGGCATCAGTCTGGGAATGGCCACCACTGTGGAGGTCTTCCTCACCATGCAGCTTGTGGTTTGCATCTTCGCCGTGACCGATGAGAGGAGAAACGGACGCCTGGGATCTGCCGCCCTATCCATCGGCTTCTCCGTCACCATTGGACATCTCATGGGGGTGAGGCTCAAAGAAACATAGGTGTTAAATAAGAATCAATCATTCAACAACACAATGCTGTAACAGGAGTATTTTGTTGTAGATGTACTACACTGGTGCTGGAATGAACCCCGCTAGGTCCTTCGCCCCTGCTGTGCTCTTCAGGAACTTCATCAACCACTGGGTAAGGCCTGAGATCACACTGAAGACATCAGCCTCAGCACTGAACTGAACACTGTCTTAACTGATGATGTTTGCTGCCCGCAGGTGTACTGGGTCGGGCCTATGATAGGAGGTGCAATGGGCGCCCTCCTGTACGATTTCATGCTGTTCCCACGCATGAGAGGTCTGTCCGAGCGCCTGGCCACACTCAAGGGCAGTCGGCCCCCTGAGAGCGAGACCCAGCAGGACACCCGCGGGGAGCCCATCGAGCTCAAGACGCAAGCCCTATAAACCTGCCCCCTTTCTCCGACTGGGGCCAAGGGATGAGGGACAAGGCCCTGAGCTACGCCAACCCCACCTCCACTGCCTCCCCCCATGCCTTCACACAACATCGCACAAGACTAACCCAAATACTCACATCTAGACTAACACACAACTCCAGTGCCACTGTAAAAACCGACACACAAACAGGTTCACAACCTCTAACCTCAACACACAACAAGACTCCTCTACCCCCCAGTCCTCACTCTGTATTCTGAACAGGACATTGTGTTTTTGATAAATGGTGACCAGAGCCTGAACCAGCAGCCGCCTCGTCTCTCCCTCCACCTGCCTGCTTCCAATCAACTTCATCTGTGACTCAGAGGAGCATCAAAACCCTGAATTTGATCAGAGAGGTTTAGGAAGGCGGGTGTCGGAAAGGGGGTGAGACCGAGGGCAGGATGAGGGTGAAGCGGGGATGTGGGTATGATATGAGAAGGTTAAGAGGGCATGGGGAAGGTGAAGGTGGAGTAAAGGGGTGGGGGTTGGGGTTTGGGTAGGGTAGAGAGGGCAACACTCTGGGTTTGTGGTCGTTTAAAGTTGGGTTAGACCAGTGAAGATGGGCATGCTTTTCATTATTCATCTGAATTTATCTCCATTCTAGTTTTTTTTTTTTTTTAGGTTCATTTTGTTTTCTGCACTTCAGACACAAGACGTGGATGTATGATACCATTAGATTTTACCAGGGTTTCACTATTTTCAATCACTACATTTTATCTGTGGGTTTGTGTTCGTGTGTGCGTGGATCCTTCTGCAGAATGTGTGCGTGCAAGCGTGCGTGAGAGTGAGCGTGTGCATGTGTGTGCGCCTGCCCGTGCGTATGAGCGTGTTTGCAAGTGAGTGTGTATACGTGTGTGTATGTGTGTGTGTGTGTGTGTGTGTGTGTGTGAGAACAAGATTGCAGATACAGTACTTTTTATTTCGTTTTATTTTCATTACCGCTCTCCTGTTTCGTACCATTAACTGTGTTCATTTTGTCATCAATTTTTAAGACATGATCATTTCTCCTCCCCTCACTGTGGTATTTGCTATGATATTCATTTTTACATAAACCATCTGCTTTTTTGTTCTGAACCAGCGCAATACAAAGGAAATGTTGTATTCCAGACTTTGATAGTAGGTCTGTTCACTGCAGATCGGCTGTGCAAGCTTTACATTGAGTCTCCTTTTATTATTTGATCCTTACTGGGAGCACAAGGCGTTTCAATAAACATTTCAATGATAATAAACATAAAAACTTGATACAAGGTTTGGGTCATCTTTGTTTTCTTTTACATTTTGCATTTTGTGGAGTTGCTGTGAGCTGCAATAAGTAATCTCGGCCAGAAGAGGGCGAAAAGAACACATGCTAGACTGACATTTAAAAGATGAGTTAGTTGAGGGAATCCTAATGATTGTTGGACAACAAAACAAAACAAAACAAAAAGCAACAGCTCCTGGTGTTTGAAGAAAAATAATGGTGTTCACATTAGTTTGAGGGAGGTGTTGTTAAGGGAGGGGTCATTTGGGTAAGACAGGCTTCACCCATAGGCGGACTATTGCTGGTGTTGGATAAGAAGATCAGTTTAAAACCGACACTGTCATTTATCTTTTGATGTCTTCTGTTCTTGTGCAGAACAGCTGATAAACTAGTGTGACTCCACCTTCAGAGCTTTGACAGAACACAGACAGCTGCAGACTAAATCTGGTATATTCCACATTTTTCTCATGGCCAACAAATCCCATGAAAAAGGTCAAAATAACAATTATTCTGCTATCGAGTGTGTAGAAAAATCCTGACATAGACCTCCACTGTTGTTTTAAACAATCATCAGTGAGCCACATTATTGCCTGGTGACACATCCCTTCATTAAGATGAACCTGGAGCACATACACCGTCCTGCTGCCATAAATCACAAGAGCACCAAATATCTATCCACAGCTGAAAATAGTCCCCAACACTCCTGTTTTAGGAAAGTTTTCTAGAAACCACAGTGCCCAGCTGTTCTAGGATCTAACTTAGCCTGTATGTTTGTTTACTGTTTTTATAGATGTACAGTAGGAATGTATTATTTCAGGGCTGAGAGCCACAGCCACAGAGTCGGATGAGAAGATTGATACCGGTTGTACTTATCAAAGAGTAAAACTGAAGCAACAGACCATGTTCACACGGCAGCCATGTTCCTCTGAAGTCAGGCTCAGGGTTGGAAGCTCAGATGTTGTAATGCTGCGTTCAAGGTTGCAAGTCCTGAAAATGTTGGGAATGTGACAAAAAGTTCACCACTTCCTGATTGATCAGCTACAAAAAAGATGATGCATAGTGGACATTGTGCCATATTTCATGGTGAAACAACATTAGCTGATGTTGAACAACTGCTAATGTTAGCATTCATCCCACTTCCAAGGTAAAATTACAGTTTGATAGTGTTACACAATACGATGGGAAAGGCATAAATGAATTATAAAATATGCCTGACGGCAGTAATGTAATAGGAATGGCTTTAGTTAGCTATGTGTTATAAAATATGTTGTTTTACCTTAAAATATGGCCCACTGTCCCTGCAGATTTCCATTATCCATCTTTTCAATTGTTGATCAATTGAAAAGCTGTGAAATTATAACAATTAATCAGATTTCCTACATGTATGACATCATATGTCACAGCATTCAAGCTTCCTGTCAGAGGAAGATGGCCGCCGTGTGTGACTAGCCGGAAGCCAGTCAGCTTATCTTCGAATCAAGACTGGAAGCAGAGAGAAACAGCTAGCCTGGCTCCATTTAAATGGTACAAAATCCACCTTACAGCATCTGTCTGTCACTATTTAACACATTACATCTTGTTTGTTTGATGTGTAGAAAAAACAAAGAGCAAGAAAATGACAATTTGCTGTTTTACCAGACTCATTTTTGGCACGGAGCAGCTGCCGGAAAATCATCTGAGACTCTGGGAAGTTCTCCTGGCCTTCATCTGAACACTTTCACCAGTCAATCAGTAAAATGTCAGTGATTTATATGACTCATGTGTGACTCTCCAGGCTCCTGGTAGTGTCATGCAGCAGCTGTTTCCTTTTACAGTAACAGTAATCCGACCACACTTCTTAGAAATATTTCCTTTTTATTTTGCATATTTGTTTTAAATGTGATGTATGGCTTGTTTTATGAGTACTAAGGTGGTGCCACAGCACCGTGAGACTCCAGTATCATCGCTCAAGCTTCTGTCTGTTTTTCTGCAGCTGGGACAAAAAAAAGACAAAGAAACAAGTCTGACCAGTACAATGGGCTGGGAAAGGAGCTCGGTCCTGACACTGGCGTATACTGCATCGCTCTATCTGTCTCTCACTCACACACACACATGGAAACAGACACCAAGTACACTCACACATATTCAGTAACAACATACATCTTGACATCCAAACACATTTACTTGATATGTATTGACAATTTTGTAATTTATCATAAAACCAAACAGTCCCCGAACATCAATAAGCGTCTGCAGGAATTTCATGTGATGACTAACGTGTTTTAAGTGTTAACAAAGTCTTTCTCTGGGGTAATGTTCGAGCAGTAGAAATAAAAAACATAATACCAGTGTTGTCTACCTTATTCATGCTCATCCGCCATCATCGTAATTGCATATTCTGTTAAACTGTGATTATCACTGTGTAATGACTTGCCAGCGGTAGATAAAAGGAACGAAAGGGAACACAATAAACATTTTGCTCATTCGAGATGAGTGACTAATAAAGGTGACAAACACGAACTGAACCAGGGTACACGAAGAGAGAGATCTCTAAGGCCTTGACAGAAAGGTAACCTTGAAGAGGAGGTAATTGGACCTGCGTTTCTGAGAGAGGAACTGGCTCTCAGCTTGGCTGATGTCCAGCATTCATCTCAGTACTTTTGGAGAAACTGCAGCCGCAGCATCATGTCAAACAGACATATTTCTCTTTGTCTGTACCCATCCACTCTCCAGTAGTCAGCCCGCCTCCATCGTCAGCGCTGAGGCTCAGGGGTGAGAGAGAGAGAAACGACGGCTCGTTCCAGTCCCTGACTTCTTATGAAAAACATTCAGATCGTTTGCTGATGATGGTAGCAGTAGAACATTTTCATCAACTATTACAACAATAATATATATATATTTAAAAAAAAACAGGAATGAGAGTGCTGTCTAAAAGCCCTTTTGATTACATCACACTCTCTCCCTGTTAATCCAGTCTCATCCTGATGATGTCACAGGTCAACAGTCAGGCTGTTTTGAATCATCAGTTCGGCAGCTCGGAGCTGCTCACTGCATGCGGTCGGGCTGGTGCAGAGGGTAGTGGAGGAAGGCCTGCGGGGCGGCAGACATGGTGGTGAGTGCGGCCAGAGGAGGATGGATGGTGGCCGGGGGGGTCGGGGATGCAGTGAGAGCGGGCCCTGGAGTGCCGGGGGAGAAGCTGTAGCTGAGGTAGCCAGCGGAGGGCGACGGTGAAGGGGTGTAGGGGTACTGCTCCAGTCCTGTGGGGGCGTAGTGGCTGTAGGCGGAGCTGTAGTCCAGGTAAGGGGAGGCGAGCGCTGCCGCTGTGGGGCTGAGCTGAGACTGCAGCACCAGGCTGGGCTGGAGGAAGGCCTGGGGGTAGACGTACTGCTGGGCGAGTCTGGACAGACAGAGGAACAAGGGTTAGGATGAGAGATTAAAAAATCACTTAATTAACTGATTAGTCGAGCAACAGAACATTCTTTGTGTTTATACTGGTTTTAACAGATGACATCACATCACCATAATTCTGGTTTCTTTCCTTGTCCAATTTTAATTTTAACATTTTACTGATCACTTTTAAAGCTCATCTATGTGTTGCCCAAGGGCCCAGTGACATCCTTGGATCTTCGGGTGGGGCTCCCTCTGCTTTAGAACGACCTACACGAGGAGATAAAGCTCGCAGAGTCAGTAACTTCTTTTAAATCACTTGTCCCCCCATGCCTTCACACCCTCGTCTTTTTTTATCCCCGTTTATTCTATCCTTTTATTCATTTCATTAATGTATTCTTTTACCTGTAGCTATATCCTCTTATGCTATGTGTTTTATTTTTGCTTTCTTGTTTTATCTTCTTAGTCTGGGCTTGTTTCTGTTTGGCTTTTATTCTGTTACGCTGTCTTCCTGAGTTTTCTACTTTTGCTTTCTTTTTTAAGGGTGCTATATAAATAAAAGTTTTTTTTAATATCACAGGGGATTTCTTCTCTTTTGCTTTTGCTTTTGCTTTTCGTTTTGTTTTTATGTGATATCTCTATAATGGACAAATGGATAATAAAAAAAAGAAAGAAAAAGAAAATAATTGTCAGATGAATTGATAGTGACAAAAACTAAAATAAAACTAAAATAAACTTTATGCTCATTGATACACAACTCCACACAACACAAAAGAGGTCGAACCTGGGAAGACGCATTATTCAAACTTAACGCTGGATTTCACTTCTTCTTCTAACTTCTTTTTGGTAAAACCACCCTAAGATATCACATTAGGAGCTCAACATCATTTCAAAATTCAAAATGTAAATTATCATTACATTTCAAGCAACACACATATGTTTGGTACTTTAATATTGGGATATTTATGCCCAAAAATGACTTTTTAAAATCTCATTTTTTTCTGTTTTCAAGCTGTTTGTACAGTTATGCTTCTTCTAAACCTCATGTATAACACAAGGAAAGTGTTTAATAGAAGGCCTGACCACATTCTTATTTGTGTTTGACTATCCGATAACTTCAGCAAAATCTCATTTTTGTTCATAGTCGTCACTTGGTCGTCCTCTGCGAGATCATTAGATCAGACTAAGTGTGACATAAACAGCAACAGTAACCAGAGACAGACACACACAGTCGAGTCAGAGTCGCGTGTTTTAACACAAACAAAGGGATAGCAGTTTCTTCAGTTACTGCTTCTCTCCTTTAAAAGGCATGCTGCTCCTTCTTTAAGAGCAATTATCAGCACCGTTGCCTTAAAATAGACTTTTTTCCCCTGTGTTATAGTTTAATTAGCACACTGCTTGAGATATATAAAAAAAAAAAACCCTCCTGCTTTGTTCCAAATGAAATATCACCCATTTAAAAATGACACGCCAAATAACAAGATTTACATTTGATCGCAATTAATTTATATGATTTTTGGCTTTAAACAGTGTGTCTCCGTGTTCAATGCCTAACCTGCCACAAGAGATGCAGCGTATGAGGCTGTTGATACTCGGAGCCACAGCGATAATGAGAGAAAGAAGTGCTCCACTGTCCTCCTGTATTCACTCATGCCCTTGCCTCAGGCTGCCCACTTAACCTGAACTGCCTCAGTTACATCTGGCAACAGCAACAGCGATCATATCACAGGAACTAGGTTATGCTGCTTAAGTAAAAACAACAGAACATGACAGTATTTAACACTCACACTCCCGTGATCAGCGCCTACAGTCAAACCCATTAACCTGACAGTAACCTTGTCACTGAGTCTGAACAGGCGATCAGAGCGAGCTGCTGCTGCTGCTTACCCCTAAACAGTGCAGGAGCAGATCAGGTGTGATTACACAACAAACAGTGGGACAGGGGGCCGTTCACACCCACTCTGCTGTATACACAACACACAAAGGCACACCTCACTATGACTGCCTGATATACTCCAATGACCATATGTTTATTTAGGCTTATTTAACCTCTTCCAGTCCCTAACATCCCTGTTAAATCAATTTAGAGGTTGGATAAAACATGCTGCTTGAAAACATGAATTCCTACATATGCTTGTTTTTTATTGGAGCCAAATCAAATCTTACTAAATTTAAGTGAAATATTATGTATGTCACTATGCTTTTATTTTTTTGCTGCATTGTCAGGACAGAAAACGTCTTGTGCATCATGTCTAGAGAGATTTTCAAATAAAGGTTCCTTCTACATAAAGGAATAGTACATTTTGTTTATTTTGATAACATTTTTCTGCCAAAAGTTAGACGAGAAGACTGATACCACTCTCATATCGATATGAAGCTACAGCTGAGAGACATCTTCTCATGTGTTACTCAACATGTCATCTTCGTCTCTCAACTCTCTGCAGAGAAAGCAAATAAATGTCCCCCCCCCAACACATCAAACAATCAAATTAAGGAGGAAAGACGACAGATTTGCTATATTCGTCTCAAACTTTATTAAAAGTCAAGATCTTGACACTAACACTAACTCAATTGTTACAGTACCAGTGAGGAAATGATCCCTCTGCTGCAGCTTTAACACAATAATAGCCCAATGATTCGCTTGTTGAGGCTGTCAAAAAACCCTGATGGACTCTTTTATGAAGCACGACTCTCTCAGTAAAATCAGACATGTGTCTAAATGGTCTACTGATGAAAAGACAGATCATATTTTACGGCCTTACTGGACTGCATTGAGGCGCAGTGAAATTTGCTAAAATCTGGATTTTACAACAACCTACAGCCTGAAAACACTGACACCATTCCTCAGTATATACTTATCGTACACAGTTTGTACTATATACTAATCTTTATAGCATACTGTTTGATTTGGTTTGGTTTGGTTTCCTTGATGGACACCTGACAACTACTACTGTCCATAAAAACCGATTGAAGATTGTATTATAATGTTTTGACCCAAAAAAAAAGTACTTTTTCCATCCTTCAGTGCATTCTTCCTGTCAGACTATGTACAAAGAAGATAAGGCAGACTGTCGTGTAGCCTGAGAGGTGAAAACTGGGCAGAAAGCTACACAAAGCTCTTGCTACTGCTTATAAAGCTTAAATAGATGTTAACAACTTAAGGTGAAAGTGCCAAACTTTCTTGTTTCTTACATCTGGACTTAGACAGCTGGAAAACCAGAGGACACAGTTTAGAGAGATTTAAGTCAAACAGAAAACTACACTTAATCATTTTATATCAACAGGAAATGATGCCACACATGTTGATGGCAGAAGATTTACTTCAGTTGTATTATGAACTGGGATGCAGCCACTCAACTGATGCTTAAAGTCACTTAAAACTGTGCATTTTTATCTACATATTTTTGTAAATAAGCTCGCGATAGACAACTTTTTTTTGCTTTAACTGATCATTCTGAAGTCAACACTGATTGCAGTGTAATGGCTGTAGAAAAATGACATCATCCGCGTATTGATTGGGTCCCTAAAGACGTCGCTTTAGGTCTGTCTGTCACCGGACTGGATTTTTCCCGGACAAAATTACAACTGAGGTAAATCGAGAGCGAACGGACGGGTATTCACACAATGGAGAGCTCGGGTGTTTTATTGAAGCCTGTTCCCCCGCTGATATGTGTGTCTTCTTCAAAACTGGCATTCTCTCTACTAGATCAGGAAGTCATAAAACCTGCCTACTTATTAATACAACCAGGTGTCGTACTCTGCCTATTCAAAGCACTGAAATCTTGATTTCAAGGTCAAAATGGGATTCTCAGTTGTTTTTAGGGGTAGCCATGTTGATAACGCTGTCTTTGTGACGGTGGCGCCAACGGTAATAACACCGGGAAACACTCCAACACTCACAGTGTCCGTTTATCTGCCTTTTTAGATCATTTTCGGCGTGGTTTGATCAGAATTGAACGCCATGGCAACATGAGCAAACAACGCCACAACTGTCATGACCCAACCATCCTGAACTCTGTTTGGTGCACAGAAATATGTTGACATCACCGATCTCCAGCTGAGCTTTGTTCCGCTTGAAACCCAAACACAACAAACTCAGAAATCTCTTGTGTGAAATAATCAGACGTGTTTTAACTTTTGCCCGAAAATTGCGTGTTCATGGCAGAGTGGGAAGCTGACTGAGACATTTTCAAGGAAGTCTGGCCGAGAAAGCGGCACCAAAGACGACAAAACCTGCGGACTAATGACTTACAACAACACATAAAGTCACAGCACAGCTGAAGCTAATAACGCCCTGACCCCTCTGTATCTCATCTCTCCTCGCTCGTGCTCCGTCAGTCTCTCCCAGAGCAGAAGTGCAGTGTCATTCCCACGGCTGTGTGCCGCTGCCTGCCAGCCTGCCTGCCTGTGCACCGGCCTGACTGATCCAATGTGACAGCGGCATCGTACGAGAGGGAGCTGCGCCTCGCCTCATTCCTCCCAGTGCTCAGCATCATTGCTGGCTGTCAAACACACGTACATTATACAGTACATAAAACATGCAAGGAAGAAAGAAGGGAGTATAATACACATGTGTGCAGTCAGTTAAGCAGCTTAGAAGAAGATGTGTGTGTGTGTGTGTGTGAGTGAGTGGGGGGTTCAGGGCTAATTGGCGCAGCTGCATGGGTGTACGCTCACTAACAGACCCATGAGAGCAGAATAACCTCCACAGACTCTCCCTCCCCTCTCCGGGTTTACTCCCTCACAGCCAGCTTCCTCTGCGCTCCCTCCCACTGTCCTTCCTCAGAACCAGGCAGTGTGATAAAACAGAGAGGATGTACTGAATGAAACAAAAGAAATAAACCGAGAGCATCTGCATTTTTCTTTTTCTCTGTTAAGGTCGAGGTCGTGAGCGGAACGGGGAGATGCTGAGAGGTGAAGGATCAGCCATCATATCCCTCATGCCTAAGGACAGACACGCTTTTAATAGTTCAGATCAGGGATGTGAGTCAGTCAAAGAGACAAACACACACTCGTGGAGACGCACACACATGACCCTCCGTCCTCTCTCGATAAACACACACGGCTTGAGGGAGGGTGAGAGATAGAAAGGCCAACATCAGCGCTGGACACTCAGCTCTAATGTCAGCAAGAAAGAAAGACATTTAATTAATATATTAAAACAAACAGGGCCGTGTGATGTGGAGAGAACGTGCATTAAGTGACATGTTAACTGAATAAGATCATGTGTTTCTAAATCATGATAATCTCAATGTATCGCAGATTGTGCTCGCAGCGTAATGTTATCTAAATAATTTCAATCTCACTTTCGCTTGTGTCGTGTTAGTTGCACATTCAACAAGCATTTCAAAACATCCGGTTCTGACACATCAAGAAGAAGCTCACCAAAGAAAGAGCAGATGTTTGATTTAGATAAACTGTTATCAAGTTATGAGTAAGCAGCAGTTTTTTTAACCTCCACGTGACTGCAGCTGCCTCGCAGTAAAAGTCGCTTACACGTTAAGGGAAAATGTTTTTTATGTTGATTCCAGAGGTTGTATGGACAACGTAGCTTGTTGTGTTTGCGAGAAAAAGTGGATTACTAACAGGATTACAATTTTAAAATAAAGAATGATAGACAAGTCTGTCACCAGGCACATGCGCAAACATGACAATACTTTACGAGCCTCACACAACATACACGAGTGTGTATTCTTATAGAAGATAATAAGATTAAATAAACGTCATCTTATTAAGATTTCTTTACTCTTGTCATTATTTGCATACGTTTGTTATTGAGGTAACCCAAAGGTAACTAAAGTAAAGTAACTTGATTACTTTACTTTAGTATTGTGATTCTTGGATTTTAAAAAAGTAACTAGTAACTTTTTAAAAAAAAAAGTTTAAAGTAATCCTCCCAACCCTGACTAAAAGTCTATTTGCAATTTTTGTCAGAAATCCAAGATGGTTACCAAGCAAACCCTTGGGACTATACTTGAGTTGGTAACATAAAAAAATGATTACTAGACACCTTGAGAACACTGGCAATCCAATGTGCCGGAAAAGTAGAATCAGTAGAATCAGAATCAGAATATATCCAGAAACGTCGAAAATACAAGTCTTAATCAGTAGCATTTTGACTTTGGAGACAATTGATTTTTCTGAAGCTGATGATGGAAATTTTTAAGGAGTGAGACATCTCGCTTCTGTCTTGTCTCTGTTGTGAGTTGCACATGTGCAGCACCGATCAGGCAGCTAACAAGGATCAGGTACTGACAGAGAAGCCACTAACAATATAACAGTAGTCACTTCTTCATTATCTTTAACTTCAGTCTCTCTTTTAAACTCAGCTTGTTAATACTTTTCCATCCAATGGCCTTAACTTCAACTCACATATAGCATCGTCATTTGACGCAGGAGCGAATGCCGATTTTGTCCCCTCACATCACAGACAGAAACCAGATGTTAGTGGGATTTTTGTCCAGTGTGAAAAGGGTATTATAACTTTTTAAAAACCTGGCTGTGAATGATTTCTAAATTCATACAGAAGTTATAGTTGTTGATAAACATTAATAAACACTGCAACAAAGCTCTTAAATTGGGGTAGCAAGAGATGAGTTTAGAGTCAAAGCTAACAGCTAACAGTGAAAAGATGCACAAAAAAATGCAAATGCAGATCAAACATGTGTCATCTTTTAACAGACAGCTGAACAAAATGGGAGCTTTCCGCGCTATGAAAAGCCTCCAACATGACCTTTTTTATGTTTTCCAAATTAGGCTTTTCATCCGACAGAAGTGTCTCTCCTAATTGGGTCCCCGGGTAAGAGAAATATACACCTGAGGGTTCCCGTCTACCTAAACCCCCTCGACAGACAGAGAGTGATCACTGCAGGCTCAGAGTGAGGAGGAAAGAGACAGAGAGATCATTTAGAGGAAGCAGAGGAAGAATGAAAACAAAAATGACAATCAAGATAAAACAGTCGAGGAGTGTGAGTGTATTGAAGGAGTCGACATGTTTCATTTCTCGCTCCACCATAAACGCTTTTCACACACACAAATGAGCTCCAGCGTCACGTCTACCACCGGCCCCCGAAGCTTCACTGAACCCAGCCACAACTAGACCCGACCACAGGTGTGCTGTTAGTCTGTGTCATCCCCCGCCTCCCCTCCCCCCCCCCCTGTTCCGCTGCTTCAACAGGAAGTACCCCCACTACCGCGGCCGCCGCTCCTCCACCTTTAACAGCCTCACCACACATTCATCTCCTTCCTCTCCTTTCTTTCTCTCAAAAAAATAAACACCAGAATGTTTTATGAGAGAAAAAAAAGAAAGAAATTTCACTTCTGCCAAGCGCCGACGTTGGGTGCTAAAGGCAGACAGCAGGCAGCCATGGGCGACAGATGTCCCCCCCTCCCTCCCCTCAAATGAGAACATCCCCCCTCCTCCACCTCCCCGTCCTCCCCAACTCAGCTGTACCTAAAAGCCACATTTGGCATCAGCCCGTCCTCTGTCCTCTTAAAACTTAAAGCAAATACACTGAAGCAGCAGACAGAGCTGTGCTCTGTTTGAGTTTATCTTTGTTATTTGCCGCTCAGTGTGGGAGCGTCTGACAGACAGAAGCCATGTGTGACCCTGAGGCCCCCCGAGAGCCCCACAGCTGTGAGGGCGGAGGAGAAACAGGAGCAACAAGAGACCTGCAGACAAACTAAGAGTTTACATTTAAAGGAATAGGCTGACATTTTGGTAAATGCTCTAATTGCGTTTCTTGCTAAGAGACTGGAAGATTGACACTACTTTCACATCTAAAAATTTGAAGATTTGGCCAGCAGCTGGCTAGCCTAGCTTAGCAAAACAACTGGAAGCAGGCGGAAACAACCTGGCTCTGTCTGAAACTAACCAACTCGGAGCTCCTATAAAGCTCACTAACTAACATGTTTGAGTTGCTTTTGAAGCAAAAATACAAAACGATTGATGGTTCCAGTTTCTCAAATGTGAGAATTTAAAAAGATTTTCGTTAAACAGACTTCTGTTATTGGAATCTGATTCAAAACAACATCAACCGGAGTCGATACTGACCTCATTAACCATGTCTTTCGTATGTTTGTCATCCTTGAAATATCAGTTTTCATCACAATCCAAACCAACAACTTGTATTATAATATTATGTGAATGTCTGGTATATGTAAGTGCGTGTCTGATCACAAAAACGCATTATAAGAAAGTAAATAAAACGCTAAATGTCAGCGTTACGGACATTTTGTGATTGACTGCAAAAGGCTCCCAGCTGCAGAGTCCGGTTTGAAACCGAAACTATATCTTGAAGTCATTCTTAAAATAAAAGCCCTTCACTTTGCCAAGAAATGTTTGATTCTGACTGCAGTCATACTGATCATGTCAAAGAAACATCTAGCCTCGGAGCAGAGAGATCTGAGTTTGACAGATGCGCCCTGTGCATGTACAAAAACAGAAAAACATAAAGGCTAGGCTGTGTTTTATGTCGTGTGTCTGCTTTGTAATCCAGAGGATTTAAACCACAGAGGCTTGTCGATTTCATTTGAAGAGTCGATATTACCTCCAGTCTCCTCGAGACAAAGAAGAGATCTGGTGAGTTTACATGTAGGTGGAGAGACAAATGTGACAGTGACAGAGAGCTTCCTGTTGAGAGAAAAGTGGATCTGCCACACATGTTGCAGCTGTGCTCCTCTGAGATCTCCTGAGGTTAAAGGTGTTTCTAAAATTAGTATCACTTCTTCTTCTTCTACAACATCAAACAATAAAACTGCATCATTAACGGGTTGTTTTCCCACGCAGACTGTTGTGCCGAGATGGACAGCAAACAAAACGATTTGTTGAACAAAGAGAGGAGCAGCAACTAACGATTATTTTCATGACAGCGATTCATTCGCAGATTCTTTTCACGAGTAATCGATTAACCTTTTACTCTAGAAAATGTAAAAACGTTGTGAATAAAGCTCCTCAGAATTTCCTGTCATCTTGTTGGAAACAAATTTTCATTCATTTGGCTAATAGATTAATCATTGCAGCTCTAATGAAGGAGGACTGCAAACATTAACAAAGTTGTTGGACCTGCGAGAGATTAAAAAAAGAAAGAAAGCATAAAAATCACAGCAGTACAGGACGAGATATCTTGACTTTCACTTCCCTCGTTTCCCTCAAGAATTTCACTGATCTATTAGTCAACTAAAATGAACGCCAACTGCTTTGATTTAAGTCATTTTTAAAAGAAAAGTATCAAATATTTTCTGGTTCACACTTCTTAAATATAAGGATTAGATTTTTTCTTTGTCATTTCTGGTACTAAGTGAAGAGTCTTTGGGTTTTGGACTGAAAAAAGAAGCAATTTTGAAAAGCTCACTTCACAGTTTTTGGGGGCATTTTATAGACTTTTTAATGAATCGATAATCATAAAATAAAATCATTACTTGCAGCCCTAAGGACTACTAAAAGTTAAAAGGGAACACAATTACTTTCTAATGAAGATCTCTCCAGTTTAAAAAAAGAAAAAGCAACCAAGTCTGCAGGCAGCTCACAAAGTAGCAAACCAAACTGTTTCATTTATGCTTTATAACAGCTAATTATCAACCGAGGGAATCATGTCACTGTGCTGTTTATAAAAGGACTTGCTAATTATTTGATTTAGCAGTCAAGTTGCAGAATATTTCCTCAATTACTTCATTATTAATGAGAAATTAGTGCAGAAAACCCACCACTAACAAGTCGTAAGTTGTCAAATCGACACTCCAAACCTCAAAAATGTCAAAAATATGATGACACAGAAAAGAGAATGGCAGCAAATCCTCCAGCTTAAAGACACATCTGCTACAAACATGTTAATCCTTGTATTTGCAGGTGTTTCCACACTGATGAACAAAGTGCCACCTCCTGTGTGTTTGCCTCACAGGTGTGTTAGATAGTTAGTCAGTGTGTGTGTGTGTGTCTGCCTCCTGATGTTTTTTCCACTTTTGTTTCAGTCTGCGAGGTGTCAAAGCTGCGACTCTTCCTGGAAGCAGATTAAAAAGACCGACTCCCTCTGCTTCGAACGTCCGCCTTCACCGGGGGAGACTCTCAATCAAGCCATCATCACTCATTCATAGACTCATCTGGGTCGGCCTGGATTCCCTCATCACTCATTCAGAAATTGAGGACTGCAATATTAATAGCTCTCAGAACAGTTGAGGTTTTTAATGGACTCTTCTGTAGCCGCAGGACCAGAACTTGTCAGCCTGCAGAAAGTCAAAGTGAAGACGTCTGTTCCTAAACACTACATCTAGACATACCTCTAAAATATACAAGATCCAGTCTTTTGGACAACCAAGAAAGAAAACAAGCACTCTTTTTTTCCCAAATAGCTGATATTTCACTTTGAGAAGACGCCCACATAGTCAACAGCACACCCACACACACACACACACACAGCACAGTCAGCTGCGATACCGGTTGTCCTCGTCTAAGATCACCTGAACAACAGCCGAACGCAGAATATCTGACTCAACCTGAAGCGAGTGTTCTACTTACACAACATGAATCTGCTTGCTTTGCTGCTCTACTGTCTGTAAGAGCCCTGGGAATGAATCATCCTCCGTGTTTCACTCAGGAACTGACTCATTAAGGTTTTCCTTTTTGTGTTCACACAGCGAGACTCTGGCAGACGGGATGAGGAGGTAGAGTTCCTGTCACATGTGGATTACAGCGAGTTTCCACAAAGATCCTGAGAAACAACCAGCAGCAGACATTCAGTGCTACGTTACATGAGGAACAGGTGATATGGAATTTATGCGGATATTGATGTCGTCCGTTTGCTTTATTACACACTATTATCGATCAGTAAGCCTGACTGAATCGTACTGCTGTGCTGATTAATTCCTTATTTGTTCAAATCCCTGACAAATCAAGACGCACCGTTAGGGTCATTGTTGATGCTGAGGTATTAACAGTGCAGAATTGGCTGAGTGAGCCGAGAGGGGTGTGAGGTTTCAACGACATGTTATGTGTGCGGCCCACAAACACAAGATTTACAAAGCAGCTAGCAGCAGTTAGCAGGTAACTCAGTGATGAACAGCAAATGAAAATGTCTGCAAATAGGGGAGATAATGAGGTCTGGGAGCTCCTTATCCTCGGAGCAGATTAACTGCTACAGAACAGGCGAGGTAAATTATTGTTATTGCCATTTTATGCCGTTGTTTAGAAAGCGCTGCCTGATACGTATGTAAAAAGGCCCACCATCACGCCTCTTTTGCTCCTGGAGCGCCAGCATGCTGTCTGAAACCCAACACTCCATGATCAGAGCGTACATTGTGAAAAGGTTGTTTGAAACAGGAAAGTTTCTTGATTTCCTTTGTTGAAGTGCTTTGGACTACATCTGTCATCCCCTGCGAAATGACTCATTGAACTATCAGAATTTGATCCATTTGGTCCATTAAAATTTGGAAAGTCTAGCAGAGCCACTGCAGGAAGCTAAGTGGAAGATCAGGGTCATTTTAGACCCGACATGTGAAACTTTTTGAGCCTCGTGTGCCACTGAGCAGATTTCACAGGAATGAACGGGGCTCTGCCTCCGATGCTGTATCCAGACTTCCCTCGTTGTAAATCGAAGTGATTTTCTCTCCTCAGACTGCTTAAGCCTCAAGGTAAAACTAGACAATATTTCACAAGAAAAAACTAAAGATTAGTTACAGAAGCATCTTTATTCCTCATCTTTCGCCTTATTTGATAGAAGCTGTTAACAGGAGTTCTGCTGGAGACACACTCACCACAGGTTTTGATTTATAGTTCATTGTTTGGATGTTGAATGCTACACCGGCATGCATCTTACGTGATCAGGCCGTGTCGCACTGACTTGTTTTTATTCGCATGTAGTTACATACAGTGGGGAGACAGCAGGCTACACATGCACTTCTGCAATCTTTTGTTTATGAGAGTGGTGGTCGTGGTGAACAGAAGGTCTGCAGCTGGGAAGAGAACTGAATCTTTCTTCAACTGCCTTAACGTTATCTTCACAATCAGCATCAGCCATGAGCATCTGGGGAAAGCTGACCAATCACAGTTCGTGTAGCCGCTACAGTAGCTGCTGTAGCCCTGATGTGCCTGCATCTGTAACCCCTTAACCCTGAACTATGAATTCAGCTCGTGCCCCCTTGCAGGATTGCTGAGCCCCAGGTTGGGATCCAGCAGCCTAATACACCCAGAGATATTAAATAGATATGAACGGCATGTTCCTGGAAAAAAGGAGATAATGGCAGTGGTGCATGTGTGTGTGTGTTTGAGATGAGAGAGAAAGAAGAGATGCAGGGAAGTTTGACTAAATGGCTTGTTGCCTCAGTGAAGCTCAAGTCATGCATGAGTGAAATTCAGAATTGAGCTGCTCATGTGTTTAATGGACCAGAGAGAGACCAAGAGGGAAAACAGGAGATGAATCAAAAAACAATGTACAGATATAGACATTAGAGGAGCACGTCTTTGTGCTGTAATGGCTTTTTTTTTTTCCTTCTTTACATCGCAGAGTCGCGCTGAACCCAAGTGGAGCAGGAGCGAGTGCTCAGAAATGTCAAGGACGGAGGAGGGAGATGTATTGCGTTGAGGAGGTGGAGGCAGCAGGTGAGAGAGAAAGAGAGAGAGAGGTGGGAATAAAAGGTATTGATTCTTCTCCATCTTACCCGTATTGCCTCTGAGCCCACGTGGGATGGACTTGCTGAACTCCAACGGAGAGACCTGCAGTCACAGAGAAACAGAGGGAGCCATGAGGAGAGATATTTTAGCAGACGGGGACAGACTCTCTCCTTTTCCGACTCTGCTTGTTTGCCTCAGATGTTAGCATGTATATGGGGGTATCAGAGACCGACCGCTATTCCCTCAGCGCACACACACATGCTCGACACACTCACGCAAATAATGATACACTCGGTCGCGCACAAACATCTGTGACCTCGCTGCCTTCAGAGTTCACCGGGAATCAGCTGAGGCTGAGTAAGAAAGGAGAGACTTCTCCTCCTCCTCTCTGACCCTCCACTGACTTCATTTCAACATTCCTCTTGCAAGTCATTCCTCTCTTATTTCTCTTTTTTACTGCACTACAGCGCTTCTCTTTTGTTCAAACCTATATCTGAATGCACATTTTCTTTTCTCCACCAGGACAAAGAGGAGACAGTTATTCCCTAACAGTCCCATCCCCTCTTTCTCTTCTTATTCTCCCTGCACTCTCACACACAATAACAAAATACCAAGCGCTGCCATCTCCCATCAGCTGCATGCTTGGGGAGTTGCGTCGCAGCGCTGGCCCTGGAATACAGTCAGACACACAGTCAGTTGTTGTTGGCGCCGCTGTTTGTCAATCACACCTACACTCGACGGTATTTCAGCCAGCCAGCTTTAAATGAAGCAGCGAGAGGGAAGCTGCTGTCAGGGTCTGGTGTGCACCGAGACGTCGGAGGGGGGAGCACGATGCCTGTGTGTGTGTGTGCGCGCTGGTGGGTAACACTGAAAAAGCCCGGCGGCATGAAAGCTGTGCGTTAACTTAAGTACACAATGAGTTAATGCATGGTGGGAGTGAGCAGAGACAGTAGGCTGAAAGGAGCATACCAGTGGTTTCACATGTTTAACCCCACTGACCTCAGATCTGTACATGTATTTATTGGTTTTTAGATTTATCTCCTGTGTTCCAGGCAGCGGTGGATTCCCATTCATGTCAACTTGCTTGAGACGAGGTCTGCAACTAGCTTATTTTTCATTATCGATTCATCTGTTGATTATTTTCTCGATCAATGGATTAGTTGATTCGTCTCTGAAATGTTAGATAATGGTGAAAATGTCGATCAGAGCCAAAGATGACGTCCTCAAATGTCTTGTTTTGTTCCCGACCCAAATATATTCAGTTTACTGTCATAGAGGAGTAAAGAGAGATGGAAATATTCACATTTAAAAAGCTGGAATAAGATAATTTATACTTGTTTTTTCTTAATAATTGGTGTTAATACAGTAGTTGACAACTAATCGATGACTCGTTGCAGCTCTTCTTGAGATAGCTCAACAGTGACCGTTCCGCTGCCTTCATGTTTTAATCAAAGTCATCATTTGCTAACATTCATATTATCCTTTATGGTTGTCTTCTAGGTTTAATCTCCCACAGGACATACAGTAGTTTGTGCATGCAAAGCTTGACCATTTGACAGTAGCATACATTATCTTTGGCTCAATCCCATTTCCCATTTTTATCCTTACCCCTTGTTTTCAAGTGCCCCCTTGCCCCTCAGAACAAGCTTGCCTCTGAAAAACCTCCATTTGGAGGGCAGTGTACACTTCACCCTACCCTTCTATCCCAACAAGAAACAGGACAGGGGTTTATTGGGTTTGGGCCAAAACAAATACTAAACAATTCATGTTGACCCTAGTGGACTACAGTTCAAGTCTCATTGAGCCATTGGCTACCTGGAAGATGGTTTTTGCTAAACTGTTTCTGGCTTTAGAAAAAGTCTGGAATTAAAGGATAAGCCTGGGGCCTGTTTCACCAGTCTGCAACACGCAAGCTGCAACTTGATATGTGAGGTAATTACTTCACATTACGAAATACACGGGGACTTATCTAAATCCCACATAAACCATCATCATGCCTTGAATACTCACTAGCACACCAGTTCCACAGCTGAAAATAGTCCCAGACAAATGCACTTTTTTACTCCTGACTCAGTAACATTTGCTAAATATTACAGCTCCCAGCTGATTAAGCAGATTATTTTGCCTTTTTTTAAAAGGATAACTATTTATTTGTGACCTGTTTTTAAATATTTATGTCTTCGGTGCCACAGAGAGTGCAGGAAAGTCAGTGAGTACTCAGAGACGGATTAACAGTGTTTGTTTTGGTCTTTTTTAGGTTTTTGTTTACAACAGAAAAAAGTAGAACATCACCAGTACAATATGTAATTTCTGCTGCTAGGGGTCTCTCTATCAAAACAAAGCGAAGGACGTTTGCTGAGTGAGGGGACATAGATGCTGTTCAGCTGCTCAGAGCTGACTAGCTCTGGAGGAGAGAGTCAGTTGCAGAGCCAGACCTGGAGGAATAAACAGCTGGAGGCACCTTGGATTCTCCACTGATCTGGAGCTGTTTACCGACAGCAGAACAGAGAACAGAGATTTCTGTTAAACTTTTGGGATTTTCTTCACTCCTGTTTATCAACCTGACTGCAGCAGCGATCCGCAGAGGTAACCTCAGTTATCGAGTGTTTATGTTCTGTAATGTTGACTACTGAAAATTATTTATTTCATGAACGTAACTTTAAAGAGAGGAGAGGGGAAAAGAAGAGAGAAAACCAAACTCTCTGGTGAGTGCTGAGTTGAGTGAGAGGTTGACCTGAATGCAATCACACAGATACACAGAGACTCTTTGTGTCGTTGCTTGCTAGCTTAAAGCTAATGAACAGTAAAGTAATCTGGCTGTTTGGGGCAAATTTATGCTTGTGGGAACAACACCAATAAACACAAATGATCCTGTGATCAAACCGGCTCTGCTGGTGGTGAGTACGTCATTAAACAACCACTGTTGATGAAAATCTATTTGACATGACTCAGGCATGAATGTTCAAGGATGAGGTAATGTTTTAGTTTTACTCACGTTATGTTTAGTCTCATTCCCGCACTGTATAAATTTAAAACGACAGGATACCAAATGAAATGCATCGATACTTTGAGCACACTTGTGGATTTGACCATTGATGGAAATATTTAGGAATGTACACAACTGAACAAAGGTTCTTACATACTATATCTTTAAATTAACACTATTGTTTGTAGTTATTTGGTTGAAACGTGACCGAAACAACCGGCTGATATGAACCCTGTAGATCCTGTGTGTTTAGCAGTGATCTAACACACTTACTAGTCTGTGAGCTGCGAGGCTTCGCTCCCAGGTATGCCAAGTTCACGTTCGCCTTCCTGCCGTCGATGATGGGGTTTGCGTCTTTGCACGCCCGCTCTGCTGCCCCCCTGTCCACCATGGTCACCTGTTGACAGAGTCACAGCATTGCTCTGATTAATATCACTCTGATTAAGCTGCTGTACATGATTGCATGTGAAAGCTCCTCTGCTCAGTCTGGATGGAGTGATCTCAACGTGAGTGCACTGATGAAGCAACAGACAGAGCAGGGCGGCCCTGAGGAAGCTGCCGTCCTTGCCTCTCCTTGAATGATTCAATCTTTTTGCTAAATGCGTGAGGAGACACTGACTCCACTTCATGAAGGGAGAAATCATCATGGTTTAAGGCTTCCAGTGTAGGAGGTAGATTTGTTTTTTTTTTCAGACTGGGCTGAAAAGATGAGATACAGGAATCTACCTTGAGGGAGTGAGTTGAAGAGTGGGCAGATAGCAGAAGGGGTGGTGAAGGTTACGACACACACAGAGGAGCTACACTCAATATATGAGGAAAACTACTAAGTCCATCTACAAGAAATGGGACACTGAAAGCAAAACTGCCACGCTTGCTTTCATTTCGCAGCATCAGACTCTGGACTCCTATGCAAACAGAGGCGGCGGATGGCTTGAGATCGCTGAGGTTCAAGAAGCTGCTGCGGGGAATTAAAGGAACAGTTCACCCGAAAAGGAAAGTTCAGTCATTCTCTACTCACACCAACGCCGATGGAAAGTCAGGTGAAGTTTCGTAGTGCACGATTTATTTCTGGAGGAACATTCTCCTAAGCAGCTGAAGTAGATGGGAACTTGTTTTAAATCGTAAAAAAACAACTGGAAGAAAAACATAAATTGGCTCCAAACAGCTCGTCCAGCGTAATTCAAGTCTACAGAAGCCCAGAGATCTATTGGGCGATATTGTCCCGAACAAACATCGAGAGGTGAGCCTACAAATTTGTGGTGTTGGTTCACCACTTACTGGCTCAAATATTGCATACGACGGCAAATATCGCAACATACGACAATATCTAATATAGGCCCAAGCCTACCGAGATCCCAAATTGATTGAATTGATTAAACGTTACTTGAATTCAACTGCGTGTTGAGGGTGTAAATAATGTCTTTTCAAATCAATCTGGGATCTTGCGACTTCTGGAGACTTGGATTGCACCAGACAAGATGTATGGAGTCATTAGTTTGAAAACAGGTCCCCATCTACTTCGGTTGTTTGGCTGTGAAGCTCCAGAAATGTTTGTTGGACTACAAAACGTTTTAGCGTTCCAAGATGGGGTCTTGCTTCAAATGTAAATAACTGAAAAAAACATAAAATGACTCAAGGGTAATCTAAGTCTATGGAAGCCTTGATATCCCAAATTTATTTGAAAAGACATTAATTTACAACCTTTTTAAGCCGAAATCTTCACTGTAGCTAATAGGCTAAAGGCGTTAGCATGCACCTGACTGGCTAATCCTGACTTGGATTAAACCAGACACGCTGTCCGGAGCCATTTTATGTGTTTTGACAGCAGCTTGTCCATTTGGCAGAACTTCTGGTTTAAAGCTTCACTTCAGGTGTTTAGCAGAATGTTTTGCCGTGAAGCTCCAGGAAATGGTTTGTGGACCATGATGGGTAAGTACATAATAACTGACTTTTATGGGGGTTTTTTTTTCTTGAGAGAGCTTATCCTTGAAGAGTGCTGATGATGGGGAGTCAGGGATGAAATGATCACGGTGGAGAAAACAACTCAACACACACCGGTTGCCTCAGCTGACCGGTTCGCTGGCTGTGCAGAGGCAGAGCTGAGTTGAACTGCTTCATCTCGATCCAAAACACACCAACAGAATCCATCACACAAACTCACAGTCACTCATACAAACAACCATCCTGGCAGAGAGAGAGAGAGAGAGAGAGAGAGAGAGAGAGAGAGAGAGAGAGAGGGGAGGAGGGGGGTGGGAGGGCTGTGTGGGAGGAAGTCAAAATGAAAATACTGCAGCCTTATCTTGCAGAGCCAACTGACATGTCACACCTCTGTGACCAAGGTCTCTCCCCCCTTTTACCCTCTCTGTGTCTCACAGCAGAAAAGGAGACATCTGTCCACAGATGCAGAAGCTTATTACGAACTCATGTGTATCCCCCCCCCCCCCCCCCCCCCCCTCCCCCCTCTCTCCATGTACTCTTACATACTGTTTACTCAGTCGTACTTCGGGGCTGCAGAGATAATTGATGACACACTTATAAGAAATAATCTGCTACTCATGCTTCAAGCATGTGACTGCCACCACCCGACACACTGAGCATGTCTGCTGTTGGAACAAAGTGGCAGTGTGTGTGCAGCCTCCGAGGCCCAGGAGGAAGAAAAGCCCTGCAGAAGATGACCAGGAGGTAAGAAAATAAACACATACTATTAACCACAAAGATAAAGTTTAAGGGTTTAACCTCACGAGCTGCTGCCACGGACTTGATCTAGTGTGTTTTCACCACCGTGACAAGCCAATTAAAGTCCGAGCAGCTGATTAAACCTTAATTACACTCTACATGTGCTCATTTCTTCCAAAAACAAGCGACTTAAATGAACTCACAAAGCCGTATCCTCTGGATTTGCCCGTCTGCTTGTCTGTGATCACCACCGCCTCGTCGATGTCCCCGAAAGTCTCGAAATATTTCCGAAGTGAAGCGTCGTTGGTGTGATAAGGCAGCCCGCCGACAAAGATCTTGGTGTAAGTCGTGTCTTTCTCCATGGTGGGGTGCATTATCTCTAACGGGACCCCGACCAGCTGACCTAAAAACAGCGGAGAACTCATGCGGCTCGGAAACCCAAACAAAACAGGAAGGATAACGCAAAGAAAAAGCGAGAATTAACTTGGTCACCGAGCAGCTATGATAAGGATGAGAGCGCGTCCATGGTCCAAACACGCAGCCTCCTCCCGTGGGCTCACATACAGCTGTTGGATGTGTAGTCCTCCTGACAGGTGTCTGGGAACCTCATGTCTCCTGTCCCGGAAAAAAAAAAGTCTTAAAGCTTCGGTAGGCGCGTCTTGAATGCGCCCACAGCGCGTCTGGTCCAATGGACGAGCCGTGCGTCTTTTCCATCTGCGCATCCCGCCCCCTGCTCCACCCATCTCCTGCTGCGCGCACACACACACACACACACACACACACACACACACACACACACACACACACACACACACACACACACACACACACACAGGAACCCCCCCCCATCCCATCCCCCCGAAAACCTTATGGCAATAGCCTACAATAGAGCTATTAGTTTGATATCTGCAGAGAAGAGCAGGCGCTGAATGTCATTACAAAGAAGAGTGTCAAAGTATGATGCATGAGGATTCATGGGAGAGACATTAAACATTTATTTCTGAATAAACTGCCTGAACTGGATGAGGAGGAGGAGGTTGTGAAACCATCCATCCAAACAGCAGAGAGAGAGTCAATAAAGAAGAAACTGACATTTGGACTCAATTTGAGTATTATCTGTGCCAAGATCACTGCATTAACTCAGACGCCAGATGTCTCATTTTTAATTTATGATCATATGAAAGCTTTATCTTGTTTGTATTTATTTTTTGTTTTAACTCCCATGGCTGCTGTTTATGGAACAGTAAATCCTCCATCAGAGGGCTTCCCGCTGATCCTGGGTCTGGCAGGGCACTCTTGATGTTATAAAACGAAAAATGTCGTAATTCTTCCCTAAGCTATAATCTTTTAACCTGTCTGGTGTAAAATGAAAGTGTGATAGCTAATTGTGCGAATACTTAGCAACCTTGGTGTAACTGTTGGGAGGTTTACTTCTACTTACAGCCCGACCAATGCTGGATTCATGGGTCTGATGCTAATACAGATATTAGGGTGTAAAAATATTCAAATATCAATATAAAATACATAAACACACATTTTTTTAAATGATCCCTCACATGTGGTCATCAAAAATATATTATATTATATATAAATATATATATTATTCAATAAGTGTTTGCTCTACAGCTGTCGCCCACAATCAAGTGTCAGTTTTGGCCCTTGAGGGGAAGAAGTCTGGGCACCCCTAATCTGAAGGAAAAGACAGAGGATTACCAAAGTCATTACAGTTCATACTGAGGGGAAAATAAATATGTGAACCAAATTTCATGATCATTATCAATCTAGCTATCTGGGAGGTTTTGTGAAAGCCAAAAGCAGGATTCAACATCTGGGGACCATGACTGGTTGTCCAAAATGTCACGGCATTTTGTTGCCTCTGGAAAAGAATAAAGATCTTTTAATTCTTACTCATCAAACAATAAAGCATATAAAACACAAAATAACGATTACATAAAAACCAAAGTGAAACAGGAAATTGCCTCTTGTTTTTGGCTCTGAATGTGTCCGACTGTTCCTCCACCTACAAAACTGCAGGTTGGGGTGTTGAGTGAGTCAGCCAGCAGTAACCTGGCAGCCAATCTTCAACTGACAGACACTGTAATTTTATTACAAATGACACTCAAGTGTACAAAGGAAATGTCATTTAAAGCTTTGAGTGGGAGGACAGGAATCTGTAGGTGAGAGTACAGTAACAGCAGCGGGTCGGGACAGCCTGGAGGTGTGAGATCTTTTCATTGGTCGCAAAATCATTAAGAGTAGGAAAGAAAGTGGGATGATGAATGACAAAAGTGCTCACAGAGGTGGGGGGTGCAGGAAACAAACAGCAGATAAAAGGGAGGCTGCAGACAGCAGCCTGAACCTCAATGTCAGCGACCGACTGCAGCCAGTCTGAGAGGAAGCTCTTGTCTTTTTGCGTTCACTCCTGAGGATTTCGCCACAGATGTCCTTCACACTCTCAATTCCCTCCACATGTCTATGCCTCCCGTCCACACACGCACACACACACACACACACACACACACACACACACACACACACACACACACACACACACACACACACACACATTCACACACACACACACACACACACACACACACACACACACACTCCTTTGTGATATTCAGGAGATTAGGAGCAGAATGTTTCTCATGTGAACAGACAAATGGTCTGTTGATAAAATTATGAGCTCATTGTCTCTTAAAGAATAGCTGCAGTGTAGAAGCTTATGTCAAGTACAATTTAAGCTAAAAGACAAATATCCCCATGTGCTCGGTTACATTCAGGAACATCAGCCTGGCGGACCAGCAGGTTTAATGCCACCCTAGAGGACAGACAGTGAGGAATTGAGGACATGGTTCATTTTTAGTTTTGTTGTCTTGTGTATGAGGACGTAAGGGAAGCACTTTTTTTTTTTTTTTTTTACTAAAATGTCCTCCATTTACACTGATTTCTTTTGGCTGGTTGATAAAAAGAAAACTTGAAGTTGTGCTGCAGGAGGACAACCTTTTTAGTAGCAGATTTTATAGGATAACAAAATAACTGGTCGTTTTGTAATAAAACTGTTGGCAACACTTTCGATGAAGCCTGTGTATGTAATACATTATAACCAATAATGAACATGGCTATAATGCACCGATAGCACCTTATTATCACAGTTATAGGCACTCATGAATAGCCGTAACTCTTTATAAAACATAACATAGCATTATAAACATAGTATAATGTGTTAGTGCCTGTAAAAAAGTAAAAATTAACTAAAATTATATAAAGAATGAGAAGAAAAAACAGTTATGTTTAATGACGTCTGTGTATTGTGTTGCAGAGACATCTACTGGAGTTAGCTTGCTAACCAGCTAGCCCCAGCCAGATGTAATACGTTACAAGCTGGTTATAGGTCACTATAAGTTGTTAAGTTTAAACTCCAACGCTTCCTGTGCGCCCAGTGCAGCTACAGTTAGCGGTTACTTGAGTGATATGCTGCCCCCATCTGTTCTGAGTATGAAGTCTACAGGTGGCCAATTCTTACATATTTCACCTTTATTCCTTATAACTTAACAACTTATAGTGACCTATAACCAGCTTGTAACGTATGACATCTGCCCGTAACACTTACATAACTTATAATCACATTATAATGCTAATAATAGTGATTATGATGTTATTATAATGTACAAGTATGAGAACTTGAATACACTATGATCATTGCAAAAATAGTGACCAGTTATTGATACTTGACCTTATGAGTCATCATTTCAAATGACACATAACATAATATATATAATAACTATGTTGAATATGTGTTATAATGCGTTATAGACATTAAAATGTTTGACCACTGCAACTGTATGTTTGGTGTCTTGTGAAACCATGAGGTTTGGGCACTTTGTGTGCATCACACTAAAATACAAGAAATCACAGACACACACACCTCCCAGTTTATGCAGACTGTCAGACTTCAGTCCTTGTGGTTGTTGTTTCTGCAGTAAAACACACTTTCAGTTCTCTCTACAACATGACTGGACACTGTTTGCCTGCTGCTCACTGACAGACCGAGCTGTGGCTGCAGGATTGTCGAGTCATGTGTACAAAATGAATGCGCAAAAAGACAGCAGAGACATTGTAATGTTTAAATATAAATTTGTATTTACATCGATATTAACATCAAGAAACAAGGTAAGAAAAGAAATGCAAGAGTATTTTACATCCTGTAATAATGACGTTATGTTTCCCAGATGTGTCTTCTCCTTTCTTTAGCGCCGACGACGCGCAGAGAGGAGTTTCTTTCCTTTAAAGCAAAAACAGACATTTTTTTTTTCAACATTTGTAGATTAAGCTTTCATATTCTTCATTGAGACTGGGGTTAGAAAAAAAAACACACAACTCCAAGCTATTATTCTGAGACATAATGACATCAATCATGAAACCTCCTTTCCAGCTTAGAAAATCTCGACATTCTCGTGTGAAATAACCGTTTGCAGCACCACATTTCAACTGGCCATAAGTTCTACAGAAAGGAAGAAACAATCACAAACAAAAAAAGGAGTCAAACCACCTCAGCAGAACCAGACTCATGTCTACTCTATGTCATACGGATGGGGGTATAATATATGCAATTAAACATATTTAGTTCAATGTATATTATAAGTTATGTGCAACAGTAAAAGCACACATGAGTACTTGCACGATCTACGTCAGGAACTGTTTCTACGCACTGCAGAATGACAAACAAAAATCTTTGGATTGAGCGTGTGTTCCAAGGTAGATTTCTTAACAAAAGCTTCACAGGAAATAAAATAAAGGCAAACTTAAATGTAAAAAAAAAAAAGCCACCTGCCAGAAGATTTGACAGGTAATTAGGGGCTCAAACTGTTTATTGTGTTGCCCCCATGAGGACAAACCGAATGGACTAATGGACAGTTATACGGCGGGTCTGACTTCCTGCACAATTCACAGAAATTCTCAGGAGTGAAATTGAAAAAAGTCACACATGGAAGCATGAGGTTCGCTTCAGAAAATATCAACCCCACATACTCATAAGACATCTGGGCCCCTAGAAGGCTAACACAATCATGTGTCAACTCTTTTTTTTTTATATTTTGTGTTTTCTTTTATCGTCAACAGAAAAATAATTTATTTAAAAAAAAAAAATTACACACTAGCACCTCTTTAGCTAAGACCAGCACCACACAGGGCTTTCTGAGAGAAAGTAAAGAAAAATCTACACGTACTGCTTAGAAAAAGGAGGCCCTTCCTCTCCAACCGATGGTTAAAGTATTGAAAATAAAAGCTGACCTATGACGGATTAAGAAAATTACACTTTTAAATATCAAGCCTTACAATCTGTGCAAAAACAGTATGTGACCTACAAAAGCATATATATATTTATATATCGTACATTTGAAGCCTATTTACAATTCATATTCACAGACGAAAGGAAAACAAAGAAAGCTCCAAACAAGACATCAGGTCTAATACTGCAGTGCCGTCGCTTTGAGTAAAACATACTCCAGCTTTGTCCTCAGAGGAAAACCAGGAGGAAGGATTATTGCTCGAAATCTGCACACTGAAATCTTAACATACGCTTAACTTTCTTGCACAGCGTGAGCTCATATAGACATAATCTTATAATTGGCAATCAATTTCATTTCTGCGCTTGTCGTTAACACTGTAAATTGGCACGAGGTAACCAAAATATCTGCAACATTTGGATTTAAAAATTACCTCTGGAATGATAAAATGATCTGAAACTGTATAAATATAAGTGGAGTTCTGATCATTAATAGAAGTCCAAAATGGTTCATTTCTTCTGTTGTAATAAATTGGTTCACTGTAGACAAGAGTGTTGGATAAAATCTGTGCTTACAGCCTTTCTACTGGTTCCCACTTGAGAACAAAGACCACCGAGGTTACCCATTTCCAATCAACAGCCCTCAGTCACTCAAGAGAGGAAAAGGTCGGAGAACACACACACAAAAATAAACAGTAAATGTCTGCTGCTATTCATTAATTCTTGGGTAAAGGCCTCTATATTGCCACAATCCTTTTTGATGTTGGCCTTTCCTTAAAGTGCAATCAGCCAACGAGTAATTCAGTCGTACTTCCCGGACGACGAAACAAATGTGCTACTGCTTAATGACATTCATCTGAGTGTCACAATCTGATGGCTCGTCATCGAGAACGGGGTTTTCTTCAGCGTCGCAGAGATCCTTCAGGAGCAGCAGAGAGGCGAGAGGAGGAGAAAAATCCCAGTTCGGAGTTCAGAAACAAGAGAGGAATCCCAAATTTTACATCTGAACACAGCTTCATGGTACATTCGACAAAGGAGGGGATGTCAAGTCAAGTGTCCATCCACCTTCACTGTTTGGTCCAGCGAGTGGTGTGTGTTCACTGAGGCACACACACGGCTCATAAAGAGAGAGAGATATTAAAACTACGAGAGGAATCTCACATCTGTCCGACTGTCTCGGGATTGTAAATGAGTGTAAATGTGTCACAGTGTTTCTGATTCTCATGTGACGGTCTGACTGCTCTCCTCCATGTAGCCAGACTAACATTACTGGCAGCAAGTTCACTCCCCCGTCTGGTGGGAGTGCAGCACTACACACACACACACACCCACATACACACACCCACACGCACACGCACATCCACACGCACACCCACACTGCTTGATCCTCCACACACTCCAGTGCTGCAGCCGTGTCCTGTCTCTGGATGGAGATCACAGTGAGACAAAAGCTTCTGTCATGATGCTCAGCAGTATTTCTAGATCGAGGGGAAGAAAAGAGGAAACAATTGTGAAGTGCACGATTTACCAAAACTGTCTGTCCTCAGAATAGCTTTATTTAGACAGGAGAGATTCACAGTTATAACAATAAGGACAGTATGTTCACTGAAATGGTTATTGGTTGCTGTAATTGTTTCTCTTATCCATAGTGGACACAAACAAATCTCAATTTAAGCCATGCAGAATGAATTCTCAGCCCCTGTCCTGCACAGCTGAAGTTAAAGGGTTGGTTCACATCCGAACTAACGTGTTAATAGTCACACAATAACTAATTGAGCCACTGAGGTGGCAGTAGACCAGCAACTAAGGTTAGTGTTTTTGTCAAAGGAGGCATTTAAATGAATAATATGAGCAAAATATGTGTGAAAGCACATTCGCAGTACATGTTTATGACTGAGGTGGAGGGGATGGTGGTGGGGTTGAGCGACAAGGCTGCCAAGCCAGTGACTGCAGTTCGAAACCGCGTCTCAGCATTTGTAAGCATGTTTAACCAGCCATGTTTTTGGCAACAAAGAACTGATATTTTTGACAGAAAGTCGGCACATCTCCTGCTTATCTTGGTTATTGATGCCATTTAATGTTTTTTAGTTTTTATATTGTGTGTTTTGTTTTTATTTTGACCTGTAAAGCACTTTGTTTTGAAAAGTGCTATACAGATAAAGTTCATTACTGTTTTTGTTGTTATTATAAGTAGCTAGTAGTATATGAAACATGATCAGTCAGAGTAATACAAATAAAGGAGGTATCTTTATTAAGTTAGTCATCACAGTATGAAGTTCCCTCTGTGTTTCCACAGATGGATCAGTCAGGTTTCTGTCCAAATGTAGCCTAAAATTTTAACAGAATTTCCAGAGAATCAGCTAAAGAAAATGCAGATAAATGAGCATTTTCCACAATAACCATTATGTAAATATTGGGAGTTGGTTTGCAGAGATAAACCGGTGGTTGTGCTCCTTTTTCTCAGTCGGGTGCTATTAAACCATTGCAGAAGAAGAGGACGCACCGAGATGAGCACCAGTCAAACAAAAGGCAGAAAACATGATTTTAACATGTCATTTATGTTTGAATGACGTATTAATCTAAAGAAGGTCAGTGTTTTTGTTCGTCCCATTCTACATGTAGGTCATGATTAAGTCTGTTTCCTTTGCGACATTTTGCTTAAAAATACACAAACTTTTCCAGCCAAGCGGAATACATTTTTTTTGCGATATCTCAAGATTTTCTTTTAGAATTTCGGCCAAATGGCGGGATGACACACACTCAGTGTTAACTGGCTGAACAGCAGCAGAGGGCGAATAACACAAAGCTGAACATTTGAATAAAGACTATAAGTTTGGGTGCTTTCATTTCTTTGAGCCTGCTATGGACAGGAGAAATGTTGACAGCAAGCTATAACCTTTTCGTGTACGTATGGGCATGCTAGTTTTAAGCTAAACCTGAAAAAATGTGAACCTGTCCTTTAAGTATTTACACACTCCACATACCTGATCAGGTCCCATAGGAATGCGTCCCATCACCATTGGGTTCATACCCATCTGCCCTCCCATCTGACCCATGTGACCTCCTCCTCCACTGGCTGGCATGCCCCCGTTCATCATCATGCCCCCGTACTGGCCTGGATTCCCCTGCTGCCCAAACTGCTGCTGCCCTGGAGGTCCCTGCTGCCCGAACTGCTGCTGAGGGTACGAACTGGTGAAGGAAGGGAGGTTTTAAGTGTTCACATTGAGGAAAACAAGACCTGAAGCCAAAGATTCTCCTGACAGCACAGTGTTGTGGTACCTGCTGTAAATGTGTTTGATGTCATACCTGGTGCGTCCCATGCCTCCCTGCGACCAGCCTTTCATTTCCGCGCCTTGGTACATGGGACCGCCCTGCGGGTGCTGTTGCATCATGGGGTTTTGAGGTCCCAGGCGGCCGGGCATCATGGCGTTAGGAGGACTGCCGCCTGACGGGCCGAATGAGGGGTCTCCCTGCTGGCCCATCCCTGAGGAGACAAATCATGAAGCCTCAGCTCACTCCTCTCGTCACAGGAAAGACATAATGGATACACACTGATGAATAAAGAAGACGAGCCTGATACCTGGGAGCGTCTTTGATACCCCGATTCATTTAGGATTTTTTATAGCTTTTATGTTGTTGTACTTAACTCCGAACCGAGCCGAGATCTCTCTCTCCACTATTATTATAGTACACATCTTATTTTGTCTAACTAGAGATGTATATGGACTCCCTTTCAACAAATGTTGTTTTCTGTTACAGAAATATGCCAAATTTCTTTTTTTACATGACAAATACGACACCAGAACACTGCAGTGCACAGACAAACCACCAGGGCGCAGCAGTATTCTGCTGGGCACTGGGCTCAGTAGACTCACCGTAGTTCCCACCGTAGCCAAACTGCTGGGGGCCCGGCTGGCCCATGTTAGGCCCCCCCATGGGGTTGTCCATGCCACCGGGAGCCGTGACGTTTGGAGGAGGACTGAAGCCTCCTGCGGCTGCAGCAGCGGCCGCTGCCGCCTGCTGCTGCTGTTGCTGCTGCATCAGCATCATCATGCGCTGCCTCCTCATCTGCATGGTGACCATCTCTCTGCTGCGCTGAGCCATCATCTGAGCGTTGATGAAACCCTGCTGCACAGAGGAAACAATCAAGAGGGATTTAATACATTTGGAGCTTCAATAAAATATTTGTGTTATAAAATGTACAGCATGTATTGTTAAAATGTGAGGAACGATCAGGACCTCTGGACAAAAATCTGTCAAGTTATTTTAATTTAAAAAGGAAAAGTATATTTACACCGAGAGTATTAAAGTATTAAATTAAAGTCAACAGAGGACATGCCAGCCATCAGCATCATCTGAGTCTGGAGATGAAGGTAGACTCCAGGAAGAAGTCACTGTATTCCTTTAAACATACTTTGGGCTGCGGCCATCATCCCTCTCTCTCATCCTCCAGCTCCTACAGTATCTGCCTCCTGTCTATATACTTTCAATTAAAGGATAAGAAAAATAATAAATAACAGAAAATCCAATAAAGATTTCAATAGAACTATGGCAGCCCTTGAAACCTTCAGATTTCTTGATTTATAATCTCTTGGGACATGAAGGATGACTGCAGAATGGACTCCTAAAAAGGCGCAGCAGGTGATGTACCTGCCACAGGATCTGTGGAGGCGGCTCTGCATGACAATCAGGACGTAAATTGGCTACAGAACAGGACAAGACAAGACTAAAATTGACAATCAGGTCTGCTGAAAGGTTCAATACCACATTATGAATTCAGCATTTATAAAGTATTTAGAAGTTGTTACTATTATTAATGTTGTACAAATTCTTTGTAGAATAATTAGAGGAACAGTAATACGATCGGCTTTCTGGGAATTGGTGATTATCTTTTTTTTGTGATAATGCTGTTTGTTGGTAATCCATTAATAACTTTCAGCATTAAGTCCATGTTTAAAGTTATTAAAGTATGGATTTTGGTGCAGGTTTATCCATGAAAAAGACTTCCTAATGAACTGAAGAGATAAAAAGTATCCTGATGGAGAATAAAGCACAACCGGAGAATGTGTGGATGTGTGCAAACTTGATTCTGATACCACATTAAGTCTCATATTACAAAATCCGTATTTCGGTGCTTCATCTGTAAGAGTTGCTGTCTGTTATCTACCTGTCCTCCCATGCTAGGCTGCATGCCGGGCCTCATGCCAGGGTTGCCTCCTGGGTTCTCCATCTTCATGCCCATGCCCTGCCGCGTCTGATTCATGAACTGAGGAAGGAAAAAGAACATTTAACATAAAGATGGAGGAGCAAATGTTACTCTGACCTCTGTGATGGTGTGTTCAAAGGTCTTAAAGAAAAATAAATGAGACAGCTACAGATCGTCCAGAAAGTCCTCACTAATACCAAGAAGGTCAAGCACATTACACCTTAAATCAGTGCACGGGCTTCCTGTTTGTCAAAAGATGGATTTTAAATTCTTATTTCTTGTCCATAAAGCATTAAATGGTCTCGGGCCTAAATATTTCTGATTTACTTGTATATTATGAAGAATCCAGACCCCTCAGGTCATCGGGAACTGGTTTACTCCAACCAAGCAAGGTGAAGGTGCAGTTGCAGCTTTAAAGCAACATCATGACACTTTTTTACCCTAAAATAACAGCTTCAAAGTTATTTTGATGGTACAGTGTCTTCTAATAGGGTGAATGGTGTCTCTGTCTCAGCCCCTCTGCCCCCCTATCACTTGTTCCTACACTATGTAACTTCAGCGAGACGGTAGGATCACAGCGTTACATACATGTTTACTTCAGGACACAAGTTTTCAACACATCACATTGTTATTAGGTAATGAGTTTTGTTTGTAGTTAGCACCTACATTATGTCTGATGAATTGTTGCTGACCTGGGATTTGTCATGACCTGTCATATATTTTTATATGACAGTGGTGTTCCAATTTCTACTTAATGTTCCTTTAAGTGCTTTGTCAGCTTTGTCAATTGTCAGTTTATTTTAAATCAGGGCTTAAAACATAACTGTTTACTGTGGCTTTTGAATAATTAGATTCATAACTTGAATCTGTGTTTCCAAGTTCTTATTCATCAATTTGTTGATTTCCAGCTACTGTAACATTGCACCACTGATAAACTGTTAACTTCCTGTAGTCATACCTGCTGTCCCTGCAGCCTCTGCTGCAGCTGGAGCCTCATGGGCTTGTTGGCGGTCATCATCCTGGGTCTTATCATGTTGCCACGTGGGTGTCCCATGCCGCCCATCCCACCCATACCGGGGAAGCTGCCACCTTGGCCCATCTGAGAGAGCATGGGTCCAAAGCCTCCCTGCTGGGCCTGTCCCTGCATGGGGTTTCCTCCATAGCCAGACTGCATAGGCATGGCGGGGGGTCCGGGATATCCCTGTCCATAGAGAGGCTTCTGGTCCAGCACCATGGACGGGTCCTGGCCTGGAAAAGGCTCCATCGGCTGCTCAGATCCCTGGGTCTGAAGAGGACAAAAAGAGAAGTTTTTTAAACTTTTCCTCTGATTGATTCATTTCCAATTGGTTGGTTCTGTAATTGTCTTTTTCTAAGCAGCACAGACAGATCCCTCTGGGCTCATCTATCTCCCTTTGGTAAAAGAACAGTCTGAACACGTTGAATCATGACTGCAATATCTAAAGCAAAGATGAACGTACGGCTCACTTATGAGTCATGATATACAGATCGATCAGTTCCCCTTTTACTTTACTTCTAAAGGGAGCTAGAAGACCACAGAGGGTGTTGTTACTCCAACGTCTTATAGTTTCTGTGATCACCCACCTGGCTGACGAGGTCTGGGATGCCGAGTGCACGGTCTATCTCCTCCAGAGCTATGCCGTCCGTGTTATTCAGCAGAGAGTCCAGCTGGTCAAGAAGCGCCCGCTCGTCGCTCTGACCCTCACTGGTGGTGGGAGGCACCAGGAGATCATCTAAGGTGTTGCCAAACTGGCGTCTAAGAGACACGAACACATGAACACCATCACATTTAGAATAAACTGTCTCCTGAGCTCGCTGCAGCTAATCAGGAACTAACACAGACAATAAGGAATAATGCACTCACCTGCTACCCTCCATGCCCATCATAGAGTCCGGCCAGGAGGGGGACTGGTTGGCCTGGCCCTGCTGGCTGAAGGGGCTCATTCCCATGCCCATGTCAGCAGAGCCTCCTAAACCATGACAAGACAATATGTTAATACACATTACAAGTGTCTGGGCAGTCAAAACCAAAGGGTATACACGTTGGATGTAATGGAAACAGACATAAATGATGTATTAGTCGACATATGTTACATATACATATAAAAACTTCAAAACAGGTCATTAGGGAGGATTCACCAAAGAGTAAGCAGTAAGTAGTTCTTGCACAAGGTCTGCTACAACTGTGTCTTCTTTTATAAGCAGACTAAAAACATTTATTTTTGCACAAGCTTTAGACTAGGTCTTAAAGGATTTGTTAACAGGAAGCACTTGGCTGGGACATACCCATTTCCATGAGCTGCTGCTGCAGCATAGACCTGCTGCCTGGTACGCTGTTGGAGCGGCTGACCATCGGTCCAGACATCATGCCCTTACTGCTGTTGTACTCCATGCCTGGGCGCATCATGGAGGGGTGCCCTGCTGAGCCCACTGGGCTGGCACTGGAGCGGGGCATTCCCCAGTCCGCTGACCCCCCCATGGGAGACCTCTGGGGAACCATGCCCCTATTCATTGGTCCTGGTAATACGGAAGCAGCAGATGTGTCAGGAAGTGTTTAAGGTGAGCAGTGTCGACATTTACCATCTTAAATTTGTGTCTTTAAAGTCAGGGACCTAAATTCGCTAACGAATAGTGAGAGAACCACATGAACACACACCCATGTTTCCTGGGTAGCCGTCTGGGCTGCCCATCATGTTCTCCTGCTTGATGAGCATGGGGCGTCTACCGGCTCCTCCGGGCCCACCTGGAGGCTTCCCATCAATGGACATGGCCCTCTGGAAGGGCCCCCGAGGCCCCGGACCTATTCCTGGACTCCCTGTACACAAAAGGTATAAACACATTAGTCACACACTTCTGTTTTCCTCAATGATACGGAGAATATAGAAAAAAAAATAACACCTCAGTACCCTCCGGCATTTTGAAAATACTAATATGTATTCAGAGAGCAAGAATGTATAAAACACTTATTTTCTCATAGTATTTAATACTTCTATGATGTGGAAACACAATTTCAAATAACTTTTACTATAAAGCATTGTTGCATTGTCTGTAACTTAAATAGTGTAATTCCTAAAATTTTTTTTTGCTGCTTTAGATGTAAAACAAAACTTAGACAAATAACATACGATGATGCCAAATGTAGTTTACTGGCATTTTACATTAATATCGTCACATATAATGTCATATCCCCTGCTTACCCTGCAGACTGTCGTCAATGCAACCCTGGGGTTTGTTTCCTGTGTCGTTAGCCCCTCCACCTCCAGCCTGATCTGGGTAAAAGTCGGAGCTTGAACCCCTCAAGTCCCCAAGGATGGACTCTAGGTTGTGCAACTAAACGATAAATATAGGTCAAAAGGTATTACGTAGATGTCAGTGGAGAATCACATTCATCCAGATCACAGGTTATTAGACAAAGACAGATATACGTCTCAACAAAGAGGCAACCTTACGTCATCAGGTGGCTCTGACTTGATCTTGCTCTCAGGGTGTTCTGGTGCAGGGCCGGGTCCAGATCCAGGGCCGCCCCGAGCAGGGCCGCCAGCGGCCCCCGGGGCTCCCTTCCCATCTAGCTCTTCGAGTTTAGGCTTGACGTCTGCCGGCTCTTTGGAATCATCCTTGTTGAGGAGGTAGTGGAGGAGGGCGTGGGTCTTCTCCTTCTTGGGGCTATGCTGCTCCTGCTTGGGCTCAGTCATCCCAGGCCCCGTCCCAGTCCCTGATCCTCCTGTTCCAGCCTCACCACCCTCCTGGCCCCCCAACGACACCTTCCCTGTAGCTTCAGCTGTGATCTTTGCTACCTCATCTGGGGTGTTGCCGTTTTGAAGAAGCTTGTGAAGGATCTTGTGCTTTTCTTGCAGTGAGCCTGTGTAGTGGGCTGACGATAGTGATGTTGACACGCCTCCTGGCCCAGTCGCCTGGCCTGTGTTGGCACTGGCTGAAGAAGAGGAGGAGACCCCAGTAGACGAGGGGCTGGTCATGCCTCCAGTGGGGTCCTTACTGTCTGAGCCTGCAGGAGTGCTGCTGCTGGTTGGAGGTGGTGGTACAGGGGGCCCTGTTGGCCCGCTGCCACCTATTCCCAGCTCCTCAGTTGGGGAAGTCAGCAACTGCAGCAGCTTCTTATGCCCCTTACTGTCTGGTACCCTGCGGGGGGGCTCGGAGCTGGCCACTCCCGCCTCATTGCCTCCCTCTCCGGATTCTTTTGTTGCTGTAGCTGCCTGGCTGTCTGGTCGGTCAACAGAACTCTCAGCCTGAGGATGCTGATGATGATGGTGATGGTGCATGGGGTGGTGATGGTCGCTGGGCCCAGGCCCTAAACCTCCCACTGGGCTTTTGGAGCCATCTTGGCCTGGTTTGGCCGGCTGATTGGGCTGAGAGGAGGAAGAGGAAGAGTGGACGCTGGGAGAGCTGTCTGGTTTAAGAGCTGGCGTGGGGGACGTTAGGGTTGAGGGGAGGGAGCTCCCGACTCCTTCACTGATCGCTTGTAGGGCGTTGAGGGAGCTGCTGGAGAAGGTGGTGGTGCTCCCGCCACTTCCTCCACCACTGACAATGCCACTCATGGGAGAGTGGATGCCTAGAAAGGAAAACATAACTAAGATTAATCCAGTTAAACAAGAAAGTTTCTAAATAAGTGACGGTTAACTATCAATGAAGATCAACTTACCTCCAGGTGAGAACTGGTTGTTGCCCATCTTCGGGCTACCTCGGTTCCGGGGCGACATCAAGAGTCCCTGCTGGGGGCCACCCATTCTGGGGCTTCCCGACGGGCTGTTCATGCCGCTCAGCCCAAACCCTCCGCTGCTCTGAAACGGGGGCTGCTGTGGATGCTGCTGCATGCCTTGTCCCGGGTGATTCATGGGACCTATCTGATTCATCTGGTTCATGTGCCCCACCTGATTCATCTGGCCCATCTGATTCATCTGCATCATGCGGTTGCCCATGCCTCCACCTCCACTTCCTCCTCCGCCGCTCCCTCCGTACATAGAGCCGCCTCCCATTGGACCCATGTGGCCCTGCTCGTTCATCCCAAAGCTTCTGCTCATGCTGCCCATGCCCCCCATCCCCATCCCCCCGCCGGTGTTCATGTTCATCTGGGCATTCGGGTTAGGGCCCCCCATGCCCTGTTGTCTCATAGTGTTGGGCATCATGCCCCCACCTTGATTTGAGCGGTATCCATTTGGTTCTCTGTGTGGAAGGAGAGGGACAAGAGCAAGGTTTGAAAAAAATGCAAAAACCTTGAAAGAGCTCTCAGACTGTAGATGCTCAGTATAAATGCAACTAAAATAGCACCTCCTGTGTGGAGTCTTCTCACTGTTCACAGGACGTCAGTGGATAAAAGCTACTTCAGCTGCTACTTCAGCTACTGAATGCCTCGCATAGATATGCTGGAAGTGCTTTTTTTAGTCAATACAGTAAATGACACATCCTTTGCTGTGTTTGAATGGAGCATTACGTGTGCATTCTCAGTTTCTGACCTCTGTAATAGGTGAGTGGAGATGAAGCCTTGCGGCTCGTTGCTCATGGGGTGTCGGTAGAGTTTGCTCTTGGTCTGCGCCGTGACTGGAGTGCCGTCGGACAGGGAGAAGCGGTACAAGGGTGTCTCAGCGTGACCCTGCAGAAAGGCTGCGCAGACAGATTAAATGACAAATTAACACCCTGAAACACTTATCTGATAACAGAGGTCATCAATCACTGTCTTTATGTGAAACCAGCTCTGTGATTACACCGAGGATCAATGTTGTTACGCTCCAGACATTTGTATTCATGAGCTCAATATTGATACACTAATGCATGAGGTGTGGATGTGTGTATTTCATCAGTAGGTCTAATTAAGATTCTACTGAATGGAGGTCTGGCCAAGACGAGCAGCACTAACACTTTAAAAACTATTTTAACCAAAAATGAAAATTCAGTCATTACCTACTAAGGGTGTCACGACAACGACAGTTGTCAGGGCATAAAAGTCAGAGTCCAGAAAAGCATACCCATCAGTACTGAGAAATCTTTTTTTTTTAAAATCAAAAGTCAAATCGAATTCGGAGAATCTTGACACCACTACTACCTTACTGACCCCAATGTCGGCTGAAATTTCATAGTCCACAACACATTTCTGAATTAAACTGAACTAAACTGTAGTTGATTGGGACTGGTTTAAAATGTAAAAAAAAAAACAACAGAAAAAAAATCATAAAAAGGCTCCATACAGTCTATCCGAAATACTGCAAGTCTCCAGAAGGCCAAAGATCCCAATTTGATTTGAAAAGACATTATTTACACCCTTGACATGTGTACGAGCTCGTGCAGACAGGGCGCTAACACTTTTAGCTCAGTCGCTACAGTGAAGATTCTGGCTTAAAAGGGTGTAAATAATGTCTTTTCAAATCAATTCGGGGCTTCTGGAGACTTGCATTATGCCGGTCGAGGTGTATCGAACTTTCAGATGTGTTTTTTTAAGTTTTAAAACAAGTCCCCATCTACTTCAGTTGTTTAGGAGAATGCTGCAACACTGTGAAGCTCCACAAATGTTGCGTGGACTACAAAACTTCACCCGAATTTCCACCAGCATGCAGTTGGGTAGATAATGACTGAATTTAAGTGAACTTATCCTTTAACAGCTATAAATATAACCTTGTAAGAGACTAGATTGAATACACAACTGATTAAACAGCACTAAACAAGACAAATTCACAAATTTTAAAATACTTCAGCAGTCTATTCCAGGTGTGCGTGTGTTCATGTGTGACCCACCCTCATGGTAGTGGCGTTTGTGCGACCACGGCTGCCCATCACTGTGCTGAAGGAACATCTGAATGCAACGCCTCAACAAATCCTCCCAGCCGGGACGCATCGACGCTCGCAGAGAGTTCTGGTCGATCTGGATCAGTTTACCTGCCGGGGAGGACAGAAAGGGGGACGGGTGGAGGGAAGGAAACAAGAAGAAGACGCAAAAGGGATCAGTCAAGCCTGTTCATGGATAAAGACTTGAATTATGGTCTGTTGGAGCTTTTGGGTTTGTATTTAGGGGACAAACAGTTCTGTGCTTGCCATGATTTCATTGAAATTTTAAGTTTTAAAAGAAACTTACTGGTCTATATCTTTGATTTCATGGTATATTGTTCAATGAATCATAAATAGGTCAGGAAATCTTAATTTAATGGGAAAACAAGGCACATACAGTCCTCTTTTACCAAAACAAGTTGTTTCAAGTAACAGCATAATCATGCCCCATCAGTATCAAGTCATTTTCCACTTAAATTAGTGATTTTTATCTCGTTCCTTGGCCATAATTCCTGCAGTGTGCTAAAATTAAGAATGAAAAACCTTTGAATGAGGAATTATATGCTGAAATTCAGTGTAATTTGCTTGTTACGGTGCTGAAGCAAGTCTGATCTTGAGTAATTTGATTTAAAAATAAACTCTTCCACTTATTTCAAACCTTGGAGCACAGAGCCTACTTACTTCAGGATTTCTTGTCCAGTTAAATGATAGACAGATAATTCCACTAGTATTGAGTCATTTACTCCTCAGAGTTTATTTTTTGTATTTTTAGCTTTTCCTTTTCTGCAGGTTATGCAGCTCCTCACCTGAGAGCTCGTGCCGTGTGTTGAAACTCTCCGTTCTTTCCATGGCTGTCACCCGACGGGCCACACAGATCATACATGACTGAAGGTCTGCAGGTGAAAGGAGAAGAGTGTCAGTAACGTTTTGATTGGTTTTAATGTCAGTGACTGAAAAATGCTTCTCTACCCCTCCGTTCAGGATTGCACTTTTGAACTCACGATTTTCAAGACACAATCGTCAAGTATGTGTGTAATATTCACACATTTTGCAGTATATTCATTCTTTTTGCAGCCTCTTCTCGTATTTCTGTCAGTGTGCAGGCATATTTTTCTGCTATTAAACCAGTTTTACACAGATTTTATGTCACAGGAGGGAACATGACGTACATCTGAGATGCACAAAAAACAGTGAAAAGTAAAAATGGGGAGAACATTCACCTGAGCTTCTAATTATGTGTCAAACAGTGAGAAACAAATGAGAAATTGTGAAAGCGGTTGCTTTAAATTCAGATTTTAAAACAGAGTTTTCTATTTTGGATCAGATTTTATAACTTTCTTTCAAAGATCCCCTCCAGACCATCTGACACAGTTTGTCCATAAAAAGGTCAATGATCTCATTAAAACATTTAAAGATTTAAAGGGTAACTCCACCAATTTTGCACCTTAAGGTCTGTTTACAGGTCTTGTGGAGTACTACTGCATATGTGAAAAAAAAGTAGCATAAAGCCTTCTGTGGCTCCAGAGGAAGCTGCATGCAATCTGATACATTGCCTCCATTGATGTCACTCAGTGGCTAAGTTGCATTGTGGGTTATGGGTAATTTATTCCACACATTCTTCTTCTTTTTCAAAACCTGGTGCCTACAGTACCCACAATGCAGCTCTGCCACTGAGTGACATCAGTGGAGGCAATTTATCAGATTACACGCAGCTTCCTCTGGAGCCACAAAAGACTATACTACTCTTTTCACGTATGCAGCAGTACTCCCCAAGCCCTGTAAACACACTTTAATGTGTTACCCTTTAAGTTGAGCACAGAGTTACCCTTAACCAGCCCTCCAATGTCAAACTCTGCACACACATCATTCTCAAACATCAAAGTGAAAGAACAATAAGCAAAACATGTTCTTGGGTGGAGGGGGACTTTAAAAGTTTGCCAGTACATACAGATGAATGTTATTTCTAAACATCCTAAAATAGCGATCCTTATCATGACCTAAAATGAGAGTTAGCCAGCGCACCTTCCCCCTCCTCGATCATGGCCTTGGGCTGTGTGAGAGCAAAACACTGCATGGTCTCGTAGCGTGGCCCTCCTGGCCCCTCCTCCATGGGGCCGTGGGCGTGGCCGAACTTGACCAGCATCCGGCAAGTGAACGTGTGACTCTTCTGTCGGGCTGCCTCGCTTCCCCACGACACTCCATTTACTAAAAGCAAAACACACAAACAAAAATACATTTACACCCTGGAGTAAAACGGAATGAGCATGAAGCTCCAGGGACTGAAACCCAAACACAGCTATGAATGGATTTCCTGTTATCAAATATCACAACAGCTCACACCCTTTTCCTACTGCGGTTCCACAAACACAAACAAAACAAACAAACCACACTGCAACATGTATTTTCTCTCTTAAATTGAGAAGCAGAAGCCTCTCCTGCTGTTCGGATCCCTGGCTAAATGGACCATGGGATTAATGTAGCCAAGGTGTCGATTTCCAATATCTCTCCCTCTCAGTCTGCTCCGCAGCGGGCAGAGGCCAGGGACACTCAGCCATCTATCCTCATTTAGGCCCTGACTCCTCATCACAGTACACACACACACACACACATTCATTTAGACGGGGGTCACCTTCACATGGGAGAGGGAGGTAGAGAGAGATGGGGGAGGCAAACTTCAGAGAGACATCCAACTGTCCTCCAAGGTCTGTCTGAAGCCTTATCAGGGCCTTGAGTTTGCTGGAGGTTTTTTGTCTGGCAGGTGAAGGGAGGGTATAGGAGAGGACCCAGGAGAGCGAGACATGTCGGAAGGGGAGGGGGGGTCGGATGGTAGTGGTGGGGAAGGAAGGGTGATTTAACAAGGCCTTGCGTTTCTTTCCTCGATAGAGAAAACACAGCGCAGTCACCGGGGCCGGCGTCTCCCCTCAGACACAATTAGCCAACATCGAGGCGAGGCGGAGGAGTCGAAAAACACACAGAGCTCACTTCATGTTTTCTGCATCAGGTCTGTTTTTGTTCATGCATGTGGGCCTTGGGTGCTCGTGAGCTCGTGTGTGTGTATTTAACTGTAGCTGGCATGGTCAGCGGTCATCCCACAGGAATGTGCAGCGAGAGCGCATTTCATTCATGGGTCCGAAAGATAATGGAAGGGGCCGGGCGGCAGAGTGAGACACAATGAGGGGCGGGAGAGCAGCGAGGAAGCCGGTTGAGACACAGACAACCACAATATTCATCTTAGTAGGCAGCCATATTAAGTTTGAATGAGGCTGAGGAGGACTGAGTTGAGAGAGGCACGAGGGACGCTCGGAAGAAAAGTGGATTAAGATGACTTTTAAAAGATAAAAAGAGTGAATGAATAAAGGAGCGTGCCGGGAGGAAGGCGAGGAATAAGTGAGAGAACGCGTCAGTGACATGTCGGGGCCGTCGCTGCTTAGGAACGTTACTGTGGAGTTAATCGAGTAGCAGGTTCAGTCGAGCACACATATCCATAATTAATCAGCTTTATAAATAGTGCGCTCTGTGCACACACACGGGGTGGCTTACACACACACACACACACACACACACACACACACAAGCAGCACCTTCTACAAAAATGCAATCAAATTACTGACACATATGCATGTAAATATATACAATAAGACATCACGTGCACATGCGTGGAGAAGTGTGGAGGTGCATTATTCAGCAGTAAGTAGTTTCCAGATGGCTGCCATGGGATCTGAATAGAGCTCAGGCCTGTTTTACACTGTCTGGACCACTGAGTGTGACTGACAGCTGCGCTACGCTCTGCCTGCTTAGCACCGAGTGGGTGGGTGCTCCTGTGCACATGTGTTTTGTCAGGTGTGTGTGTATGTGTGTGTGTGTGTGTCTTTCTGGAAAGCTCTCATGCACATGAACAGTCTTCCCAGGAGCTCCTCATTATAAAGGAAGAGTAGAGAACGGAAGAGCGTGAATAAATAACTGAGGAGTCTGCGTTGTTGTAACCTCTCAGAGTTTGTTTTGTACCTCGGCCCTGTGGAAGATGTCAAGCAGGGTTTGCTCCTGAGCTCCCCTGCGAGTGTGTTTATGTGTGTAAGTGTGTGTGTGTGTGTGTGTGTGTGTGTGTTCCTCACTGTTGGTCTTGGGCAGGTTCTTGTGGAACTCCTCCTTGTCGTCCTCATGGAGAATATTGTACACGCTGGTATTTATGAGCTCCTCCTGTTTGTACTGCAGGTACTGCGTCACGTTGTCTGACACAAACACGATGCTGCCCTCCCGGTTCACCACAAACAGGAAGCCGTCCAGAGCCTGGGAGCACAGCGACAGTAAGTCACCATCAACCACTCTGTCAATCAAACCTTGTATAAATATTGTGCGATCAGCCGGGGTCGAGCGCTGGACTCACCTGCAGCAGGAGCGGCCCCAGGTGGTCCTTGTCGATGACCCCCTGACCTGTCGAGGACACGTCTGACTTCTGGACGTCGTCGTCGTTGGATGAAGCTTTTCCTGCAGGAGAGGAAAGAGAGGAATTACAAAAAAACAACCACAAGTCGCAATTTCAAGCCCAGCTGCCTACAAAGAAGCAAAAAAACAAAAAAGAAAGAGCAAAGGAGAAACACAAGGTGAGAGCAACGATACCTGAAATTGGAGGAAACAGCAAGTCAGTCACTACTCTAGCTGCACCAGCAGGGGGCAGCGTTTCTCAATCTTCATTTTTTTTTTTCTTTTCTTTTTTTGGGATTTAAAACTACAGGTGAGGAGGGAGACGGACGGAGGCAGGTTTCTCTGAGGAGCCCGTCAGGAGGAGTAGAGGGCTGGGTGCATGTGGAGCAGGTAGCAGCCGTCCTCATGCTTTATATTCAGTGTCAGACTCTGAGGGACTGTCTGGTAGGCTGGGGCTGAGAGAGAGAGAGCGCAGGAGAGAGCGCGGGAGAGAGCTAGAGAGGCTCTGGAAGCTGTAATGGTGCAGGGGCAGGAGCTGAGGCACCTGAATTAATGGAGGGGCTGAGTCTGAGAGAGAGAGGGAATGAAAGACAGACAAATAAAGAGAGAGAGACAGGAAGGACCGGAGATGTGGACGGAGACGATGCTGACGGAGAGCTGCTGGCGTTTGGGTTGTTGTATTAATGCAGGGTTTGGTCTGAGAGAGAGGCGGGGGCTGCTCGGCTACAGGAATCATTCTATCTGATTAGCTCCCAAGGGGCACAGATACCCACACAAAGAAAAAAAAAAGCCATTGCTGCCTTCAGCCAGGCACTGTGAAGTTAGGTAGAGAAGAGGAAGAGAAAGGAGTGTGCACGAAACAGAAAGAGAGAGGCTGCACTCCATCAGTTCACTCAATATCTTAAGATGCTGGGAGCAAACCTAAAGATGCTGCAACTCATTGTGCTGCAATACAGATGAGAAGGGGGAAGAAGCAGAGCAGGAAAGGAGAAAGACGCGAGAGCAGGTTAAGCACGTTAAATACAAGTGAGATGACTGATGGAGAAAAGAGCAAGAATGAGGACTGGCAGAAAGAGCAACTGAAAGTGAGAAGAGAAGAGGAACAGGTAGAAGGCGAGATACGAGTCTAAACGCCTGTGTCATTTCTGTCTTCACTTCCTGTAACTATGGCAACCTGTCAGCAGCCAGTCAGGGCCAGCTGTAGCCTCTTCCCCTTCCTGTCGAGGTGGCAGACGCTGACTGAGCCGAGCAGAGACACAAGAACAAAATTCAACAGCGACTCTCCCCCTGATCTCCACAAATTCACCTTGAGTGAAAAACTATCCATACTGACACAGTCCTGAATGTAAGAGCTCAAATATATCCAATCTGCACTGATGATGACTCCCAGCCTGCAGCTTTTTAAATTGTGCGCTGGAGAAATGACCGCTGCATAATGGAAACAGAAGTATGACAACAGCAGCTGTAACAGAACTAATAATTTGGCAGTTCAGCAGAATGGATGGGCATGTGATTACCTGCAAACGTCCAATTAAACAGCCCCTGGCGAGGCCAGCGCACAGCTGTGCATGCCCGTAACATACACACACACACAAACACGCACACACACACATGAATGACAGGTTCACAAAGCATTGCCAATGTTTCCTCCCAAACATAAACAGTTGAGGCTGTGAAATTTGTGGGAGATGAATGACTGATTCGTCCTTGCACCTGGGCTCTGAGGAGGCACGTGCATGCGTGTGTGTGTGTGTGTGTGTGTGTGTGTGTGTGTGTGTGCTCGATAACCTCAAGCTGTCTCTTCCCCCTCTATCCCTCTCCTCAACATCTTTTCCCAGCATTTCCTCCAGACTTTTCTCAACAGTCCATCTGACTTGTGGTGCCCCTGCCCGGCTGCAGACCTCAGCAGTAACAGCGTCCACTCACCCTGCTCTTTGATCTGGCGGATCTGGCGCACCGTCTCTTTGAGGATGGCGCACTTGTCTGGTTTGACGTTGAAGCTGTCGATGTCGCTGAGGTTGGCGGAGATCAGCTCCGCTAGCTCCTCGATGTACTTGCTCTCCTGCTCCCGTCGCTTCCTCTCACACCTGCAGAGGGCGATGTGCAAAGGTTAAAGCTAAGCTACGTCGCAAATCTATTTCTCTCAGAGTGTCAGTGCAGTCCATAGATTCGAAAATAATGCAAAGTGGCTGCAAGATACGTGGAAAGTAGATCGTTTGGGCGTGATGCCTTTTAAGAGTTTGTTCGGCAACTGAAGAAAAAAAAAGACTATCATCTGCAGATAGTGGTAGGACATTACTGAAACTTGACGTCTTGATGAGAATCAGATGAGACGATGGATAGCACTCTTTAAGGTTGTAACTTTAAATATCAAGCTACAGCCGAGGACGTTATATTAAGTCAGCTATAGCCAGCAGCAAGTTAGCTTAGCTTAGCATTAAGGTGGGAGGCAGGGGGATTTAGCTTGCCTTTGCAGGGGCTACATCAAGCACCCAGGAACAGCGGCAGTTTTGAAACCAATTTGACAGAGTGGCCTAACTGTGTAATAACAGCGTCACATGATGCACACTGGCCTCTGAAATAAGTTTTTTTCCCCATAAGCTTACATTGCGGAAAAAGCAGCTATAAAATGACTTCTTTCACTATCAGTATTTGAGCCATTCGGTCGGATAACATTAAAAAAGTCTGGAAGAGCTGCACCATTTATTTGTTTTATTCCCACTCAAGTTAGCGAAGGGCCAAACTGGACGTTATTATTATTATTTTTCAAGTCTGTAGTTTTACTTGCACTTAAGTATGCATTCCTATATCCTTTACGAAAAAATGCTGCACTTCTATATAAGAATCTATAAAAGTCTCGTCTCTCTGAGCCATATTTTAAACCGAAATTAACTGGAAGTCTATTATTTCCCCATCCTTTAGTAATGAAAAATATGATGTGGTGATAATTGTCTAATTAATTAAAATGGTGGCTTGGAGTTAGTGTGTGGTTTATTAACCATCCTGAGAGACAGAAGGATTTTAACTCAATTACACTCTTACAAAGTTAAATAAAATCAAAAAGAGACAAAAGCAAATTTCAAAATGATCAAATTCAGCCTAAAAAGCGCTTTTTCTACCAAAGCTTAGTACAAAATCTTCTGATGTTTTTTGCACACATATTGACTCTCACTCGTAGCAGCACACAAAGGAGCCGCACGGCTGGTGCAACCACTGACCCAGTAGCCCACTTTCTCTCGTGCTGATCAGCCACACTCACCCCAGACCAGGCGTGTCGCAAGTGGAGAGCTTGCGTTTCCGGTTTTCTGAGCTCAGAGGCTCCATGGAGTTCTCCCCCAATCCGCTCATCATGTACACATATCAGCACCTGAGGGGAAGGAGCACACACACAGGTGTAAATAAGACTTTAATAGAGACAGAGAAGGGATTATATAGTCCCTATTAGCCCTTTAGCTCTTATTATAAAGGTAATTGTGACGGAAGCAATACAAGGGAATCGTCCTTTTGAACTCAGCAAAAATAAGCAATGCAGAGGCAGGTTGTAAAGTGGATACAGTGCAAAACAGTACACAGCAGGGTAAAATATGCTTATATCATGCAAATTGTATTCTCCTGGCAGATACTGACGAATATAAACATGTCTCGTCTCGTCTGCCTCCTCCTCCTCCTCCTCAGAAAAAGAGAGTAAGCATGTGAGGTTGTGTTTGTTTGTTTGTTTGTGTGTGTGGGCCTGTGCATGTACGAGTTCATCAGCTCATATGGCACACACACAACCACACACACACACACACACACACACACACACAGGATTAGCAGTGTCTCTGATGATAAGCCACGCTGCACAACTAACCCCGTTAGACAGCCGTCTGTCTCCCATAATGCATCATATTTCGTCTCCAGGAAGTGAGCTGATAAAGGTTGTGCGGGGAAGAGAGGCAGATGGGACGAAAGGAGGCGAGGAGAAGGAGGAGGAGGAGGAGGAGGAGGAGGAGGAGGAGGAGGAAGAGAGGGGAATAGAGGGAAGGAAAGGAAGACATAAGAGAGGGAGGGAGAAGCCGGCGCTGTGAAGTGGGCTCCGATTGGCCACTTTCTTTGCCACAGTGACAGCAGCTGACACTGGGGAAAGGTAGGAGGGAGGGAGGAAAGAGAGCACAGCAGAGGGGAGGGAAGAGAGGAAATGAGGGGGAGAGAGAGAGAGTGAGAGAGCACAAATATAGTGGGAGAGAACAGAGAAAATGCAGAGGCAGAAAAAATACAGAGGATGGGGGAAATCAGAGCGAAAAGAGGCAGCGGCAGTAGGAGGGAGCGAGCTGAGAGAGAGTGAGGGAGAGAGACAGGCATGTCCGAGAGAGAGAAGAGGAAGAGGAGGGGAACAGGTGAGAGAGGAAGAGGAGGAGGAGATGTAACATTCAGACGGTCTGGTGTGTGTTTTGAATGCATGTGTGGCGCGCAGAGTGGGCTGAAAGCCTCCGGTACCCCTCTTAACCTTCACAGCCAGAGCAGCTTTTTCATTCCATTGATTACATGGTTATCCTCTGACCAGAGCACTGCCTCTCCTGCATAGCAAATCAAGCCAACGGCAGGGGAGAGATGCCGGCCTGTTATTTAATCACCATGCACCATCATCATCCCAGCCTCCTTCTTTAGGGGATCAGGGTAGGCGGCGAAAAAAACGCCTCATTGCATTCGGTTTTCTAATCTTCTGTTGCGTGCTCCTGGCTCGCAACAAGATCATAACCAGCTGAAACAAGCAGTGAACACACCTCGCCAATGACACAGAATCAATACGAAGGCTGCTTTCATGCACGTCTTCAAGACCAGGTGAAACACAAGTGAATTCCCTTGCAAGACAACAACAGGGAATACTCATAAATCTTCTTCTCAAAGCAAGAGGCGCTCTGAAGATGCGCCGATCCTCTTGCTCAATCCCTCCCGCTTTGAGTTTCTTTCAAATTTCTCTTTTAATCTCTCCCTTGAGTACCTCACACCTGACTGTCTGTCTGACTGTCTCGTTGCCTTTGTCTGCTCGCCTACCTGTGTGTCTTCTTGCCTATCCTCCTGTCTGCCTCCCTGCGTGCCTGTCTACCTGCCTCCCCGTCTTCGGCTCATCGTTAGACAAACCCCCCGCTTGCTGTTGTCTGATGAAACCTACCACGAGGGAGACGAGGAGCACAGGAGGATAGGCAGAGAGGCGGAGGCACAAAGTCGGAGGGTTCAGAACTGGAGGAGCCAAAGCAAAGTGTTTGAGTGAAAATCCGCCTTTGCCTCTCCGCCGATCGAGCCCGCCCGCCTGCCTGCCAGCCTATTGATGGAGTTCTCAAAGCGGGAGTTGCTCTAATTGCGGAGTGAATGAGGCGGCCCCAGAGAATGGTTGATTAGGAGGCTGCTGAATGCCCCAGGGAAATGGGTCACCTCCAGCCTGGCGCGGGCCGCCCGCTTTTCCAGTGCAGGGAGAAAGTCAATTACACGCCACAGGCAGTGGGGCCTGGTGGCAGAGAGGCAGCGGGCTGCGGTGGGTACAATACAGCAGCAGGGGGCAGTGGGAATGAGACACGTAAAGAGGGAAATGGGAGAAGGTGATGGCAGCATGGAGGGCAGCAGGAGGAGGAGAGATGGGCACGAAGATGGCAATTTAAGGGACAAAGAGTGAGATGCAGTAAATGGGGCAAAAAGTAGGTAATAAGGTAGTTTTATGCACCTGGGTTAATAAATGCTTCGAATTAGAGCATTAAGAAGACTTTAAAAGAAATACTAGAAATTTAAAAAAGCCTCAGCTGAATTAAAGCTGCTATTTTGGTTTTCAAAATAGTAGTTTAGAAAGGTATTTTTGAGGGTCACAAGTGTGAAAGAGTTTTTTATTTATATCATCTCGAGGATTGCTTTAATTTGTTTTTTTTTATTTTTCCAATACTGGAGGTTAGGTTGAGCATGAATCATCATACTTTACATACATTTACATTACTTGACATTGATCATTTTAACCTAACTATACAAGCACAGTACTCTTGCTTTTTTGCCCCTCCAATCTTTGGACTTCCCCCTCCTTCCTTCCCCAAGCATGAATGACAAATAGGTAAAACAACCCCCTAAAACTTAGTGTTTTATATATAATATATACATAGCTTAAACTGATAAGGAAAAAAAAAGATTTTCATGTCTCGCTCTTTAATGTGACGACTGGGTTTTCAGCCCCTATTTGAGAGTTGGAACAGCAACGACACTTTTGCCCCCTGATATGATCGAATGAAAAGAGCCTTTTCTAGCCCAGCCCCACCCTTACAGATGCTCATCTAATAGTTGATCTCCCTCTTCAGAACAGTACAGTGCATAATGGAAACACACTTTGATAATGCACCTTGAAAATGTACATATAATTTACACTTGAGTTGGAAAAATGAGCGTGGAAATTAACTTGAAAAGGAAGGCATCATTCGTGACACACCAGCGAAAAGTGAGACATAAAACCAACATATTCTCGAGGCCACACGGTTTCTAGATTTGCTTTTGATCAGCTGCATGTTCATTGAAGTCTATAAACTAAATCATGTAGTTGAGGTTGAGTCAAGACATTAATCAGGGTCAGAGGTAAAAGTGGGAAGCTGTTAATCAGAGTGGTACTTAATCAGCAGCTGCTGTTGGCTCGGACAAACAGGAAGAGGACAAAGAATTTAGCTCCCAGCTGACTGAAGCATCATCAGGGGGTCTTCTGTTCTTCTGCTGACATGTACAGCACAGGTGGGAGCACACATGCAGGTAAGCAGCTCTGAACTTTCACAACAAGTTTGAACTGCTTCTCAACCCTGATCTTGACCTGAGTGATTTCAGGGGGTCACCGCCTTCACGCTGACAGTTGACCCACATATTTTCTGGGTCATTAGACGGGTGTGAAACGAGGATCACTCAGGTCAACAGTGCCGTGGCATCACTGGGGTGAAGCTCAGCGTTTTGGGTCTGCTACAGGACAGCAGCCTGCCAGTGACCCAGGAGCCTGAATCCCAGTGGGAGCACTGCTCAACAGGAACCACAGACTTTATGACTTTATGGCAAAACCAGAGGAAATGGTTCACCTCGTGAACTGGAGAGCATGCAATCCAATCCCAGTTAAGCTCACATGTTACAGGACAGACTGACAGACATGAGATCTTATTCTGATTAGCTGTCCAAACATCACTTTATTCAACAGCTTGTTTCAAGGTACCTCAAACACTAAAGTAATAAATTATAGATACTCAAGGCTCCCAGAGGATGAATCCGGATGTTTCTTGTTGACCCTCTGACCTTCCTACTGGCCTCACTATCAGGCCAAGGTTTCTCTCTTCTCTTGCATACATGGAATATCATATCTAATCCTGCAATCCATTCAGGAGTGGCAAACCCCCACAGTACAGCTCGATAAAATGAGAAATTGGTCATTATTATCCAGATAACAAAACAAAACAAAAAAACACCAACGAGCTCAAGGCCTAGTGCACAGAAGTAGCTCTTCAATTAACCAAAATGAACAAATTCAGTGCTGCAAACCTCTGACAGCACTAGATACAAAACTAAACAAACAGAGATACACCTGGAACAAATACCAAGAATTAACCGCTGCCACCACTGCGACAAAACAATTACTGGGGAATTCTAGAGTCATCTTGCCCGAGTACTACGACATTAACACACCTGATGCTGTTCGTTGTGCTGTAGAGCCTGAGTCGGCACCAGATGTTTAGATGCGCTATGCTGTTCTGCTTTCTGACTTCCTGTCTCCTGATGTGCTCTGTGCAGATCGACGCGGCTGCGGTCAGCTTCTGTCAAAACCAGACTTACATATTTTCCGCAGAGCAGAGAGCTGCTTCTGGGATGCTCCTGAAATGTGCCGTGGCGCAGCCGGTGGAAACACAAGCAGAGTCTAGAACAGCCGCGATCAGATCAGCCATGACGGACCCGATGGAAACTGGGGGTAAGATTTGATTTAGAGTAAGGAGAGTTGATGACAAGATGATGCCAGATGCTGGATTTGTCGTCAAAGCGAAAAAGCAAAAGCGCCTATTTGGCAGTAATTTGGATTTAGACCCAAGGGAACATTTCGTCACTGCAGTAACCCTAATGTAATGACTCTGTGAATATTTACCTTTTGATACATTTTTATTTTATATGGTGTTTGTGTTGTGAAACATGCTGTAACAACTTTATAGTTTCCATTCAGCTGATTTATGCTTGATAGAAGTCTGTATGAGCAGACTCCTCCAGTTCATCATCACTTAAAGCATGCCAATATTAGATCTGAATAATACTGACCCTGAACTTCTGTCTTTTAATGGACTGCAGCAAAAACCCTATTCAGACACCGAATATATAACATTTCTGCATTCGTGTAAGTTTTTGATTGATATTCGTTGTCTGGATGTAGAGCATTTAACTGGATATTATTCATTTCCTCCATGCAGTTGGGACGGATGATAATTGAAAATAGAGAAAGAGTTGCTCCAGTTATTATTGTGACTGTATAAGCAGCACAATTGTCATTGTGTTGTTTGTTTTGTGTATGATGGGATGTACTGCATGTGTTTCAGCCTCTCAGATTTTTTTTTTTTGTTTCAGTTACTTTTGGGAAATTTCATGAAATGGTTTATCACGGCAAAAGAAAATTAAGTTTGCAGAGAGATTTGATTGTTTCTAACAATAACCTTTGGAAAGTTTGTAGAGTCTGGGGATTTCACTTTCAATATTAACTATTCATTTCATGGATATTAATCAGATTGTTTTCTGTCTAAATTTGAACATTGAATTTATTCTGTTTTGAGTTTTCGCGAGGAGGGAGAACGTGTCTGCAGACAGCTGTGAGTTATCCAACTTGACTTCACATAAAAGTCTCGCAATTCCCAATTCTAGACATCTTTTAGATGTAAGACTTTGAACTGAATGGTATTTTTTCTTGTAGAAATGTGTTTGTTTTCTGTGTGCACAATACAAATGTTTTCAATAAGAGGAGCAGCGCTTAAACGACACTGGTGAGTTAAACTCGTGGACTCAAGGGGAGCGGATTTTAAATGGATGAACGGCAGCAACTGAAAGCAAAAAACAAAAAAAAGGTTTCGGCAGACAGAAAACAAAGTGGAGCGACGACAGCCTTCCCACGACAGAGTGAGTCACACCAGGGGAAAAAAACAATGCAACAAACAAGAACACGTCGGAAAGAGTTACTGGGGCTAGACGACGAGTGTACGGGAAAATTAGCAAAAACAAATATTAAGCACACCTCTCTTTCATCTGCACACAGGCAGGTTTATTCCTGTCTCAGCATCGTCCCCAGATAGATCCAGCTAATGTTTCAGTCTCATTTAGCGTCAAATTGAAACTCTTACGTGTTCTTGTGTGCAAGAGAGCTTGAAGGTTAGCACGGAAAGTTTGTAAAAAAGTTGGTTCTCTATGTAAAACGATGATTAGCCGAGTGTGGTCATTCACCATCTCTCAAACACAGAGACGGAAGAACTGGCTGCCGCCCAACTTCCGGTGTATTTGTTTGACAGGCGTCTATTTCCAGAAGAAGCCAGGACTGTGTGGGCAGGGTTCTGCTTGTTTGGTGACAAAAGCGAGGAGCAGATAGGAGGGGAGACAGGGGGAGGGAAGGTGACAGAGTCGGCGTGGTTGGCGACTCCCCTGCCGCCTACCTGCCAGCGAGCCGCTCTCTCATAATCTCTGTTGACAAAACAGAGGCACGAGGCCCTGATCTGGCCATGTAAACTCACACCAGTGACATGACAGGAGCTGCAGCTGCTTCGCTTGGAGAACTCACACAAGCACAGTGTTTCCCACACATAGGCTCTACTTGAGCAGCCCGCCAAGGCAGATAGAAACCGACGTCGGACTTTATTTTCTTCGATCGAGACACTCAATAATGAACACAGACCTGTGGACCTACATGGCCAAAGTTTGTCAAATTTGAAGAGTGTTGATTGATTCACAACATCAACTCATGCATTTAATAAAATACAAGAAAACATCCCACCTTAAAAATTTCAGTTGGCTGCCGGCAGTGTTTGATCAGCATAGTAAATTACTTTTATTTTATAGTCTACAGCTGCAAAACATCCTTTCAATCAACATTCAGGTGCAAAATCATTCAAACATAAATAACAACATAAAAGTACGAATATACAATATAAAATAGCAATTTAACGTACAGACTTCTAGGAAAGGTAGCGACACTATACGCTTATGTAGTGGCCATGTGTTTAATTATTTCAAACTTATTTCTAGCATGGTGGATGGCAGGGCAGCATCATTTATAGTATGGACTTGATTACGATGATTACTTTCTTGATGATTTCACTAACTCGCTTCATTTTATGTAAAGATATTGAAGAAAAACAGAAAGTATTCACATTTCAGAAGCTGGACCGGAGGATTTAATAGTGTTTTGGCTTGACAAATTACTTAAACAATTCATTATTAAAATTGTTTCATCAATTAATCAAATACAATCCTGCTTATAGTGATATCTCTGTTGTGTTTGCAATGATTTCTATGTCCATTTTTGTACATTAGAACACTTTACTGTTGTTGTTGTCATAATTGTACTTTAAAACAACTTAACACTTCTTGTGTGCACTTCACTGACTTTGTTGTTGTTTGTCTTCTTTACTAAACAGCATTTTCTCTCATTGTGTGCACCATACCACTGAAGGAACAGAACTTTGTTCCCCTCAATACTGATTATTTTATATGGAGAGCATGACGGTAAATTCCACTTTGAACCTTGACCTTTGAGCCAACACGTTTCAGCTCTCGTGGATGGTCTATATACTACAATACCCATGAGCTCAAGCTGCCATTGCTATGGAGAAGAAGCTGGTCGGAGGTCAGAATCAGAGTTAAAGCAGATTCAATATGATTCATGGGAAAAAACACTGCACAAGTTTCCTTAACTGACCCAAAATCCCAGTTTTTCAACTTCAGACAAGTCTCAGAAGTCAGAAATCACTTTCCAGTTACATATTTACTTTAAATCTTTGAGGAAGAATCCGGTAACCACCTGCTCCTCCTCTACTTCATCCTGTCTAGTTTTCTTCCTGTTCACGTCCAGTATATCTCCTCTGCCTGGAACTGGACTCCACCCCCCCACACCCACACCCTCACCCCAACCCCCACACACAATCACTCCTACTCTATTTGCAACGGCAGCGTGTCTGCAAAAGCATGTGTGAAGCTGCACGTGAACGAAAGAGAGAGTGCGGTTTGGTGAAGTCTGGGTACATTTTTTGTGCATATGTTTGTGTGTGTGTGCTGTTGTCACCTGCACACACAGGGGTAAAAGATTAATGCTCTGTTTCAGCCTTTGTGGCAGGTAGAGCACAAAGAATAATTTGATTTCTCCTCCCGTCTCCCTGCTGTCTTCCCACTCATTTTCTCATCTGCCTGAAAATCATCCGCTCAACCCTCTTTGTTTTCCTCTTGTTCTCACTCTCTCCTCCTAAACTATTCCACCTTCTAAATTTCTTTTTCTTTCTTTTTTTAAATCTCAAACACAAAACACCTCCATGAAGCATTTGCTTCAGAGAACAAACACACACACACACACACACTCACACACACAGTTCTTTTTGTGTTCAGGTCAGGAGGATGTTGCAAGAATGTGGCAACAACAAGAAACTGTCTCTGGCAAACCTAAACCCAGCAGGATGTTACCATGCCAACCATATGGGATGTGAGCCCACCTTGTGACGGCGCCGAGATGATGGACGATCGGATCCCCCCTCCCCGCACTCTGGGGGTGCAGTCCAATGCGGGTTGGTCAATGGAGTCTGCAGAAGAAAAAAAAAACACACACATAGAAAAAAAAGTTTAACGATCACGCTCCAGAGTGCACGTTCATTAGGGCGATATTAATGAACAACAAGCGTCATTATTAATCAGCGGCCTGAAGACACATGCACAGGAAGCTGCATTAACGGCTTAATGAGCAGGAGGAACTGTGAGGGAGCCGTGCCTCGCTATGTGCTTTTGTCTTCATTACTGGTGCACGCGTACACAGAGCAAACACACCGTGGCTCCTGTGCATTTGCATCAACACACAGATAGCTCTCACAACCAGACCGACCACACACACACACACACACACACACACACACACACACACACACACACACGAAAAGGGATGTTGAGACACAAGTTTTACAGGAAGCCAAACGGTCGAAACCTGAAAGTGACGACAGCATGTGATCCAGGATTCAAACAAGTCACTAACTACTTTTTTTTCCCCCACTGAATGTGTGCTCCAGATCCAAACAACTGGGTTTAAACGTTAAGCTTTTATTGGCAAATATCTCCCATGCTTTGTGGACGAAAACAGACTATTAGGCTAAATCGGAGCTCTAATCCCCAAAAGCACATAATAGGCTAATTTGTGTCCATTTAGATCCAGATAAGAAACAATGTGTGTGTGTGTTGTTGTTGTATTAGCTCAAGTGCTCAGTCTGAAGAATCATAAGAGAGTATCTCGTGGGGGTAAAGAGTGCGTAACCATGGAGATCGCACCCTGTCATCAGTGAAGCACGCTGCCAAGATGTCTCATGTTCATCTGTCACTGTGCCTCCGTGTGTGTGTGTGTGTGTGTGTGTGTGTGTGTGTGTGTGTGTGTGTGTGTGTGTGTGTGTGACAATGTAGGTTGAGTTTCGTTTTTATGAGGAGGACGTGTGAGAGCGTTGTGTCGGAGCGCACGTTTACAACCAAATAGTTCCGGACACGCCTCCACGAGCGTGTGTGTGTGGTTTTGTATGGCTGACCTCATGCCTAGCGTGCCTATGTTGTGTGTTTTTGTGTGTGTGTGTGTGTGTTTGTGTGTGTTCACAGACAGCGACCTGACCGCTGGCTGCACCCATGATTAGGAGCAGATGGAGGCTGTCGGTGTGTGTGTGTGTGTGTGTGTGTGTGTGTGTGTGTGTTAGTAGGAAGGAGGAAGAGGAGGAGGGAGGGTGTCGGGTGCTCTAGTTTAGGTGATGTATGGACTCTCACACACACCAACAAAGACCCTCCTTCAACCGATGTGTTTCCTATTAATTGTAAGGGGAGAAAAATAAAGCCAGAGAGCGGCTGCTTAAGTAGGAAGAATTTATAGCTCAGCCGTGACTCCATTTTTTTGTGCAGAAGTTGAGAATAAAAGTAGTTCTCCTGGCCTTCAGTGTGATGATCATTACAGCTCTTTGTGCTCATTTTGACACAGCCATGAAAACCAGAGTGAATAAAATGCTAGTTAGCGGCATGTGGTGTAAAGCCTTGAATATAAAAGCGGTGTGAATGAGCGTTAAGATGCAGAGGCAGAGTCTAAGGAGAAATGTTAAGCTTGAGGTCGCACGCGGAGGCCTTTTCACAGCCCTCTCAACATGTCGCCCGTTTACCTTGTTGTGCTCTTCAACTGCTCCTCATCAGTCGGCGAAACAAGCACTCAACCGTTTACTGAATGAACGTTTGTGGCGATTGTGTTTCGTCGCTGCACTTGAGCGACACAATAAATATTTTACACAACAGCGTCTTTGTCTTGTTAAAGCAGCACAGTTAAAGGATGCAGCCGGAGTTCATGTTTTACTGCGGATGTTAATAAAGGGGACATTATCTTCGTGAACCTGAGCTGCTCAACAGCACTTCGTTATTGTCAGTGACAATTCTGCATTTTACACTGTCGGAGAAGCTGTTTCACCTCAGCGGTCAGATTGAAATTTCTTCCTCTTTCCACCTTACGTGAAATTGCAGAACTCGGGTCTGATGAATCAATTTTTACTGAGCCTCTTTGTCCCTAAGCTGCTTAATTGATAATTGGTGATCGTCAGACCTTTGTTAGAGCAGCTAATTGGTGTTCAACTTTAATGGTTTTAAGGATTCCCGGACTGCTGAAGGTTTTAAATCAGGCAGGTGCTTAATTAACTAAATGTTTTTAAAACCCAAGGCCTTATTATCATCATCAGATTATTATTATCTTAGTAAATATCTTATTTATTCTTATACAGATTTATCTTCATGAATGTGCTCTTTTAAAGCGTGCCGTTTTAACTTTGTCCTGTGTTTGAATTTCTCTGTACAAGGGTTGGACCGATGGCTGATGACGGTGCCATCGTCCATCATCAATGGCTGACGGTCACTGCCTTCTGAGCCCTGTACCATTGTCTCATCGTGATTTAAAAGGCTCAGAGTGGCCGTAACACACGAGTGAGTTGTTGGTGTTCTCTCCATGCCATGTTAATTGTTTTCTCATTAAGCCAGCTCAGTTAGGTTGCTACTAAGACTCAATCATGCCGTTGTTATTTGTGTTTTCTTAGCATAGCTTCCGCTGTATAGCAAGCCAGAAAGTTACAGACATGCGGTGCGAAGACCGAATCAGACCCAGCACAGGGATGTATGTTGAACGCTCGCCAGGCACAGGTGTGAGAGTCATCGTCTATCGTGAACTTTCACTGTGGACGGATGTCACATGCCAATTCGGTAGTCATCGCCCAACCCTACTCTGTGCAGCACCCTTAATTTACCCTTGTGTTTGAAACCTGCTTCAAAAATAAACTTGCCTTGCCTTAATATGTCAGTGAATCAGCCAACAACAATGCAATACCATGCGGTGAAGTGTCAAATATTATTAGAATAAATGTCAAACAGAAAAACTGCTTCACACGCTGACTGGGGTCTTACTGACATATTTGCTTATCAAATCCACAAACTATGGCTTAAAAATGAACACTGTGTGAAAGACCAGGTCTGATAATCTCATTTACTGGTTTTACAATCAATTATGATTGAATTATATAAATAACAATAAGAGAAAAACCTTTGTGCTCCAGTTTCCTTCTTTGCTCATCCACCCATGGATGGTGATCTACACTGACCGTTCCTCCTCAGATGGCAGCCGTCCTCAAGCTGAAGCACAACATAAACAAGCAGCGCTGTACGATTCACTTAGCTATTGTATTGTGAACACAGCAACGTGCTGAGAAACAGAAACAAAACATGAAGGAACGGGCACTTTCTCAGCTTATGTGTTGGTGATGAGTGTAAAGTCGGACACAGCCGAGAAAACTGATAAGATAAAGATGGTAAAACCACACAAACACACACAGACACATGTCCTCTTCTGTCACCTCCAGCTGAACCAGGAAGAAAACCGATAACCACATGTGGAATAATGCGTGAATATCCCTGTGTGTGAGAGAGAAAGAGAACGACATTTTCCTGCTAACAAATTCCAGCATCTGAGGCCGTAAACTCTGAACTAAATCCCATTTTGTTCTCAGCAAACTCACTGCGACTATGGCCGATTCCGTCTTTCCAATGCAGATAAAGGAGCTTGTGATAGTGTTCGTCACGCTTCTAAAATGTTGGACCCGATCTTAAATGGACCAGGGAAAACCAACCCCATAAATAAAAGTCCTCATCCAAAGAGGGACCTGGGATCAAAGCTAATGCCAAGTTTGCAAGAATCCATTCAGGTGTTTGATAAACTCATACAAAGGGTTGAAGGAAATCTACGAGACGGGATTTATAAGCTCTGAAAAGTTATTTTTATGTGATTGGGAGGCGTTCACGTTACAAAGTCGTCTTACCAGGAATGTGTTCTTGGCAACAGCGGCACCGCAACGCCAGATGACGTGAAAACACAACTGAAAAGTTTCTCAAAAAATAAACTAACACCGAAAGAAAAACCAACATTGGTGAAGAAAAGAATGTGCAGCCTTTTATACGATACTGGTGTTGACCAGTTGACCAACTTCATTGGAAGGTGGTAATCAAGGCTCTGCTAACACCAGCCTGCACACAAAACTGCAACCAAAACCAATTATGGCACTTCTCTTTGGTTGCAAACCCACCATTAGGGCTAAAAACCCCGAGCTGGTGCTCAATAACATTTTATTCAAACTGAATCAAATCCTCTTATTGAATCCAAATCCTGTTAAATCCCAAATCAAATCTGATTAAGTTTAACTTGCAGCATTTGCAGTTGACTAAAGTTATAAATAACTAAAACTTTAAGACTGACTTTAGAGCCATAATCACCTTTTGTTGACTGAGAGGACAGAAACTGAGCACTTTTTGGCAGCAGCCTAATTAATGTTCATTACTTGTTGCTGCGATCTGAAAATGAGATGAGCAACAGGAGATATGAAAAGTTGATTAAATTGATCTGGAACGGAGTTATTTGATCCAGATCCACATATTGAGGGTCCTGATTTGGCACTATTAATCTTGATCTTGATTAGTTATTAATAATAAACTACAAAAAACACAAAGTCAGCTACAGCTGGTATACTCTCCTGTCTGATCTTTAATTTAAACAAAAACAAGATTTTAAAAAACAGGCATTGGTATTGGCAATCAGTCAAATTGTTATTTTAAAAGTCAGTATTGGATCAGAATTTCCATATCGCTGCATCCCTTAAAGATAGTATACTAAATGGCTGGATGACTTTAAAACAGTTAGGTTATTTTTGTATAATAAAGATTGCTTTGTCAATAAAAACAATAATAATAATAAAAATTTAAGGGGAAAGTATCACACTTATTTGTTTGTGTTTTTAAAACTAGGAGTCAATATATTGATATCAGACTCATAAAACCCCAAGTGTCAGTCAGACTACACGCCTAACGTTTCCACGTTTTGTTCTTCTTGTTAATAAAACGGAAAGCAAAGAGGTGAAATGTTCAAGAAGAGATTTGGTGGTGTCTGAGCGTAGCTAATGTTGGTATTTTGCCAAAAAGGAAACCAGACCTAAAATTGAACCGGCTATCAAAAACCAACCATGTCCATGGTAAATTGAGTTATTTACTTGAGGGTACATAAACGCACCCTTTATAAATAATAAAAAAAAAAACATTCACGTCTGGATCTGTGCCTTTAAGAAACATCCTCAGGCGACTGATAGGCAGGCAAATGAAATTCAGGCACATCCACTCGTTGTTTCTTTGTGAGCTTTAATCTTGTCCCTCGCTTCACCCCCGTCTTCTTCCTGTCTCTACTTTTTTTTTTTAATGGCAGGATTTTTTTCTCTCCGTGTGTCTGTCTTCTGTAATAACTGTGAATAAGGGAAAATGTGTGTGCTGTGCCAGCGTACACCACGGCACAGTGCAGAACGCATAAAAGTACATTGTGTGTAAGTGTGTTTGTGTGTACTTTGGGTAACTCTGCTTGAGTTTTGCTTTTGCCCAGTCCCCTCCAACAAATCCAGCACTCACACTCGAGCAAAATAGGAGCCAAGCCACATCTTGGCACCTTGCCCCCCCTTAAACAAATCAGACCACAGAGGCTAATAAAAAACTCCAAGTCCAAAGCTTGCCTCCACAGACGAGGGGGTACCGAAGAGGGGAGCCATTCTTAGCTACCCCGCTCCGTCTACAATGAACTCGTACAAGACAGAGCGCTGCTTTTCAACTCGGACAAAAAGTGCCAAGCTCTCCACTGTGTCCATCATCCCAACCCCCTTTTCTCGGGTCTTAAATGGTGCTTTGATGCTATATAGTTCCTGACTAGACTCGCTAAAAAAAAAAAAACACTCATTGAAAACAAATTGCTTCTTAGTTCAGTGATAAAGTGAGAGTGAACTTTCCATCTTTAGACCAATTACCGCTATCATAGCACACAGCCTGCTGCTTCAAACTTCACACTTCAGAGAGGGATAGAGGGGGCGAAGCAAAGCAGAGGGAAAGCGTCTGGCTCAGGGCAGAAATAGGCCAGGCAGGTCTAAAACTAAAACTCATCCAGCTATCCAGGGTGTGTCTGCTTTACGCTGCCATCAAACATGCATTTACATATTCAAAAAAGGAAACAGGCGTTTGCATGACTCATCCTTTCCAAGGTAGAGGAAACCAAGCTCACAGCGACACTGTCTGTACCACGCTTGTCCACAAGTACCAAAACAGTGCATGTGCAGTCACACAATAACTCACTTAACTCACAGACAAGGCAAACTGTTAGAAAAAAAAAGAAAAAGACAAGAAGAGACCATAAAAAAGAAATGAAAGAAAAATTATTGCATCAGGTTTTTGTGATAATAGCTCAAGGCCACTTTAAAATGACTTTACGGTGCAACATCTGTTTTGAGTCCAGGCTGACACTCAATGTAATAAAACAGGCAATTTTCTTCTCGAAGAATTCAGGGAGTATCAAATACTGTAAGGCCACGTTTGAAGATCAAAAAATGAGGGGATCACTGCAGACACGCACGGCTAGTCCTCAACAGTTCTTTATTTCTGTTTATGGTCTTATTTCGTCTGATGAACATTGTGGTCTACAATGACGACCTCACCGGAGTGATCTATGGACTATAAAGCTCATTTATCCCCGTTATTTGGTCTGATATGAAGCAAATATATAGACTTTATAGTTACAGATGTGCATGTCTATGCTTATTAATTATATGTACCTATCATAGTGTAGTTCAACAGAGGACAGACGAGGCTTGTGAGCAATATTTGAGATTATTTAGTCGTTTTGTTTTTTGTCACGAGAGCTGGTCTTGTCCACCACTTTGGTCCATCCTGTAATATCTTGACCACTATTAGATGGATAGCCATGACGTTCATTTTCCCCAGAGGATGAATTGTTCAGACCTCTAGGATCCTCTGACTTTTCCTATAGCATCATCATGAGGTTGATATTCGTGCTTTTGACTGAAATGTCTCAACAACCACTGGATGGATTTCAGTGATTTACTACAGACAGTCAGGTTCCCCTCAGGATGAAGTGTAATCACTTTGGTTATCCCCTTTGTGAAGATCCCTCCCACTCTGTTTGTGATTCCTTGTGTTTTTGCCTGTTCTGTATTAAGGCAGAGTGGCAGGAGTGTCGGGTGAATGAGCCGCACCTGAAGTAACTTCATCTGATTGCTGCACCTGCCCGGAGATCTCCCACTTTCTCTCTGTCTCCCGTGCTCATATCACAGTTTCACAGTAAACGGTAAGTTACTGTTATCATTATTAGTTACAATGACGCTGAAAGGAATGAAAACAGAAGGATTTTTTGGTTGAACCAATGGTTGAATGCTTTTATTATAATTTCACAAACTTTTATGTCCTGACAGACTTTAAACTTGACATAAAGTTGAAATCTATATAAGTTTAATAACACTAATATGCTAGAATTCAACACCATAGATAAGCAAATGTACATGGTACAATAACCGCCAATTTTCAGGCTCAAGTGTTAAATTAAATTCTGTGGTTCAAATGAAATATTCCAAGCAAAATGAGGAACTGCAGTTGTAGTTTAGTATAATACATAACAGAAAAATTTAAATGTTTGGCTCTTCATATTTTGTTATTAATATTGTCATCGATTTCTAGACCGTATCACGCAGCCCAGTGTTCAAAATGTATGTAATGCCATGCCAAAATCATTGGGACATAGTGGTAACTGTAAACAATACTTACAATACTTTATACTACACTGTCCATTACCAGTTCACCCACATGTGAGCACTGATCTAAACATGAGCAAACCTGACTGCAAACTTTTAAAAAATAGAAGATTCTCTTTCCTCCTGTGGTTTGTGGTCATGGTGTCAATAACATAATTTATTCTCAAGTATCGTGAAAACAGAAATAAAGGATTGGCTAGAGGAAATACCTCTGTCCTTCACAGCGTGGCATTTTTCAGCTCCACTTTGTCCATTATTGTACGGTCTCTGTTGAGTGTTTATTCAGACACACACAGATGGGTAAAGAATTAAACAAAGTATCGAGAACAGCTTCGGTGTTGAAACTATTCAGTGACCTTTTGGAAGCATCTGCATTTGTTACGTTTCTCTATTCATTAAGTCAGTTATTTACGTATTTTTCTGTGTCTACATTTCATGAACTTGCAATCAAACGATCAGCCAAGTCGCTCACACTCTTTGTGTTGACACTGTGTTTGTGTGTACAGTAAATTAGTGTGCAACAGTCGGTGAGGTTTGTGTTGTCACACAGCAGATGAGAGTCTCTGCGCTACCTTCAGGAACATTCTCCAGTAACGTGAGCTGCGCAGTAAGTGAGGGATGACGGATCATTAAAAAGCTTTGCTGAACTGGATTCTTGCATTTGAGTCCAACCCTGACAAGCATAAATGTGCATGTTGTCAACAACAGCTCCTGCTACTTTGTTTGAACCCGGCCATGTGCTGATCATGTGTTCAGAGACGAGTGAGAGACAATATGAAGGAATGGCCTGACAGTAATGTTGCAGAGCCAATAAACAGACCTGATAAGATAAGGACAGCGAACCTCACGTGTCCTCATCTGCCTCCTTCAGCTGAACCAGGAAGAAAACTAACACGTGGACTCATTGAAATGTACAGAGAGCGTAACATGTTTTAAACTCACAGTCTAACATGACTGCACAGCCAAGCAGGGAACCGGGTTGAATGAGACGCCTCATTGGAAGCCATCAATTATGCACGAGCTGTGCATTATCATAACATAAAGGACCATTTCTGTGAGTTAATTAACAATGAACCGAGAGGGAAGGCTGTCATATCCAAGAGCGATGAATGACTGCGGCTTTGGTAAATACTTAAAACATTCTTGTCATCACAAAGAGTAAATTACCTTGTTACAGGCCTCACGGGGCGGAGAAAGAAAAGCAGCGAGATTTGCGGTAAAACAGTTGTCACCTGCTTCTAGTTACTGGTTGTGAAATGAATAAAAAATGAGGGAAAGAACGAGGCCTCTTTGATTCAACACAGGCTCGGTGAGGATGAGGAGGAGGAGGAGGTGAGCTTTCTGGACCGTTGACGATTAATAAGTGGAACAGGTCAATCAATAAGACACGCCCCTGCATCTCTAACCCCGCCTCTGATGATCATTCGGCTGCCATGGCAACAAACAGGTCTATGCAAATGAGTGAATTACTGTACTGTAATACAATACATGAAACCAGGAAGTAACATGAGAAAAGGTTTTCCTCGGTCAAAGTCTATATTGTGCAATTCATTGTCAAAGTCCAGTTTAGAGTTTCTCTGCACTTACCTTCTAATCTAAGTTCAGTATTCAGCAAGTGTGGGTTAGCTTTAGACAACTGATGTCCAGAGGTCAAACATGTTAATACCTTTTCATATATTCTGTAATTTTCCATGAGGCAGTAGATGTTCTTTTATTATTTGACTATCTGCATTAAAATATGCCTGGAGGGGATCTTTAAAGAATAACTTTCTTACATAAACTGCACTGTTTGTACTTTATTTATTTTGAATGTTATTTCCTATTTGTATAAAGCACTTTGAAAGGTGCTTAACCCAATAAAAACACCTTATTTGAATATTGTCGCTGCTGCAAATTATTTTGTCGTACACTTTGTGCTGCAGGAAGCTGCCTTTGTCTGCCTGAGCATTTCAGCTTTTACAGAAAGTGTACACAGCATTAATGTTGGGTTTTCACTGCTTTGCATTGTGGGCTACTGAAGTTGCTGCTGGATGAAGAGATAAGCATCCCTGCTTCTGCTACAATTATACTTCCTGTATGACTGAGCCAGTAGACAAATGGTGGGTCTGTAAAAGAAGTCGTTGCTTTTTCAGTCTGTGGAGTTGACAGCCAAGTGCTGAACTTTTAAATTAATCAAATATTTTAGCCTATTAAACTCCAATAAATTGAACTGGAAATATCTCATCTTGTCTTGTTTAAGCTGAGAAAGTTTTCAAGAGAATGTTTCTGTAACTTTAAAATCAACGTACTCCTTGAGCTCAGTTTAAGGGACCTGACACACCAGGCTGACGGCAAATTACGTTTTTTTGGCTAACTGTTGTATCTGCGACAAAGCCCCACTGTGAGAAAAATCACCCCGATTGGCTGTTCAGCTCAGTGAATCAGTGCAGGAGAAGAGTTTAATGAGAAGTCTATGAGACGTCTAACCAGGAAGTAAACGTGAGGGCTGCAAAACTTTGTTGATGAATGCGCAAGAGATTTCCAAAAAACCTGTTCATTTGTCACCTCAAGTCCTAACCCTGATCCGCTCACACCGGGTGTCTCATCACTTGAAACCTCAAACAGAGATGATTTTAAATTTTTGTGTAAATGGTCAAACATGTTCAGTATTACAGATGGGACAAAACATCAATACGGCACATGAACATGAACAAGAGGCGCTTAGCTAAGACTGCGGTTTTTGTCCATTGTTTCATCTCAGTAAGTGTCAAATCTGTGAAACTGACACCACAATGGAGAGCAAAGATAAATAAGTCCTGCATTTTGCTTTTTTAGAGGTATTTTGTATTCTTCAGTGCGACAGATATCATTAGATGATTGTTATACAATGAATTGGTTATCGATTATCGGGATACCATCGTTATCACGGGCAACGTATTGTGATTCCCACCCCTATTCAGTATCCTGCATCAAATGCAGGATTTGTGCATTTAAGTGGTGTAACATTGAAAAGTTGATGTAAAAGTTCAATAAATGAAACTTGGTGGAGCTGAAAAACAATAAAAAAAGGAGGGTGGAGTTAGTGTGAAAGAACAGGCTGACAGTATAAAGGTGCTTTTCTCACAGAAATAATTGCATGCAGATAAAACTCAAGCCCCTCACTGCCTGAGCTGCCAGGAGAAAGAGTACTTCTTTTGCTGATGCGTGTGTGTGAAGACGAGCGAGTGTGTTTGAGTGTATGAATAAGATGTGAGACTTCCCTTAGTGGGAATGGAACATAATTGGTTCACAATAACCCATCAGTGTGGTCTTAGCGAGAGAACACCATCTTCTCCTTCACCTCTACTTTCCTCATCGCCTCCTTCCTCACGCTCTCGTTCTCTGCGGTGACAGTGAGGGAGCAGATTTGCCACATAAACACCTCCCTTCCTCCTCCTCCCCCCCCCCCCCCCTATTTATTTGCTCGGGGTCCAAAAACTGCACAGCACAGGGAAAAAATGATGGGGGGGTGAGGAGAGGAGAGGGAGGGGAGTAGGAGAGGAGGAAGAAGAGAGAAAAAGAGCAGAGGAACGAGGGAGGGAGAGAGGGAGGCAGATACACAAACATACACTACAGATTCGACTGCACACACGTGGATGGGACGTGCACGCGCACACACTCCTGGTGGAGCATCTAAATCACATTAGCTGCCTGCCTGACATCCATCACTCCCACAGACAAAAGCACATGCCGGAGAGGCAGGGAAACTGCATGGCAACATGCATAACCACCCACAAACAAACACACAGCCGGTCACAGAGCAGCCGACACACCTTGAAACCAGATGACAGCGTGCGGGAGAAAGCAATCCCTCCTCACACACAATATTCCCCAATCAGAAATCAACTTGCATTCACTTGCACGCACATCACTGTCAGCACACATCAACCGTACATTCGGGGATCCACTCATTCGCTCCCGTGCTCCGCTGCTGCTGCTGCTGCTGTGCGCCCGGCAAACCGGCTTTAAGCATCAGAGAAAATCAACACTTCTGTGATATCACAATGGGGGAAAAAGCATAGCGTGGTTGCTTTAAATATTTAAAGCGGAAGGAGCTAAAGAGGGCCAGAGCGACATGTTGAGAAATCTTTGTTTTTCTGTCGGTATCAATCTTCTTTCCCATTAGAGGGGGATGGGGCCCTTAGCGAATATGTTTGTGTGTGTGCAGACCTAAATATTTGTTGGGGGTGCCTCTTATCTTGAAGATGGTGCGGGTGCGTGTCAGCGGGGGGGGGCTTCTTACCTAATGGGGTGCATGGTGAGCGTGTGTGTGTGTGTGTGTGTGTGTGTGTGTTTCATCTAACGGGCTGTCTCCTGAGTGATGTAATTAGAAGGAGAGAAGGGGAGGAAGAGGAAGAGGAGACAAGTTTTTAGGATGCAGGACAAACATGTGCTCTATACATTATCAGACCATATGGTGCCCACTGTGCTGCAGGAGCACAGCGCAGCCCCTCATCCACTTGTCTATCGAGCCAGCTCTCACTGTTCTCCCTCCCTCCCTCTCTCTCTCTCTCCCTCTCTGTCTGGTTAACTCAATAACATCCACAGCCTCCTCTCTTAACTCAGTTTTTTTAGCAGCAAAGAAAAAAAAACTCTCAGCCTTCTTTTTCTCCCCCTGCTTCCTCTCATCCTCGACGACGACGGTCTCCGGCTCTCGTCTCCTGCGCACCTTTCCCCCCGCTGGATGCTGCGCACTCATCGTAGAGCTTAATCCGAACCCAAAAGGATTACTTCAATCGCATTAAAATCAGAAAACTGACGCCCCTCGCTATGCACCATCTCGACGATGACAGGCGTCGAGAGTGCGTTCACACCTGCACGTGTGCCGGCTAGATTGTAGGGATGTCCCTGTTTCGAGATGCTTTTGGCCCCCGATCTAATTCACAGCTCCTCAATCTGAGCTTATCTTTATACCTAGTGATCTAAATACTGAAGGTCCTGGTTCAAAAATACTGAAGTCGAACAAAATGAGTAAACGTTTAAGTTGTGAGACTCTTGAAACCGAAACTGCTGCCTGGCTGTGAACGCAAATCATTTTCTCACACTTATATACTCTGTCACTCACATCTGGAGAGAAATGCTGCACTGTAAGAGCCAGCTGTGTGAAAGAGAAGCAGCTTCGGTAAGAAAGGATCAGATTTTGTTCAGTTACAGATCCATTAAAATATGCCCAGATCGCCCCCCTGATACCTATACTTAGGATCAGCTGGGGAACATCTCTACTAGATTGTCTACTTGTGAACAGCAACAACAATTACAGTAGACAGTCCTCCACCGCACTGTGCAGTTCACAAATTGCTAATAGCCGAATGCAGCTGCGAGCTCGTGTGTCTGCGTGCACGCACGCGCAGCAGCGAGCGAGCGAGCGCGAGGAGAGGGCTGCTCTTTTAGTTGGCTCATGAAATCATTTAAAATCGGCCCACTCTGCGCACACACACATAAACACACTCCCCCCTCCAGTCGTTTGATGTGTAATGAGAGAAACCATTAGCAGTAAAAATGGGCTCTCCCCACCCTGCCGCTCAGCAGATCTTAGTCAGAGCCACAGTTACATGTCTATTTATACATTCGCTCCTCTTTAGATTTTTCTTCTTCTCTAACAGGGAGCAGTTTGTGCAGCGCGCAGTCGACAAGGCTGCATTCCTCCTGCCCCTCTCTCCCAGAGTCGTCTTCTTCTTCTTCTACTGCCTCTCTCCTGTCTCTGTTCCCATCCCCCCCTCTCTGGCTGTCTCCTCCCTCTCTATACCCTTCCCCCAGCTCTTTCCTGCTCTGTGCCTCCCTCCCTCCCTCCCTCCCTCCGTCTCATCAGGCTATATGCAGCAAGGCACAAATTCATCGGGGGAAAAGAGACACAGCAAAGGAGAGCTGGAGATTGAAGGAGAGGGGGGGGTGGGTTGAAACAGAGAAACTGAAAGAGAGCAAAACAAGAGCGAGTGATGGGCTAACGGGGAATGAAAGGAGGAGGAAGGGGCCAGATAGAAAGAGACGGAGAGAGAGTGAGAGGAGAGAGGGGAAAGGATGAAGGAGGAGTGGGTCGGTGGGAGAGCAGCGAGGACGAGGAGGAGGAGGATGAGGAGGAGGGAGAAGCTCGCTCTCGCTACAGTGATGGGCGTTCCTCTCCCGGTTCCTGCGAGGTCAAAAGTTTACTGTGGTTTTAATTTCACCTTTCCGCAGCCAATCAGAACGCGTCTCCGGCTGCTGGGGGAACTTTGACCCACTCGGAGAATCTGACTGTAAAGATCTGAAGCTCGACTCTGCTTCTCCACCAACTCTCTTTGTTCTCTTTTTTTTTCCTCCCCAATATTATACTTGTTTTTATTTTATATTCACACCTTTTCCAAGCAGAACACCCATTCCTCCCCCCTGCATGTTTATTTGTCCTTGATCACAGAGGACAAAAAAAAACCCTGGTTGTTCTTGATCTAAGGGGATGGAGAGAAGGGGAAGAGGAAACATAGGAGGCTTTGTTGTTTTTTTTGCATTTCAGTACTTTTCCTCTCCTTTCCGAAACAGATGCCACCGAGGCGGCGTGTGGGTCGACGAACCACAAGATCAACAGGATGAACAAGGCACACCACCGCACTGGCACACAGGAGTCACACAGTCCATGTTAACGCCACATGATCAGAAAAAAAATAAACAAAAAACAAACAAAAAAAACATAAATACTCACAGAACAACTGCGGGGACACACCCCGCATGCTGCAAGTGTGCTGAATAATGAGTGTGTGTGTGTTTGTGTGTGTGCACGCTGGCATGTGAGCATGGAGAGGGAGTGCAAGTGTGTGTCTATGAAGGGGGAGGAGGCTGCAGTTAGATCATAGCATCAGAGAGGGGAGGGGCGGCTCTGCAAATAGAGCGAGCAGAGTCGGCATGGCTGGCGTCGGTAAGTAGAATGGTTTCAAGCCTCTCGTAAGGAGACGAGGCCGTGTGTGTGTGCGTGTGTGTGTTTCAATAGCCTCTTCATCACTGTCTGTGTGCGTAGTGTGTGTTTGATTAATTAACAGCCTCGGTCACTGAAGAAGCTCCCCGTTGTTCTATTCTCCCCACATCTACTGCACAATTGCCCCCACCCTCCTCCTCCATCCACCTGACTGCGATAATAAGGCGCACACACACACACACACACACACACACACACACACACACACACACACACACACACACACACACACACACACACACACACACACACACACACACACACACACACACACACACACACACACACACACACACACGAGAGCACACATCCTCACGAGAGCAGCAGGCTGTGAATATCACCAGATGAAGTGTGGACAGAGCCCAGACGTGACGAGATGTATAGACACCCTCCACCTGTGGCTGACTCTCTCTTCAGACGCTGCGTTTACATCCAGCTCTCCACCCAGGAAATAAAATATGTCTGTTTCAATCAGCTGGAATTTAAAACACAAGTCTGGTGATATTTTATTTTTCTATTACTGTCAGCAAATCCCATTAAAATACCAAAACCAACTATAAATATTTCCAAAGCCTGAAACATCTTATTCTTCTGTAAGTGCCACTGCTGTCCATAAACTACTAAAAATACACAATTGAGCCAAATTGGCACACACACACACACACACACACACACACACACACACACACACACACACACACACACACACACACACACACACACACACACACACACACACACACAGTAGTTTATTTTCAGTCAATCCCACAGCCCCTCCCCTGCTGCTGTAAAAACTAAGTTAACAAATCTGCATATTAAAATAGTCCACAACAAATACACTTTTACAACATTCACTCCCGTATGAGTAACTTTTGATAAAAACTACAGAGCCCAGCAACATTAGGACATCATTTAACCTTTAAAAAACGGTATACTTGTGACCCATTTTTAACGATTTAAGTCAATAGAGAAGAATCGGATGAAGCTGAGAGCCACTGACAGGCTGAGGCACTTGGCAAGTACTGAGCTAGACTATTGCCAGGCTTCCTGTATTTTAATAATACTGTTTTCTACATATTTTTGACATTTATCAATGATTAATGTGCAAGAAGTCCTTTAGGACTTGGTGTTAGAATTCCTTTGTTTTTAATATTTGACATATATCATACAATTTGGTCCAACTTCAGTAGACACCTTCTCCATGGGCTTAACTTCTTTTCCTTAAGTCTTGGCGGACAAAGAACTCTTGCCATCAAGGAAAGATGTGAGGGAGAAATTCTTGAAGTTAAACACACAATATTTAATTCTGACACTCGAGGTCGATCATCAAAACAAAACAAAAAAAACTTTGAGGGCTGTAAATGGACTTTACTTCATGAACTTAATGTTACAGCAAAGAAAGGGGGGAAGAAGAGAGCAAACCTGAGTCAGTACACAACTCAACAAAATATCAACAAAGCTCCGGCCGTCGACATTTTAATACAGAATCCTCAAATATTATATCTTGAAGGAGAGACAACCACAGGATCAGACGACGTTTGGCTTTTTTCTGTAATGAATGACTCGAATGATTGTAAAATGCATTATTTAACTATTTTTTCAGCAGTGCTATAATGGAAGAATTCTGTTCACTTTGTAAAGGAGTGTATTCTTTACGAGAAACAATTGAACCCAAGGTAAAAAGAGGAAGTAGGAGTGACAGCACAGAAGCATTTCTCTAGTAACATTTAGAGATCTCACCAGCTCTTCTGATGGCTGTCACATACACAAGATGCAATTAATAAACTAAAAAGGAGTGACTGAATTTGGGCATTTCCTGCAGATTGTTGTTAAATTACATTTCTCTCACACAAGTTGTTTCCGCAAACCTTTCAAACTACCCAATCATGGTACCAACTTTGCCAAAAAGTACTTGGATAAAAATCCAGCTACTGACAGCCAACCAACAAGCAGGGAATCATCTCTTTTCTAGGATTTTTCCTTTCACAACCACCAGCCATTAAAACACCTCCAGTTTCTCAAAGAAAACAGATCACTTTACATCTGAGAGGTGCTTCATCCATCTTTCTTTCAATGCCTTTTCCTCATTTGGCCATTTCTCAGGTCAGACGGAGGAGGAGTGGTTTGTTCTGTGGCCGTATCACATTCACTGGGGTTGATGGTGACAGTAAAGCTGTGAGAAGATGATGAAAGCAACTGATGATTTCCTAAGTTGTTATTGTCAGTCCAATCCACAATGTGAGCATGTGAAAGTCTTTCCTCCTCAGTGAGCTTTAGCTTGAGGTTGTCTCAAAGCCATGCGAGGTAAAAAATTGATTTGATAAGTTATTTGATCTTCTTATGTTCGGTGCTACATTGACATTAAACAGCGTTGGAGAAAAACGCTGTTTAAAAAAAAAAAAAAAAGAGTTGAACAATCGTCAAAACAGCCCAGCAGGCTAACCTGACTAAGCTGCTGTAGTAAAATGGTCTGTAACACCTTGCCTGGAGGAGAGAGGCCCCAGTGTTACCCCAGGGTTTAAGGTTACACAGTAAATGGACTGTTTGAAAAACACTTGAAATTTAACAATGTCAACTGCATTGCCCATTCTTCTGCTGCTTGAAATCCCCCAACCCCCCTGTGGCACTAAAACCAAAAACCTTTTCTCTCCTCCCTGCCTCCTTTTTTTATGTTTTGCGCAGGAGAAGCAAATGGAAACTGTGAAGCGGAGCTAAGCTTGTGGAAAAATCAGCATCACCGTGTCCCTAACCCTTAACCGGGATCTCGGTTTGTTTTGTTGGTAAATACAAACTGTAAAAAAACAAACACACACCGCGCAAGGTTTGTCACAGCACCGTAATCACACAGCAACAAGTTGCCCAGACCCTCCATTGAACTCCTCCGGCTATATTTCAATTCTTTTGTGCAGCTGAAGTGTGTCAGGACAAAGGTTAAATGCAGAGCAGTCACAAATTGGTCCTGACTAGTCAGAGTTGAATATACGTGTGTGGTTCTGACTAATGTGGTGTTAAAAGGACGAGTAAAGCATCAGAATACATACAGCTGGCAGCAAAGCGAGGCGTAAAAATCAGTGATGACAAAGAAGGACTTGTCAGCATGTTGGCTTTGGGACCAGTCTCCTGGTTCACCAATCAAACTCTCTGAAGTGCGGACAGAAAAACTCAAGGTGAGCCTCATCCTGCCAAGACGCCTCATCCTGTCATAGAAACTGGCAGGATTATAAACTGTGTACTACACTTCAGTTCCTGTGTAAAGTAATACTTCCTGTCGTTTTTGGAGACAGCGAGAAGTCTTCGATCAAAACTCCAGTCCAGTGAGTTTGATTTATCTTTCTCCAGATAGTTTAAACTTGGCAGTGTCTGGGTTTTACACCACTTTGCTCTGCTTTTTTTTATATAACTAAGTCCATCCTTGTTTACAATGTTTAAAAGGGGAATTCTGGTATTTTTAAACCTCGGCCCTATATTTACATGTCTCAGTGTTTAAATGATTCATACAAAAGTTTTGGAATCGGTCCAGCAGATTGCCTCAGTTGCAGCCGCGACACATCTGCACTGGCTGCAACGTAATCCTTCAGGGCAACTACGACTGTCAAAGTGACGTCCATTAAAAGTTTTAGCCACTGACAGGCTGAGCTTGTTACTGCCAGACAATATTACGGAAAGAATTCCTACAGAGATAGTCCTTTTTGTTAAATAGTTCCTTTTCGTAACCAGAAAATCAAGTCACGTTCTCACTCTGAAATCTGAAAGGTGAGTTGTTGCCTTTTCTAGATTGTCAAAATCACTTACGTACACTTTGGAAATAAATTCTCGCTGACAGTTCCTTCAGGTAAACTCCAAACTCCTCTCTCCAACTCTGACTGACGTTTCCACTGTCGTCTTTCTGAAACAACTCACCTCTTGTGAGGTTTCACAGCAGAACTTCTTCTTGAGCAACCAGTGTTTCTGGTTACACAAAATAACTTTCTACTTGACTAAAAGGTCCATCTCCGTAGGAATTGTTTCTGCAATGCTGTCAGACACTAAGAATAACAACCTCAGCTGGTCAGTGGCAAAAACAAGCACTTTTAGTGGACGTAACTGTGACAGTTGCAGTTGCTCCAAAGGATTACATTGTGACTGTAACCGTGTCGTGGTGTCCGGCTGAGGGGATCCAATGGACTGAAGTTTTGAAAGGTATGTAAAACAGAATTTCCTTCAGACCTTTTTAGGAAAAACTTCTTCAATGCTTGAAACAGAGTTTAAACAAGGTTTCACTTCTAAAGGAAAAAGTCTTTATACTCATTCTGGGTCATTTAAAGGTGGAACCAAACCTGCTGTGATACAGAGGATAGAGAAGCACTAAATTGTACAAATGGGGATAACGGCACACAGCTCAAAGGCATTCGTGTTATTTGCAGTCATTTGTACACATAAAACAGGAGGGAAATTAAAAAGGAGAGTTTGAGGGAGAAGTTCAAATCCCGCTTACTTTCACACCTCCACACACCTGGCCAGTCACTGTGCGAAGTGGGTGTGCTTGTTGGATTGTCTGTTTCGGATAGTTACATAAATGGTTGGACACAACTGAAAGTAATTCCGACATCAGAAAGGTGTGGAGGGATGAGTTTTCAGACACCGTTAGACAATCCAACAAGCACTTCAATTATAAGCACACCGAGTCCTTTAGCCTTCTTAGCTCGCCAAGCACGACAGTTATTTCAACACTTCTTCCAGCTGCTTCACATCTAAATATAAAAGAAAATGCGTCAGCAATACACACTAGACTTAGACAACAAAGAAACAAACAAAATAGTTCTTTAATTAAGTGTGATTATTAAAGCACCCGAAGGCTTTTACTGCCTTTGTCACAAGATGGAGCCTATTACGCGGAGAACCTATCACACTGTAGATTTTATTAGTGTTTTTGCAATTTTCTTTCCATTTCCTTTTCCACAGAATCATAAGCCGTGTTTTCATCTGACTGTCGAATAAATCTGAAGCAAACATGTTGCTAAAATGTTGCAAAAAATCATCATCGACTGGTAAACTAGGGTACACAGAACATAGAAGTTGGTGGTTCAGGCTACGTTACCCATGGCTGTACCAAAGACGGTGGAAGAAGTAGAGGTCACAAACTAGAAACAAATCTACAACAGACTGTGGGAAGATGCTGACAGCACCTTCTTCCAAATCTTCTTTGCCTTTGCCTTCGTCTTCTTCTTCCTCTTTGTCTTCCAGTTCTTCTTCAAATTCTTCCAGTTCTTTGACTTGTTTTTCTTATTGTTCATCTTCTTCAAATTCTTCTTTTTCCGATTCTTCTTCTGATTATTTTTCTGATTCTTCTTCTTCTGATTCTTCTTCTTATAATGGAGACAGCTGATCAGTCATGTGAGTTAAATGTTTGCCACTTAACATGTTTGAAAAAGGTGTTTTCATCTACCATTAAACTCATTGACTCTTTTTTTTAACCTTTTGTTTTTCCATCTACATCAATCGTGATACTTTAAAATGGTTATACGAATACGTTGACAGAAACATGGCTATAGTACAGTACTTACTTGAAATGGTATAAATCTCACTGGTACCTGTTTTTTTTTTGTTTTTTTTCAACATCAGTGTTTTTTTGAATCTGAACTCTCACCAAGCACCTGATCACACCTGGCCAGTCCCTGTGGGCACACACTTCCAGACAGTATACACACCAGTCAGATCATCTGAAAGACCTTCCCAACACTACACCACATTTGTCACGACACTTTGTACTTTGCTGAACACCAGTGACCAGAACCAAAGGTCGAGCTAGAGGTGTCCTCCAGGTAAATTATTAATGGCCTGTTTTCTTTTCCTCGCTGCACCTCTGCTCTGCCTCCTCTTCCCTTTTCTCTCGCTTTGATTGTTGTTTTCTCACTCTGCCTCCCTCTCATCCCGTCATCTCCACCCTCTCCGTCTCACTTCCCTCCACCCTCTCTGTATGTCTAGTGTGGAGGAAAAGGTGTTATTTTTAGCTGTGGCGAGATAGGGAGAGTGTTCATGCTGGGCTAACACGTACTCTCCACAAGGCCTTTACTGGAGGCCTGTCACCGACGTGCGAGAGACAGTTAACAGTTAACACATTTGCTTCTACTGTGTGTGTGTGTGTGTGTGTACTGTAGTATCACGTCAACATTACTGAGCTGATTCCACTTGAGTAGACAGAAAAGTTCCTGAGATAAACAAAGGGCGGCACCTGTGACAAAACTCAAAACAGGACTGGTACCTTCATTTACATCAATCATTTTCAAAACTTTCCTAATCGTAACATTATGGGTTAATGGTAATTTGTAAGATGCGGCCAGGATTCAAAGGTAGCTGCGAAGCTTGTGGCCTTATTAGCTTCCTGAACTCTGCCTGGAGCTGCCTGACCAGCTAGCCTCGGCCCATAGCTCCTGTGCTTGCGGGGTAAACAAAAACACTACCCCCCCCGAGAACCAGAACCACTAGCTACATGGCTAACCAAGCTAACTAGCTATGGGCAGTTACAGTTAGCAGTTACTCTGGTGATATGGTGTCCCCTATGTGTTTTGAGTATGAATTTCACAGGGGCCAACTCTTACATATTGCACCTTTAAAAGAATTTCATGACAGTTGTATTGTTTATTTTGTTTACTTGTTAGACTAAGTAGCAAACCAGCTGCTTGCATTCATCTCCAGGCTGTAACTATGGGGGCTATCAGACTATCGCCTCTTGAGGTACAAAATGGCATTACTCGACAGGCTGGGGCTAGCTGGTTAGCATGCATGTTAGTACTGCAACACAGTACATGGACGTGACACATAGCCCCTACACACGTATTTGACCAGTCAGTTTTTCACAGCAGACTAAGTCACGTAGCAAATAGTGATGTCAACAGTCTGTCAGTAAGTCTTATTCTAGTTTGGGCTTGATCAGCTCATTAAATATCAGCAGCAGCTTTCTAGGTCCACAGGCAAGTCAAGGCTGTTCACCTGATGGTTACCTGAGTGGGCAGCTGAGTCCAACAAGAGATGTTATTTCATCCTGGGCATCATGTCTAACTGAGACACAGGAACATGCACGTATGCAGAGCGAGAGGCAAGAAGGCGAAGAGAACCTTAACACAAGCAAAGCCTTCATTTTGTGCAAAGTCTGATTTTTCTGGACAACACCTAAAAATAAACAAACAACAGCTATAAAAAGAAGAATAAACAAGAAGAAGCAGAATCTTTGTCTCACATTGCATCAAATCAATATTTAAATTCTGGCCCCTTTTTCTCTAACGAGAGCATGCAGATGTCACTGCCTGTTTACTACGACTCGGATCTCACAGGACTAACAGATTCATGTGAGGGAGGGAGGCAGTAAAAAAAAAAAAAAAAAGAGAGGAAAAGCTGATTCAACCAAAGACGCTCCCTCCCCTCTGCCTGAGCTGAGGCCGGTGCACGGAGGGCTTCTTTCCACTTTCCGGCTTGGCAGAAACAGATGGGTGAAGGTGGTAGCTCTGCTCAGTCCCCTCCACAGCAGAATGTGAAATTCAGCAGTTTGACTAAAGCCTGAGCCTGCGTCTTCTCTGCATGTCATGTGCATGTTTTCCAGAATCTCCTGAGTCATAAGTTTTACTGAGTAATCAAAAGTGTCATTTACACAACTATTTCGTAGGGTTAAAGCCGTTGATATCGCCTACTGAGCCAAAATGGGATCAGGGGTTACATGCTCAAGACTGATCAATGCATATGGGGCTTACCAAATAGAAAGATACACATAGAGCACTGCCAAGAAAGCAGAACTGATCAGAATCTTTAATTAATTAATTTTCACACATGGCTGAAGAGGTGAGAATGAGCAAATTAGTTCTGAACTAAATCTTTTGTGTTGGTAATGTTCTTACTAAAGCCACTCTGCTCAGTTTGTCTATAAATGGGACCTCAGTTGAGCTGGTCGCTTAAACCAAATTACTGGGTGTTAAATAAGACGATTAACTCTCTTGGTCTGATCAGATTGATCACACTGTTTGCGCTGCATGATGGGAAAGAAAATGTGATGTTCTCTTCTGCTTTCTTCTTCTTGGAACAACACACCACTTCTCTGTGTGAAAAAACTAGTCTAGACTGGTATTTGTCACAGGTTTAATGCACATCAAGTAAGTATGTGGTGCCATGTCCATGAACAAATCCTATGACGAGAGCTGTTCTCTATAGACAAGCTGTATGCAGAAGATGGCATCCTTAATTTTACACCTGCATATTAACTTTCACTGTAGTGTAACCAAATTATTTCATTTTTTTAAGTGTCTTTGCCCAGACATCTGTCTAGGAGATTCTGCAAAAACCTTTTCTGGACAATCAGGTCATGAAATGGCATTAAAATAAAGGTTATAATCGTCAAAACTGTTCAACGAAATGCAGTCCAATTTTCACAGACAGCCTGACGTCTGTTCTGTTCTGCCACAAGTTTCTGCTGCATGAAATCAGTTAGCTAAATATACATTGTTGTTATTATTATTATTATCAAATCCTCGTGATTTGATCAGATTGTGAGTGGTTACACGGGTCAAACAAGGGACAAACAATGAGCCACTAAATACTGAGTGACTGTGGCATCGAAAAGCTCTGTAGCTTTAGCTCTGAGCGACAGCTGGCCAGTCAAGATGGACTGCAACCACCAAAGAGGACGGTGTGTTCACTGGGGAAACTATAAGTCACAATCCCCTATATTAGCACCGCCGCTAAGCACCAATAGAGAAGCCAGTAGCAATGCTACCAAGCAGAACAATCCCAGTCATTGTGGCCTGCATCGCTGCAACTTGCAGTTACTTCTCTGAGGAGGTCCACGTCTGGCTATGGTGTGGTCATTATCGGTATCAGTTGTCTCAATAAAGGCTCTATCAGATAAACACAGGATGTGTAGAGTTATTTCACTTATTTTCTGATCTCTACAATTACCTTAGTTCGACGATGGGGACTGAAATAAAGAATAAAGCAATGGCTAACGCTGCTGGTGCTTATTCAAGGTGCTACAATATGTTGCAACTGAGCTTGACAGGAGGTTTCGGATAAACAAGCCTCTATGACATCACAGCAGCAACAGTGTGACCTCGGAGGGGAGTTGGAGGGGCAGCCAATCAAATGAAGGCAGCTTGGCCGGCCCGCCGCTCCACACCAAGGTGACAAGGTGGGGGTAGCAGACCTTGGAGCGCTCTCTCGCTATACTGAGATGAGTGATGCCACTACTGGTGACACTTGAGAGAAGAGCCCGTGGATGGAGACGGCGTTGTGTGTATACGTGTGTGTGTGTGTGTGTGTGTGTGTGTGTGTGTGTGTGTGTGTGTGTGTGTGTTTGTGTGCATGTGTGGTGGAGGTAGAGTGATATAGGAGGTGTGGCAGCTGAGGGAAAGGCAGGACGGGAGTGAATTAAGTTGAGGAGGTGGTCACGTAACAGCTGGGTTCAGGCAGAGTTGAAGCCACTTGCTCACTGTGCTGCAGCTGGTAACATTTACCTCAGCTCCTACCCCATAAATGTTTGTTACTGTGTGTGTGTGTGTGTGTGTGTGTGTGTGTGTGTGTGTGTGTGTGTGTGTGTGTGCGTGCGTGCGCGTGCGTGCACGGGTATGTAAAAGAGCTCTAAAACACATAAACCAGGCCTGGATTTTTACAATGGAAAGTAAGTTTTAAAAAAAAAACAGAAAACCCCTTCTTAGACACACACACACTCCTGTGAGGACCCCTTTAATAAGCATCTATTACCTTACAGAGCAACAAGAAACCTGAAACTAGCCCCTGCCTCCACCTAAAATCCAGCTCTCCTCTCCTCGGGGCTCACAAAAAGGTGACATGTTGTGTTTTTCCAACTTTCTTCCAAACAATCATACACATGCACACGCCTGCCCTGAATCATCACGTCACCGACCACAAGAAGTGACACAATTCGTCACTGCTCTCCCAGAAAATAGTGACTCAATGTGTTTGTGTGAATCCTGCTGAACTCTATGTGCACCACTCCGAGAGTAAAAAGACAAAAAACAGAGGGAGATGAAGAAAGCCCCCCCTTCATATTTGGCACAACCTCATGCTTTCTTTACCCAATTTTGTGGCACAATGAAAACAGGTAGGGAAGTGCCTATCTGACACTGGTCTTCTGCTGTCTCACCTTCATGTGTTTACAAAACAGCAATGTTAATTAAGTTTTTCTCAAAGCCACTGCACAGTGTGACCTCACATGCTCCTGCATAAAAGTAGAAAAGACGTTCAGTTGTCAGCCCAAAACATTGGCCTTAAATCACACTGAACCACACTGATGTAGAGCTTCAGTGACTGAAATCAGTCAATGTCATTATTCTCACATTTTACAAAAAATATGGCCAAATTCTCACAATGTCAACACATGCATACAAACCAACAAATCAGAATATGGTATGAAACACAGACAAAACAAGAAAAGTTCAAAATGTTGCCTCATATAGGTAGAAAGTTGCAGTTGCTTCAGGGTAGACACAGTTTTTGAGGACCATGAATGGATGGACCAACAGAAGGAGATAGAGCGACGATAAAGAAACTATGCTGACTTCAAAGATGCCTCCGACCAGAGTGTATGACAAACAGTTCATAGGTTGTGAAAGGGGATCATGTTGCGTGAATCTGTTGAGAACTTATGTGCCTTTTTGTTATAGGCCACTGAACACACCTTCCTAGAAGAAAATCTGTTGTTGCGAAAGGTTGGTGAAAGTTTGAAAGTGGACCGACTGACCAACTAACAAGCCAAGCGACCGAGCGACCTTTGGAGCCATGATGCCAGGCAAGCCCTGAAAATTGTATTTTAGCGATACTAATAGTTATGATATCAACAGACCAGCTGTTCAATATCAATCTTTAAACTACTGAAGTAGATCATATTGGAAACATCTCATATCATTTGTGATTAAAACAAACTTCAGAAATGAGTTTGACTGCTTGTGAGGTGAGTTTCCCCTCACACATAGCCGCCTAAAAATTACTGATTGAGCCATTTGGCCCCACTTGGAAACTTGTAAAATCATTCTCTATATTCAAACATTGTGATGTACGTCTTTGATTAATTACTGCAAAGTGAACGCGGTGTGATCGATCAGTCATTGCCACGTCTGCTGGATTGGATCCCTACTTGTTCTGTCTTGTGATAAATGTAGATACAAGATGACGCTGCGTGGCCTTTGTTGTGTGACGAATCACCTCTGCTCTTTTTCTCTAAAGGTTAATGCCAGACTGTTGTTTTTTCTATCAGCAGTGTTACATTTGCTTTCAGCTACGCCTGCTGTGCGTAGTCATGGTGTAAGTCAACATGACCTAACACCCGGGGTGTCACGATTGTGATTCCAAATTGAAAATCGAATGAAATGAGCTTTCAATTTTGAGCACCGAAATTGAACGCAGGATCGGAGATTCTCCCATTTTTTTATCCTCAAACGCACAAAATAACAATGCAAAGACTACAATACAGCTACATTATGGTAGGCTGCAGCTGCACTTACAGACACTTCAACTGTGTGAAGGAAAACAAACGTCTACAGAATCACATATATTGGGTTCATTTTCTTTTTCAGAGATCCTTTATTGATTTCTCTGAGAAGAGGGTTGACTCTGGACAAAATTGAGAAACCCAACTTTGTAACTGAATTTGTATCTTTTGTTTTTTTTATTGTTGACTCACTAAAGGGTGTTTTTTTTTTGGGTTGAACATATGTTTGGGTGTTTTTGGTTTTAATATGAACCCTACTGACTTTGATGACTTTTCATCTAGCGCCACCATCAGAGCAAAATGTTTAATTTGTCCAATAGTTTGGTTTATGACCAATTCCTCTAAAGACGAATGATATTCCCATCATCCTCTGTTGTACTTTGTATCAGAGCTAATGTTAGCATGCTAACACACTAAACTAGCAGCTGTCGACTCTCGTTTCCCCTATTAGCTTCGTAGAGCTGCGTTTCACTGGGTATTTATCACACAGTGACATGCATCACAACTGATGTTCTCCGACACATATTGAGGCCAAGATTTTAATCAGACACAGCTTCACAGTGTGTGACATGCAATGAACCTGCAAGATCGCTGCTATCAAAGTGAAATGGGGCCTTTGTGGTACAATGTGAGTCCAGTCAGTGCCGGCAAACATGCAGCAGATCCCCCCGAGGGATGCTGCAGCCCTCTGAGGAGAGGGGAGGAGAGGAGGGAAGAGGAGAGGAGAGGAGAGGAGAGGAGAGGAGGTGGAAGAAGCCCCAGGTAGCCTCACAGCAATGCACCATTAGAGAAAGGAAAACACAAAGCCAAGCTCGGCTGCTCGCTTCTTCTCTAGCCACTGTATCCCTCACTCTCCCACTGACCAGCTAAATATTTTATCAGCTGGCAAAAGAACCTACAAGCCCCAAGGCCAGAGGTCCTTTTTTGTTTGTTTCTTTATTGAAGAAAGTAAGTGTGCGTGTGTGCATGTGTGCGTGTGTGTGTGTGTGTGTGTGTGTGTGTGTGTGTGTGTGTGTGTGTGTGTGTGTCAGAGGGCGGGCGAAGGGAGGGCTGAGTTTGTCCACCGACCGCAACGTCACTGAAGTGCTTTGATTGGTCACTTTGAAGTAGTTTTTCTGTTTTTCTCTCTCTCCCTCCCTCTCTCCCTCTCTCTCTCTCTCCCTCTCTCTCTCTCTCCGTGTGCATCCTGTGTGCAGCACGCTGCTCAGTTCAGAACTGGATGAACGACCTTGAGCAGGCGCGCAGGGCTGTGTTGCCATGGCAACCAAGCCTCGCGCAACCAGTAACAGCTGGATGCAACAGCACTCCCTGAATTTTAGCGGGAGTCGCCACGTTAATAAAACGACTCTCCACGTCTCCTCCCCCCCTCCTCCTCACTCTGTGTGTCCCCCCCCCCCCCCCCATCTCTCACATACATTTACTCACACACGTGAACCTGCGCTAACACAAAAGAAAGCCGTGGTTGTACAAAGACAATATGTTTGATATTAATACATAAACTCATTTATTTATTTTGTAGTCTAGGGCATCAGCTAATTGTTAAAGTAACACAAAAGAGAAAACAAAGACTGGAGGTGGAAAAGACGAGACCAGAGGAGGAGAAAAAAAAAAGACGGAAATCACAAGAAACAAAACAAAACACAGAACAGGGAGAAACGCACCAAGATGGGCACTTGACATTCCTCTCACAGTAGAAATAGCTCTCAGAAAAATCAAGCAGCAGAGGACATGAGCTGCACAGAGACATTCTGGGGAAAGAAAGGAAACCCAAAGCGAGGATACACAGTCATCCCTCTGTAGGCTCTCTGTTTCTCATCAGCTAATCCCTCCAACTCAAACAACAGACAAATGTGTTAACTACTTTTCAGCTCGTTAACTACACCAAAAACATTTCTAGAAACCCAAAAGAAATGTTTTCAACTGAAATGACAAATGAGTCATTTCCTGACATGTCAAACAGCTGAAATGACCGATACGACTCTTGGATCGATCTCCGACCGATACAAGGACATGACCTGTGTTTGCAGTTAGTCTGAACGGGTCAAAGCATGTTCAGTGACCTGGTTCCACGACTCACTCCAGATCAGTGTTTAACACAGGCCTGAGAGCCAGATTATATAAGCATTAATAATCAGATTCACCTCAACAGCAAGTGAATATCACAATTTATACATTTTAGGGATTTATTTAGGGATTTTTTTTATATCATTTATTTTTTATTTTGACTGAATGTCTAAGTCTATAAAATGTCAGGAAATGCCCATCATTAGTCCGAGATGACACTTTCAAATTTAGTCGAAAACCCAAAAATATTCATTTTTTTAAAAGAATATTTTAAAAAAAAAAGTGGAATTCTAACCCTGACCCTAAAGGGGAATCTTTTCCATAAGTGAATAAACAAGCTGTTCTCAGAGGAACATAAGGTCCCCAGAACACTGTTTGAAGCTAGATAGGTGGCAGGGTCCGCCACATATAGACAAAGTAAAAAAGTATGAAACTGTGTTGTCCTTTAAGGTCAGTTTGTTTATTCAGTCATGAAAACGAAGAGAGTTCATTTAGTTTGTTTATGCAATATTTCCAAACTAACGATGGGGGTGCAACCTGCCCGAAAGAAGTTAACACTAGCTAGTAAACACAGTGAAGTGAATATTTTCCTGGAGTTGGTGGATAATATGTCAGCCTTGTGACAAAAATGTCACTGATCATCATTTAGGAGAAAAAAATAAACAATGACAAATTGGGGGCAATTTATTTTGGACTGCTTTGTAAAAACAGACTGATCAGTGATTTTTAGTGGTTCCTTTGCATTGTTTCACTTTGGTGTCACAGCATCTTTTGACAATGATGACCCGTGAAATAGCAGGTGGTGTCGACGCTGAGAAATCATGAATTTCTTCCTGTACTGTCTTGAGTCATGAAAGCGCATCAGCTTCCTGCACAACTCCTGGGGCACTGACGCCAACACACACAGTAGTCATATCAGTCACACACACACCAATGCTGACATTAAGATCAGCATGTGAAAAATTCATAGAGAAAGAAAGTTACACTTGAATTATTAGAAGTATTTTCTTCTGTTTATCTCAATGTAAAATACATATACACGAGTGGAGGTCTACTTATGGGTGGGAGAGGGAAGGGATAGACAGACAGACGGAGCTAGATAACAAAATAATCAACAAGTAATTAAGATAATCTTCAACACTTAAAGATACATTACATCTCTAATGCCGAATAAATAAAACTCAAAGCTTTCAAAAGACACCCTGTGAAGGACTTTCATTGATGGTTAAGTGGAAAGTGGCCTTATGAGCCTTGAAAGCAGCCAAGATGTTTTTTTTAAACGGGATGTGGGTAGTATTTCTGGTTTCAAACTGCTTGCTGTACGATAAAATACAGCTCATTTGGGTGTCAAAGCAGAAGCCAACACATAAATCCCCTGTCTATCTCCAATTCATTATCAGAAGAGCGGCAGCAAAACATGCCTCTTGATAACTTCACAGGCGGGAATGTTGCCTCTGTGGTTTCTGGCTCAAGAGCAGAGCCATAAATGGTATATAGTGACTTGACACATGCAAATTAAGCTTACAGATGGCTAACAGGGTGGGTATAGTGAACTGCAATACTTTTTGGTATCAGCCGAAAAGTGCTTATCAAAAATGTGGTACCAAAAGTTAGCATTTAACGCATTGTCAAGCTTGATTGTTTGCTAAACACCCCCTCTGGATAACTATTGTCAGATCATAGCTCAGCAAACTTAACTGGGAGGCAGGTCCGTCGAGGCCGAGTCCATAGAGATCTCTACAATGCCAACAGTGTACAGGGGGCTCTAGGGAGAAATTGAGTAAACGGTGGATTTCTCTACTCTAACATAAGCTGTGATGGTTAGCGTGTATGGCTAATTAGCGTACTATCTATAGTAATAACCAAGTGTTAGGCCACCAGCTCATATGCTGGGTTGTTTGACGAAACACTGACGATTTCATAAATCTAACGCCAACAAAAACCACAAGGCAGATGTAAATCTCGGCAGGTCCAAAAACTATTTGTACTGCATTTATGTGCACCGTTGCAACTGACCCACAGTGTGCCACAATTGTTCCGCATCTGCGGTGCAGTTGCACAACACCGTGTTGTAGAATGACAAACAGATGAACCTTGAACCATGAGTGTTGGATAATGATAATTAAATTAATCCTGAATCTTGAATTCATTTTATACATCACATTTGAAAGGTAAATCTGCACTGACACTGTTATATTGCGCCATCAAATCTAAAATCTAAAGTTTGGAAGACATTTGAATTTTATAAGAAAGAATGAAACTGGACAAAAGTTTGGCCATTTGTTAGGTCCGTACAACAGCAACTAAAGCTGCTGTAAGCGCTGACGTCATTTTAGCAGTTAGCAATCCCCTCCCTCCTCTCTACCAAGGACATTATAATTATACCTGGACGCAGCCATGGAGGCGAAGTCCCATTCATTTCTATGAAAGCTGCTCACCGGAGCATTGAACCAAAATGACTTGACTTTCCTCCGCATAGCTTCTGCACTGTGGGGCCCACAGAGCGTGCACACTCGAGACTTCCGGTTTAGTGCCCGGCTTGCTTGAATGGGGATATAATAATTTAATTGTGCGGCTCTTCTAGACGTTGCAAAGGTTATTGGACCGAATGGCTCAAATTCTGACGGTGAAAGGAGTCACTTCACGGGGGTTGTGACTCTCAAAAAAAAAAAAAGATCCACGGTTTTACAGACACTTCTTTCACAATCTTTTCTTATGAGAAAAAAAGTCTTTTTGGGCACCAGTGCATCACGTGGCGATGTAATTACGCGGTTTGACCACTGCGAAAACTGGCTTCTCTGCTCTGGCGCTTGTCCTCGGGGCCTGCGGGGTCTACGTCACCACATGAGCGCGCAGCACTAATCGCAAGACATCACAGCAAACAGAAGGATCCTGCGCTCTGCGCGTTCACAAGCAGACAGGACCGCCTCTTTATGGAGTTCTCTGTCCTGATTGGACAAAGTGGGCAGGACATGTATTTTCTCTTTTACTGCATGGGCAGGTGGAGGAGGGACATGGGTTACTGACCAAACACTGCGATGGAATATAGAGCTATTTCAAACTTATTTTATTAAAAACCTTTAAGCACGGCAGTAGCACGACACTCTTAACACTCACCTCAGCAAGAAAACTCAAGATAAAGACACAGATATTAATCACTTTATTGAGCCAGAACTCAGGGAGGTCTAAGGTTGTCACTGCATCTAATAATTACTAAGGACTTACGACCTTACATTTAGTTGTAACTTTTTCCGTGTTAGAGGGGCTTTGCAAAGTTTATAAACTGCAGTGTATGACTACATTATATAAAATGTTAAGAACCGTATCAGATTGCATGGTACCACGACCGTATCGAGTCATCCTATAATATATCGTCCCTGAATCGCGTTGAAACCCGTGTATCAAGATACGTATCAGATCATCTTATAAGGAAAAGGTGCACACCAACAGTATCAAAAGATGCTTAACTCTCTTAATTGGAATAAAATCTAGTAAGACTGCATCAAATCAGAGACGGGGAGTATCCACCACTGGACTGGAGAGTAAAGGACAACAGGGGGAAAAATGAGTGACAAAAAAATCACCCTTCCTCCACAGAGTGAAATCAATGAGAGCTGGTGAAGATTAATTCCTGTTTAACACATCCTGACACATGGGAAAGGGGCCCCCAACAACAACAGCACAACAGTTCAGCTCACTACACTGCAACTGGGGGAGGCAGGGGACAGAGGAGACATACCAAAGAGCGAGAGGGAGAGCGGGCACAGCAAAGAATGTGTTCTGGTTGAGTCAGAAAACTTCCTGATTCCACAAAAGGTGAAAAAACCTCCACAAATGGCCGCGCAGAGCCGAGGAGGGCCGAAACAATTTGAGCAAAATACCAGAAAGGACGCCGAAGACAAATATGTCAGGTAGAATTCCACCTGAGTCCCTCCCCTCATCGTACACACCCCCCTCCGTCCTCCTCCTCCACAAACACACACACACACACACACACACACACACACACACACACACACACACACACACACACACACACACACACACACAGAGCTTCCCATGCTCCCAGGCTGGTGTGTGAGGTCGCCCTGCCCTCCTGCTAAGCCTCGTGAGCCCTGCCCCCAGCGCCTGACCCAGTCACCAGCATCCCCTGCTAACCTCTGTCCCCTTTTTTCCCATTCAGCAAACATCATGCATCACTGTCACCCTCCTCCTCCTCGTCCACGCTTTCATCCAGCCATCCGCTTAGCGAAAGACCCCTCATGGGTGCCTACGGGTCCGAGCAGCTTGCCCACACCCCTCCCAGTCCATTGGGTTCCTCGAGCAGGTTGTAGGCGCGTGTGTGTCTGCACGTGTGCAGAGACTCGGGCCACAGAGTTGACTGTAAATCTGTCAGGAGAGGGGTGCTGTGGAACGAGGCGAGGGCTTCTCTCCGCCACACCCCACCACTTGGGCAGCAGACAGACAGTTCAGCCACACAGCTGAAACGACTAGTTGATGAAACGATTGACAGAAAAATGAATTTTGATAATAGATTTAAAATCACTTAACAAGCAGCAGCTGGTTAAACAAGAGTTGAGAAACTACACATCGACTGACAGCAGAAAGAAGCAAGGAGGCTTTTTGCTTTCAAAGAATTCACCTGCAGTAACAATACACACACAACAGAGCAGTATAACACACAGAACAGGTTTCACAGTACATTTATCCATGTTCTTGCCGGTGTAAATTTGGTTTGCTGATACTTTTGCACAATTCTGACTTTTTAAGTATATAGCTTTCAGAGGAAAATAGGTTCATGACTATAATTCAAAAGGAGGTCGAGAATAGTAACCTTTTGTTGGGGTGTGTGTGTCATTTATCAATCAAAAACTCACACCAGTCCATGATTGCAGCTTCTCCAGTGCGAGTATTTGCTGCTTTTCTATTATTTATATCTTTGTAAACTGAACATCTTTGGGTGTCACCCGTGTCTGTTTGTTTTTTTGGTTGGTTGGTTGGTTTGTCAGCAGGTTTACACGAGAACTACTTAACGGATTTCCACGAAACTTGGATTGAGGATGGGTCTCTGCCCAGAAAACACCCCAACGACTTTTGGTGTGGATCCAGATAGACAGGCGAATCCAGGTTTTGTTTTTGTCACCTCCTTTAACATTGCAAGATAGGGCTTTTTTTTTGGCATTTTCATTAATTTCTCAGGGAATGATGCATGGATCTTGATGAAAAAAAAAATCAGGCTTATTTAGGTGGCTGGTATCTAGGCGTGGGACAATATTAAAACTTCATGTCACAATTATTCTGCCCAACATAATTGCGATTCACGATATTATCCTGATAATCATCAAAATATTCTTAAAACTTAAAAATAAAATGTAAAATTGCACTGAGACATACTGGAATCACGTCAACCTCACATGTTGTGAGAAAACAAATGTATTTATTGCATCAAAGTTAGGACACAGAAGTTTTTTGTGACAAACAATCAGTCAAATAATCTTAAATAAGTACACTACTCAAATGATTCAGGGATATTTTAAGTGTTTCACTTGATTATTTATTCTGTGACATATCTTGATTTTTATTTTGTGTTTTGTGAATATTTTTGGTTCCCACATTCGCGACACATTTCATTTGACTTTTACTGCATAATGCACATGCATATATGCACCCATATCCCAATATGCCTACTGTAACTAATTTTGAGTAGGGTAATCATATATCATAAGGTCTTCCTGCATAAATAAAGGTTAAATAAATGGTGTTAACCTCATCTCTCTGTCATTTTTTAGTTTGGAATGGAGTATTTACACACATCTGATTGAATTTGTTGTACTTCAGTGAGCTGGACACTTTTTCAAATCACTCAAATGAGGATATTCATGATTATCCCGATGATGAAAATTCACCTTGAGTCTTTTTTATCGCAATCCACAATACAATCCTTATGGTCCTAACCCTGCTGGTATCTATGAGTGAGTAAGATTAGATGGGGATACTAGATCTGGTGGGCTTAAGTTATGGTTAAGCAGATTTAACATTTAGAGTGAAATAGGGGCATCAATTGTGATATTGGATTAAGTGAACTGTTGGGCCTATTCACTCTGCTGATTGCCCTTCTTGTTTTTACTATTTTTGACATTACATAGATGCAAAATAACGACAGATTACTAGATAATGAAAAAAGTCCTCGAGTCAGCTACAAAAGCTAAATTTAAACACAGTCCTGAGTTTAATTAACTCAACCTGACACCTCTCACCTGTCCACAACTGTCTGACACACAAACCATCTGCATCACTTCCATTCAACCACTGTTTACACACACTGGACAGCAGACTGCCATTATCCCCAGTACCAGTAGGTACTCTAGCAGGGCTCTGGTGTCACGCTCAAGGACATGGTGCTTTCCATGTACACACACACACACACACACACAACACTGGCTGTGTGTGGGATCAAACCGTGGACCTTCAGGGTTACAGGATGTGCACAGGGCCACGTTGCTGCCCCCTGCAGATATACAGTGAGACGGGTGAAACAGATGACAGGAGGGGTTGTGAAGGAGAGCTAACAAGGGGGTGGAGGGGAAACACAAGCACGGCGATCGTTCACTCTCTCTATGCAATGCATGCTCCCGTCCAGTGCACTGACAGGAGAGTCGGTGCACTTTTTTTTTTTTTTTTATTAAATCGGGACTGCTTTGACTGACAGACGAGACAGACAGTCAGCATCGTCTGCGTCCACCACCGCATCGTCGCATGTTTGTTGTAACGAAAGCAGCCTCTTCCACACACACGCACACAGCTGATCAACACACATTTCGGTCCAAATTCCCTCATGTTACGACAGCGTCAGGCTCAGCTGTTGTACAGTTTCTGCACCGGCCATCGCGGAGACAGCCAGCAGCAAGAAACACAAGAGGGGGGAAAAAAGAAAAAAAAAAAAAAAAAGTGTTGACTATCACCGTGTTTGTGTGTGTGTTTTAAGCGTGAGCACGCGAGTGTGAAAGTGTGCATAAGTGTCAGTGCTCTCCAGTAAAACAAAAAAAAACTTCTGCATCGGGAACACTTCTATGATCCAACTGTCCAGCCTGCGTGATAAGTTGAACTAAACCCGCTCCACGTTATTTCGTTTTTGCAACACTTTGGTGCACATGACAGGCGGCACGCAGCCCATCGCCGTCACGAACAGGTTAGTAAATCTTCGCTGTCATGTACTAAATGACCATGCACTGTGCCCTCCGCACCGCACCGATGCCAGCGCTGTGTGTGCACCGCCGCTGGGAACCCAAGTCAGTACATTTCCGTCCTCTGTCGAAATGCAAAAACCAAATGCAAAAGTCGGGCTAAATGAGCCGCATGTTAGCAAACACGCAGCGCGAGCTTACCTTGCGGACGTATCGCTCTGCCGGATCGATAATTTCTTCTTTACACCGTTAACTCTCCGCCATCTTCGGCACTGTTTGTTTAAATGGGAAACACTCCCGGAGCCCAAGAAGCCAGTTCTGTAAGTTGAGGCGTCGCGGGGGCTTCTGGGTAAAAGAGTTCGTTCGAGTGGAGCGCCGCGCTTCCGGCTCCCTCGTCCAACCCGGATACGGACTACAGGCGGACTCCACCACCGCAGGGGTGAAGAGAGAGGGGGTGGTGGTGGAGGGGGCTGGACAGGCACTGTCTGTCTGTGACGATACCAGCCGCGGAGAGAGATACAGCAGCAGCAGCAGCAGCAGCAGCAGAGGTGTAGTTCTCGTTAAACTCACAAAAAGCAAACCGACTCGTTTGTGTGATGGAGCCCGGAGGCTAAAGCGGCCACCAGACTTTCTACCTAAAGCAGGCGTTTGGCTGGAGGGGGTGGCACAGAAGTAGACAGCCTAAACTTGAGAGCAAACCAGGACGCCGAGGTCTTATCCCTGTCTGATAACAGCCATTTGGATAAATAAAAGTCTCGTTCATGTGCCAGTGGCGTCCACTTTATCTGAAGCTGGGATAAACTTTAAAGGATCATGTCAGTGGATTTATTTTATTATTATTATTTTTTTTTGCATGTTTCAGCTAATTCACTGCAAATGTTATACCATTACAGCTAACAATTTAGTAAAAAAAAAAAAAAAACATTTCACTTTAAGGTGCACTATTGTCTTCGAAAGACAACACACGCTGTTTTACTTTGTTCATGTTTTCTAAGTAGCGTAGCAGTGTTTTCCAGCTTTAAAGGTGCACTATGTAGTTTTGGGATGACATTTTAATCATTAACTTTTTCTTTCTTGTGCCTAAACAATTTAAATACAACACACTTTCTTCATTTTAATGACTGAATAAACTGATTAAACAAACTGACCTAAAAGGACCACACAATTTCATACTGTTTTACTTTGTTTATATGTGGCGGACCCTGCCACCTTTCTCGCTTCAAACAGTGTTCTGTGGGCTGTATTTTTCTCTGAGAACAGCTTGTTTATTCAGTTTTTTCTGAGTTTGTATTTTTACTTCATAAATATTGTAAATATTAAAATTCTGGGTTTGGATTTCTTCTCTAAAACTACAAATTGCCCCTTTAAACAGTTCTGGAGGCCTTATTCCCCTCTGAGATCAGCTTGTTTATTAAATTCAGGAAATATATCAAACACATATTTCTGAGTTTGTGTGATACCTTATGAATATTGTAATTAACCAAAATTACATAGCCCACCTTCAAATAAATGAGGTACACTATGTTGTTTTTGGGAAAGAAGTTTTGATCAGGAGAGAAAAATCTACATTTGTGGATTTATATGACTGAAGAAACTGAATAAACTAACAAATGACAGGACATAAATTTCACATTGTTTTCACTTCATTTATTTATGCAGGACCACCTTTCTAGCTTCACACAGTGTTCTGGGGACCATTTCCCCCTCTGAGGACAGCTTGTTTATTTAGTTATGGAAATGATATTTAGAGCTGCACAATATGGTAAAGAAAAAAAATCATATTGTGATTTGTGGAATTGTGGAAATCAAATATTTGCAGCACAATTTTCATTTTCACTGAAAAAATATTAAAGATATGACAATGTGTACCTAACGAACATTTTTTCTTACATCTGGAGAACAAGATATGTTGGCCAGGACATCTGCTGCCAGCACCACAAGACTCCATTATAATCCTGTTGTGCTGTTTTGTCACACATTTTACCTTTTTTTGTAAAAGAAAATTGCAGTTTCTAGCGATTTGGATATTTCATGGGCCATAGTATATTATGATTTTGATCATATTTAAATTCATTGCAGCCTTAGACATTCACATGCAAAAAAAAGGTCACAGTGGCACAATTTATTGCAGACTTCAGCAAGTTTAACTTTAAAAAGTCTGCTATTTGATTTCCATACTGTAAGAAATTAATGGAAACCAACAGCTGCCTAGAATGGTTGAAATAAAGAGACATGTTAAAAATGTACAGCATGCATTCAAATGATCAACAAAAATTAATCATGTTTTCTAGTTATAGAACTAAAATTATCCAAATCACGCCAGGTTTGGGCCCCTAAATTGAATCATGTTGGGAGAGTGGTTACATATAAATGATTTATCTGATCATCTTTAAGTTACAGGCTATACATATATACGATTTGAATGATATACACAACATATTTAATTATCCCCTGACATATTGCACAAAAATGTACGGTATATTGCACTGACACTGAAAATTGCATCTATACTGTACAATACTGTACAATACTATACAATACTTGTATTATAGTGTATATCTGTACTGATACTGTATATTTGCATATTGTACTATGTACATCTTCTGGAGGCTATATATTTTATCTCATTATTCTTATTGTTGGTTATATTCTTGTACTATTTCTTGTGGTGTTTCCTTATGAAACAACATTCAGAGTGGAAGGCAAAGGAAGGATTTCATTGTACAGGGAAACTTGTTTCTTTAACTATGCATACGACAACAAACACTTTGACTTGACTTTGACGATAGATGTGTGTACTCAAGGTTTTATGCCAAGGATGAGAAATGTTGTCACATTTTGGTCTTTGTGTGACCGAAACCCTCAGTAGATTCACTATGTGACAAGTGCCCAGACTCAGATATAAAAATAACATCATCACTATATCAGTTCACACTTGGGTGAGTAAGATGACAGAATAGAGTCTTTGAAATGAATACAATAGGTCACAATAAAGATCCTATTTCTTTGTATATGTTTTCCTTTCTTTCTTTACTTTTCTTTCTTTGTATAAGTGCAAGATGTTAGGGATGTTGTGTGGGTATAGCGTGTCTCAGTGTCTGTTACAGATACAAGAAAGGGGCTGTTTTCTACCAAAACTCAGTTTTTTCTTCCTCACGAAAGAGACAAATGCTAAAATGTCACTTCACATCCTGCAGGCTTTCTGCAGGAGCCAGCCTTCTGTGAACTGAATTTGTTTCACTGGAGGGACTGTGGCTCCTCCAGGCCACCAATCTCTTATAGATGAGGCCCATATGTGGGCTCCATATGCGAGCTGGCAGGGTCAGCGTGGAGCAGTGACGTCATGATGGCCTATGAACTGGGACACGTCGGCACAGCGCCCCGACTGCTGCCAAGGTATACAAGGCGGGGACAGACAGCACCAAAATCCGTCTCGACGGTGATGCCAGGCAGAGATGATAGATGGATTGAGGCACTAACAACTCCCCCCCCCCCACCCCACCCCCACCCCCCACCCCCCCACCCCCCCACACACAGGGTGAGTTCGACTCCTGTGGTGTCAATGACAGTGGGAATGAAAGAAGATGAGAACAGGAAGGTGAGAGAGAAGTGAGACAAGATGATGAGATAGTGGAGTTTACTTTAAGGCAGTTTAAGAAGACACAGAGACAAGATCACAGATAAGATGTGTTAAAGAAACACAAAGTAGAAGACGGGGAGAGAGGACACAAGTGTGGAGTTGTCAGATTGATGGAGGAGGAGAGGAAGTGTTGTAGCTCGAAGGAACATAGATGGGGTGAGAATAAGGTAGAACTACACCAGCTTTACTCAGAAAGTGAGGGAGGGGGGGAAGACGAAGAAGAGTAAGAAAATGTTGAAATAGGGTTGTGAAGAAGGTTTAAAGCAATTAGCCTCGCGGGTCAGGCATAATTTATCAGGCAAAACTAAAAGAACAGCTAAAGAGAAGAAGATTAGAGTGTAGCTCAGAGCAGGATGCAAGAATTTGGATGCTCCTGGAGAGCAAAAATAACATTGGGGAGATTCTTAGAATTTAACCACAGTCACCAACTACTTCTGGAAAAATGTCGAGCACATTAACTTGAACATTTTTATCACTTCCGTGCATTTCAGACACAAAGAAACCAACCAATTAAATAAATGTGTCCACTTCATGTCGTACTGTAACCCTGAAATACACTCATACACTCAGAGACACACATACAGGGATGAGAGAGTCCAAGCTAAAGGATTTAGAGACACTTTAAGCCTCCTTTAAAAGAAATTAGAGCACATTTGAGGTTTATTGCAGGCTGTACTGAACCAATAACTGCAGGTGTAAGAGCTAAATGGAGATAGAAGGATATTACTACAGTATGTGACTGTCAAGAAGGGCTGGACTTTTCTATTTTCACAATCTATGTTGTGTTTGTCTTGTATTTGTAAGGGTAAGGACAAAGATAAGATGCTGTATTTTGGAAAGCTGTAACAATAACATACTGTAGAAATGAATCACAACAAGGTGTTTTTTTTGTTTTTTGTTTTTTACATAACATTAACTAAAGTGTGACTAAAAGCTGTATTGCACTTCCTTAAATCAAATAACATCATCAGGGAGCTAATATGATGTTATCGACTGAATGTGTAAAATCATGTCATGAGTGCCTCTTTCACACCCCCAGAAATCCTTTTTTTCTTTAACTTCTCACAGTGATGTAGTGATGTAGAAGTGTACTTCAGGGTGTAGATACACCGTGACATCACTCTTGGGTTTTGTTACATGTAATGGACTTGTGAAAGCAAAATGAAATGATGCCAGGTTGCCAGCCTGACTGAATCTCCAAAACACTGCCCCCGAAACGCTTCGTCAGTCATCCCCCCTTTAATTCTGACTTTGTGACATCACACTAAATCACCATGTCACACATTTGCATAATTTATGCCTATATTCTCGGTAGAAGTGAAGCTAACTGGAGGCTGAAAACACGACAGAGCCAACTGGAAACACGGTGAGCAGTGCTGGCTCAGGCTTGTGTAAGCTGACCAATCAGAGCAGACTGGGTATTCGGGAGGGGGGCCTTAAAGAGACAGGAGCTAAAAGAGAGCATCATTGTCATTTAGTGACCATTTCAAAATTAAAAATAATATCGTCCAGGTGTAGTAGTCATTATTTTATTATGTCTTCCATTTTTAAAGGACCATAACAGTGTTTTTGTGCATATTTAAGCCTCTCAGCTAAAATGCACAAGTTGATTTTCATTCTTTATCAAATGAGAGGAAACTAACGGCTGCTTGGAAAGTAGGAAAAAGATATTCAGAATCATAAAACATTACCATATGTTGTAAACAATGGTTTGGCAGTAATGTAAAGTATATTTGTAATAATTGGACTAATGCAGGCAAAATCACTGGCATGATCATTAAATAGACATCAGCTTTTCTTGGGACTGCCAGTGTAATTGTACTGATTAATTCTTAAAAACTCTCGTATACTTTTACAGAAGATTACTACATGAACGACAAAACTGTAATTGGATTATTATTGGAATTCATGATCGTTTCAGGCCTTTGCTTGCAAATAATTTCATTTGAATATATTGTTTGGAAACAGCTGTTAAGTATAACTGCAAGTATTTTTAAGTGGCTGTGCCGCTATTGCACTTTGGAGTGAAACACTTTAATTCATTAGGCCTTTTCCTGATAAAGTGAAACAGTGGTGAATTATTTTTCTACAGCCAGCTGGCTTCAGGTTGCAGCTCCACAATATTTAAAACCACATTATTATGGTACTTATTGTCCGTCATTTGGAAAATTCTGTCGTGTTGCCTCAGGCTGAAGAAAAGGGAAATGGCAGAAAATTAAATGTAATGTGAAGAAACACACGTACGCACGCACCAAATAGAGTTATTTGTCCTGCACTAGCACCTCAGCACGAAACAAAGACACAATAAAGCACACTTACTGTTTAATATCAATACATTAGATTAGGTTACAATGTGGATGGAAGATGATCACGGTTTATTTGCCAGCAGGCAGTTTATTGTTGAGACAGTCCCTCAGTAGGAATTTAGGGGACTGCAGAGAGAGTTGAGGGAAGGTGAGAGGAACGGGGAAGCTGTTTATTATTCCAAACAGGTAGGGATGAGGCTTCAGGAGGGTAGTGGAACAGCTACAAGCACCACACAGACACACACACACACACGCACACACACACACACACACACATGCACACAGATGTGAGACATGTAGAGGAGAAAAGAGACAACCCATATTTATAAAATGCTGTATGCTTGTATGCAGAGCTGAAATTATTAGTCGATTAACCACTTTGTCGATTCATTGAGGTCGTGGACAAAAAATGAATCCACAACTACTTTGTTTAATTGATTAATTATTTAAGTAATTATTAAAAACACATAAATAACAAACATTTCCTAGCTTTGTCTTAAATCGATAGATTTTGGGCTGCTGATCAGACAAAATAATTAACCATTTGAGAAAGTAATTGGTAGAAAAAGTTACATTTAAAATAACTGTTGGTTGCAGCACTATTTGTATGTACTATATATGTGAATATACATATAGGCTAATGAACCATAACAATACATTTACTGTATAATTTAAGGTTTAAAGGAGCAATTTGTAAGAAAATTTTAGTTAGGAAAAAAAATGAAAAGAAACAGCAGTGTTGCATTATGTCGAAGACGTCTATGTCGGCCTACTGTGTTACAGAGATGTCTATTGTTGTTAGCATGCTAACCAGCTAGCCCTGGCCCGTCTTGTCTGGAAAATATTCCAGCGCTACACTTTGTTTTCACCTGCTGCTGATGTCCGACTCTGACTCGCTTTTCTCACGCTGCACGCCTCTCCCGTCCCTGCCTGCTGCGTCTTGTCGTCCCTGAAGTTGTAGTCCTGGTCAGAGCCACTGTAAATCACCTCTGTATTGTATCCCCTGTTGTCAAACTGACCTCTGTTGGCCTTGGAGGCTGTGTTCAGTCCCAGTTCAGTGTCAAGCTCTTTCAACTCTAGGGCTGCTTGCTCCACAGCTAACTGAGCCATGAGCTAATTAGCTAACAGTAGCTAGCTACAGCAACAACAACTTCACCTGGACTCTGACGCAGAGGTGAACATTATGTTGAGACACTGCTTTGCAACAATAGCTGACTAACAGTTGGAATCACATTCATTCTTGGCGCAGTCTTCATCAGGGTGATTTTTGAAAAGATGGCAGCTTAAAATAATTGTTCTTCTAACACATATTTGGGTTTTGTAGTAGTGACAGCACTTCACACTCACAAATATTTAAGACGCAGCATGTTTGAGAGGTCACCATGACTATGTTTGACAGTTTGAAGTCAGCCTGTGAGCCTTGATGTAGATATATAATGTATCAGATGGTATTCAAAGGAGAGTAAAATTACACAGAAGCTATCAAGATAAAAAGAGACGAGGAAGCCTGGTCACAAATAAAGGAGAAAGATAAAGGTGCAGCTGTGGGAAACAATTAGTTTGTCATACATTTATGAAACCAACATATGGTCCAGTCCCATTCATCCATTACCAACACTCTGTCATATAATGTACAGATGAAGCAAAAACGGGGGTTAATTGTATAATCACTGACTCACAAGCCTCGATGGATGATAAAGGAGCTTTTTGGAACAACAAAGCCCACAAATGTGGAGGGATAAATGAGAGGGGAAGATGTAGTGTGGAGTTGTGTGTTTACCGTCACAGTGGAGGAGTGCACAAACTGTTACTAAGAGCGTTAAGGCTACTGAGGAACAGATGACACTGTATAAACACACGTGACCCAGCTAGTGCTGTCAGCTGTCCCAGTTGCGGTGGGGCCGTGTGTGTGTGTATGCACGTTTGTAGGTGTGCAATGATTCATGTTCCAGATGCACAGCTTGTTGTTGCACAGCTGCATGCGCACATTCACACAGGAAACATTCCACACAGTCTAGAGGACATGCATAAATCATTTTCATATTCCCTTTGCCTTTTTAAAAAAAATTTGTGTGTTGCTCAATGTGAACGCTCGAGGCAAAAGCGACACGTGCTGACTCCAGAACTCACAGTGCAACATGCCACATGGTGTCGTGTTTTGGTACAGTCGTAGACAGCAAGGACTGACCACGATTAGAAAAGCTCTTCAAAACGTAATGACCATATGTAGGGCAGTCTATTAATTGCAATACTGTTGAGTGGATACAGAACAAATTTAAGCTGTAATCACTCTAGAGTTGAGAGCACATGGGTACAGATTTGGAAGTGTGAAACAAGTATTAAAGGGGCACTATGTTGTTTTGGAACTCATTTATAATATTTATAATATTAATGAGGTAATAATACAAACTCCGAAATATTTATTTTTTCCATAACAGAGCAAACAAGCTTTTCTCAGAGGAAAATAAGGTCCCCAGAACATTGTTTGAAGCTAGAAAGGTGGCAGGGTCCGCCAAATATAAACAAAGTAAAACAGTATGAAATCATGTTGTCCTTTAAGGCCAGTTTGTTTCTATTGGAAGATCCTTTTCTTCTGATTAAAATTTCTTCCCCAAAACTACATAGTGCACCTTTAAGCAAAAAAAAATGTGTATAGAAACAAGAGACAAAGCCAGGTTGAGCGCGGTGGGAGGTGACATTGGCACTCAACACTGTGAGGACAGCTTGCTTCAGAATTTCACTGATCAATGAAACTAAATGCGAAAAATTGTACAGATTGCGACCATTTCATTGACATGAATTGATTTCGCTTTGAAAAGTTGTTGTTTTGAACCAAGTGCGACTGGGCCTCATCACCTTGGGTCCACTGGTGGGTCGTGAAGATATTGCAGGTGGGCCGCGAGAGGTCATTTGCAATAAATAGATAATACATTTTTATTTTTCATTTTCTGTAATTGAGATTAATATTACTGTAAAACAGTTATGATTCAGTATTTCGATTTAAAAAGGTCATCAGAACTGATTAAACAAGGGAGTTAAGTCAAACATTATTTTTAGTTTAGGCAGCATCGTTCTGAAGTTTGGGAATGGTTGCATTAGATTGTACTTGCTCGACACAAACTTTCCAAAACTGAAAGTGTACAACAGGAAACGATGCAAACGAGGCCCTATTTCTGTTGCACAATCAAAACATCTATTAGGCGACTCTCAACTCTGCTTACTCTCAGAACTTGTTTTCCATTCAAATCTGTTTTATGCCCTTTCAATTGTTTTTGACATTTATGAACATCTAACCAAAAGCTGCCTGTTTAACTTCAAACCCTTTTCATTTTTTTCTCTCCTGTTGATATTCTTGCTTTGTCCAATTTCATATCAAGAGGTGGATTATTTTCTTTTTGCCAAGTTTTTTTATTTTACTAAATAAGACTTAGTTCTAAATGGACACACACTAACATAAACATGCACACATTAAATAGTAGAAGGCTGGACTTTTAAAGAGGTGTGTGTAATGAGGGAAGAGGCTATTTGAATATACTAATGTCTCTTTCTTTTCCCTCCCATCCGGTCATTTAGTGTCTCATTTATCTCTCTGTTGTCTGTAGCCTCTTAATTTCACCTTTCCTTTCTTTATCGTACCATTTAGGAGTCTGCACTAATTTGCATTTGCTGGCTCTGATGGACACTGATAGGGCACTGCCCTCATCTTCACACCACACACACTCTTCCCTCCATTATACTGCTTAGTTCTAATGTAAATCATAGCTCTCTGCTCTCCGTCTGTTTTTTTTCCCTTCCTCTCACTTGCCTCACCATTTCGTCTTCACTCTCGTCTGCTTCTCATTCCCGTCCCTCTGATCTATCCAGATGTTTCCACCCTCTTCCACACTCTCCTTCATTGGTCTACACCTGCTCCATCGCTCACCTCAAACCCACCCCTCTCATCTGCTCGCTCACAAATAGCTGCGAGGTCATGAACGTCTCTTAGATCTCCACCATGCTTCATGGATCACTGCAAGTAAACCTGGCTGGTAGAGCAGCTGCTGCCCAATTTGCTCATTTGAGACAATCAATGGAAATAACACAATACCGGGAGAGGATTACAGAGACACACACAAAGGCACACACACATGCTCTGGTCCAGCTAATTGTTGGCTATTAGTCTGCAAGTCTGGGATTGCATGTCTTATTAAATACAGAATTTCAAATGAGCTTCGTTAAATAAGAAAGTACTCCCCTTTTAATGAAGCTAATTTATATGGAAATTACACATAATACTGACGATTCAGCGAGAGATTTATCCTCATTGGATGAAGGGGAGGAATTACGGGGAAAAAAGAGCGGGATAGTGATTTTTTTTCCTTTAGCAGGTCACTGCTGTCGGATTCTCTCTGCAAGTTTGCCTCTCTCGTCGGGTTCAGGTCATGTATGTTTGGGTTTTGGATACAGCCATCAGTGTGTATGTGTGTATGTGTGTGTGTGTGTGTGTGTGTGTGTGTGTGATGGAGAGTGTGTGTGTGAACTCCTGTCCTTGTGCTGACCCTGTAGAGCTCCAGCCTGCCTCCCTGGTTCCCACTGATCCATCATGCTGTCTGATTGGCCAGAGAAAAGCCATTACTCCGAAACAACACAACACATTAGCAGTGAGCTGCAGGTGTCTCTCCTCTGTGTTGTGCTCATTCCTCATCATCTATGGATGCAGATGTCATGTTTACAGTTCCCTGCCAGTTAAATTGAACAGCGAAGACGAGGTGGAGGTCTCCCATCCCATCATTTGGATAAACACCATCAATTACTTCATTTTAGTGGCTGACTGCACAGTGGAGTCTGTTCAAGTGTTGAGCTGAATGCTGTGATAAGACAATGTTTCAGTCTTCCTCACTCTGACTGGTGATTTATTAATGCAGGTCTGTATGCAGCTATGTCCCTGCAGACTGTTTCTGTCCCTCAGGCTAAAGGCTCACTGTTGCCCCCTGGTGGTAATTAGCCAAGAAGAAATAGGATTTAGCCATTATCTCCTCAAGGCTCCTGACACCGTCCCCAAAAAGGTAGGAGAAATGAAAAATGTTTTTTTTTAAAATCAAATAGGTCTCCAAATATATCTCTAAGTTAAATAGGTGGAAAGATTGTGAAGTGAGAAAGAAAGGGAGGATGTTGTGCGTATCCCTGCTTTATGAAGGACAATTTCACTGCTGGTTCACCTCAGAAGTGGATAATTATCTACAGCTCTCATAATTTACTGTGCACTTTGAAACGGCAATGTTTTTTTTTTTTTGCGTGCCGTTTCCATGGAGACGGTCTTACGACTCAACCTGCGGGCACTATGTGAAAAAAAAAATAGGCTCAACAAGTTTGCGTAATGAATAAAAGCTTTATTCAAACATGAAATAAAAAAAATAATGACAAAGAAAAAAATGATCAGAACCCACAAGAATTTGCATAAATATATACCATCAGAGCAGTTCAGAGACAACATATCTTGAAAAAGGAAATATATCGCCACATCTATAAACAAGCAGCAAAATAAAGACAAATCAAAGACAATGCAGGATGAATTAATAGAATACAATAAACGTGTGTCTCTGCTGTGCAGGTCTTTCTTTTTTTTTCTTATTTTATAAGTGATCTCGTGGTCAGATGCATTAATGATTGTTGCCACCTAGAGGTTGCTCATACAGTTGAATCATTGCAGTTTTCAGCTTTCAACAATTACAAAATGCACACAGTTTTTAAAGTCGAGCAGCTCCAATTTGTAAATCATCGAGAATCAATGCAGAAACAGCCAAAGTGAGCAGTGTTACGGTGCTCGGATATAATGCATATTATGCAAAAAAAGTGCATTCCTGTGGGATTATACAGGCTATTGTGTCTCAAAGCAAGGGGGCCGTGAACTGCAGAGCGGCTCATGTTTCAGAGCAGTAACGTCTGCCGACTGTTGCACAGTGTGACATCTGATGAGCGAGAAAAGCTCACAGTAGGTTTCACCCCGCAACATGTAGTTTGTTGGTTCTGCATCCAGGCCTGTAATCATCACACAAATAAATCACTATACTGACCATTTGCTCCTCTGATCATACATTATTAAACTGATGTAATAGTGTCAATATGACGGTGTATTTGATAAAACACGTAGTTGTGAGAGCTGCAGTGTACACCTGCAGCGTGGTGTCAACTGAGCGCTGTTATACAACCGAGTTCACTTTGCTCTAATAAGGCCATGAAGTTAAATAAACCATTAGGCTAAGTAAATTTGTACAGTCATACCACAACGTATACCCACGCTAACAGTTCAGCAAGCTTCATTCTTATATAAAAAACAATTCATATCAATATGGATGCAAAACAAATATTCACACTTGTGTACTGAACAACAGTGAATTTCAACAGTTTCCCCCTCTATAAAAATAGCTTAAAAATCTGACACATATTTTAGTACAGTGTAGGGTTAAGTCAGCTTTTTTTTTCTCTTTTACATCTGAGACAGTTTAGTAACAGGCTGGTACATACGTCCTCTGCTCCTCCTTCCCTCCTATGACACTGCCATACACAGACATCGGGCTTTAAAAGACCACCAAAGTCCCAATAAGGAGCGCTAAAGGGAGCAAAAATGAATGGCATCTTCATCTCCTCCCTGCTCTAGACTAAAGACTCCAAACTCTCAGGTAATACAGTCTTATCTGTACAGAGCTTCACATGCACAGTGGTTTAGTAGTAGAGCAGGACTTTATCCATGAGAGGAAAGAGTATGGCCAACAGTACAATACATGTGCTCCGTTAGCAATGTCAGGATCATTGAAAAGGTGAAGCAAGGAGGACAAAACATGCCACATTTGGCAAACAGAAATCACAGAATCTCTCTCACACAGGAAAATGGCATCTGAGGGGCAGAGACATTGAACACAGAAGCATTTAGTAACCTATAGAACATACACCTATCCACAACTCAGTGTTTCACACACAGAAGCGAAGTGAACTAAAAGACGGGATGTGATCGCGAACACACAGGGGCAGGAGTCGATGAACAGATTGTCACAATACATGCTCTGCACGCAGGCAATATATTTTTTTACGAGACGAGCAATAAACATCACTGTCCTTACCATCATCATCATCATCATTCACGCCCAGTTAATTCACACACACAGTAGGCAAAACAATACTGCGCACACACACGCACACACACGAGTAAGTGCCCAGGCATACAAACACATCCCCGTACAAACACACCTCCCATTGCACCATGGGATGTAACTTTTAGTGTAAGTGATCAATAGCTTGTCCCCTGATACCCAAGAATAAAAAAAGCGTAGAACGTAGAAGGCAAACAGAACGCAACACAAGCAAAACGAGTGATACAAACCACTGCCATTATAAGGACACTTGAAGAAAGATTGTATTGTTTGGATTAACTAAACGCAGTTGCTATGTACCGCTGTGTCTGCTGGTTATAGCTTCTCAAAGCATAGAAAATAATAACTATCTGTAGTATATGGCAAAAATAAATAACTCAAACCTCTTGCAGCAGTTGTAAAAAGGCCACTGAATGCTTGTGTGTGTGTGTGTATGTGTGTGTGTGAGAGAGAGAGAGATGCAAACTCAACAGCACAGGTAGTCACTAGCCATAAAGTCTTTAGCCGTAAACCATCATGCATCGACATTACCATATAAAAGACTGAATCGCAGCCTCGAACACAGTTTCTTACTCAAGTTTCCGATCATGCCGTTAGAAAGATTTAACTGTATGCATACAGTACAGCATCACAGGTTACAGTACAGCTTCCTCTCGGTGAGTCACCTAACCTGGACGAGCCCCTGTGACAGGGTGAAGCTGATTACCAGGCTAGTAGTGAGAAAAGCAGACAGAAATACACCGGTCGCCTCAATCCTGTAATGTGTTGGATTTCAAAGGCAGAGGCTGTCAAATAATGGCAGTAAATGATCAAGGAGTTAAGTACAAGCTTCAGTTTTCTGGCTGCAGTCATGCCAAATACCTAAATAGCACAAATATCCCTCTGGAGCAATTAATTTAAGATCTTTTCCTGACATCAGCAGAATATTGAAGTGCTGTCTTGCAGAGGAAGAAAGGCTTTATTTTGGGACTTGAGCCACTGGCCTGTTTTTCGCTAGTTTAACTGAATAAGGCCCAAACTTAAAATGACACCCCGAAGACTTAATCTGTACATTAACACTTTACATTAAGTTGCCCTGAAGTCAAAATCCGCTTTTTAAAGGTACTGTGTTAATGGATTCCATGTCAAATTTACTGACGAGCAACTCAGTTTAAAGTACCCGCCGAGTGATCGTAGTTTTACACAAAAGGACACTTTGAAGAGCTTAATCTATCCTGTTAAAGCATCAAAACCAGCACTGCCCTTTCAACGTCTCATCTGCCCAGAACCCAAATTAATGATAATAAACATTTCTAGGAGACAGTAACACTGAGCTTTCTCAAAAAGGAGTGTCAACCCCAAAGGGAGAGTTGTGTAAGGTTTCTTAGTGCGCTTAAACATTTGATTTGGAGAGCAGACGACAAAATTTGAAGTTGTGTAAAGACATAATGTCACATTGTCAGAACTCCCTCACTTCTTCCGTCTTTATGAAGCTTTGGCTTTTCTTGCCCGTGGTGATGTTTTATCGTCAGACTTCACAACCCCGTTGGTAGCACCTCCTGACGAGACACGTGAAAGCAATTTCAGTTAATATGTTCAACAATGAGCGTTAATGCCAAATAATCAGAAACAAGCAGCGTGAGGCGAATAGGGAATTCAGACAAGGTATTAACGTCCGTCCTGAGTGATCCGATCACAAGTGCACAGCTTTAAGAACGTCAATTCACACCTTGCATTGGCAAGCGTCTCAAGTGAAAAAACGGATACGATTTCATGCATAACATTTGCCGAATTTACAAAAGGGCCAAGAAAGTTCAGAATTTGTTGCAGACAGCGTTTCACAAAGTTTGTAAAGTTTCTCCACACTCAACTCACAAAATTTAACATTTTTTAAAGGGAGTCTGGGGACTTTCTCCATGACATCAAAGCAGTAACTGCTATTGGTTGCCGTTTACTGTATACGTAAAATTTTACATTATCACCATCAATAAAATCTTGTTTCCTCTCATAAATTTAGTGTAAATGCTAAACTGCTAAATGTTGGGAGGTAAAACTCAAGAAAAAAAATTTGTAAGGGAGTCTGGCGATAGTATGGTGACATGGATAGTATGGTTCTACAGTGTGTAATCCATTCTGCCTTTTGTTATTGTTGTGGCTTCTTCTTTTAGTTTCACAGAGGACGTCGGTTGAGTAGGCGGTCCTTCAGTATGGCCCAGGACACATAAGCGTACACACTGCTAAACCAATGTGGTCACACGCTGCCCAGACCACCTCTGAATGTGGTCTGAACGATCGGATCTCCAATGCATCCTCAATGTGTCTTGGGGGTGTTTTAACCTTTTCTTGTGATCTGATCACTCAGGACGGATCGAATTACATTGAGTCAACCTGGGTGACGGACTAGATGCTGAAGTTCTTGAATACTTACCCCTTGTAGGCTCCCTTTTGTGAGGCTTGCTCTTTGGGCTGACTGCCTTCTTCTTTGAGGCCTGGTTCTGGCTGTGCTCCCTCCACTTTTTCAACTGGAAGTTAATGAATTTCCACATCATCCAGGCCTGTGTCAGGCAGATAGCTGCCAGACAAGTCATCCTAAGGGGTGGAGAGGACATACTTTAAGAACTGCAAAAGTGAAAACTTGTGAACAGGAAAACAAAACTTTGGCCATTTTGTTGATTGTAAGTTAAACGCCATGAGTAAATTAGCACGCTACGAGACATTAAGGGCTCTTCCTGTCAACTATCATCTGGACTTGCCTTATGGTGAGCACATTGAAGTTGCCCTCTGCTAGAGAAAAGCCCTGGTTTTCTGTACGGGGTAGCCCAAAGCCAAACGTCAGTACTGAGAGTGTGAGGGTGAGGAGGCGGGCGATGACAAAAAGCAGCGCCCACAGAGTGAAACTGGAAAAGAAAAGAGAGTTTGCATCAGGTTGTTCGGATCAGGAAGGCACGACCACCCACCAAATACTAATTAGACAAATAAAAGCAATACATACCCCTTCTGCTTGTTCTCATCGCTGAAGTAGAAGAGGCGTGAAGCGTGGAACAGGAGCTCCACCAGGTAGTGAGGGACCAGCAACACCAGGCCCAGCCGGTGGAGGCTAAACAAGACGAGACACAGAGAGAGGGACGGCAACACCGACTTTACTGAGGATGACTCAGGACATGAAGGAAGACTATCAGCTACATACACTCTTCTTAACCCTCAAAGATCTAGAACTATTTTTGGGTCGCCTGACTCTCCTGGTTTGTTTTTTTATTGTTGATGTTGTTTTTCCTACCTTATTCTAGCAATTCCTAAGGAAGTTACAGCCACTTATTATAGTATGATCCCCGGCGCTTTTTAGTGGAATCCTACATTTAATTTACTGACCATGCAGATGTGTCCAGAAGGAGTTCAGAAAGTAAACAGAAAGGTTATTAAATCATAACAGAGGACGTTGAAGCAAAAATGACTTTTTCAGAGAAATATCCACTGAACATGGACAAGAAATGCAGCTTGGCTATAAACCATCGCCCAGAGTGAGAAACTACAACGGTTTCTTTGATGATGGCTTCATCAGGTTCATTACGGAGCACCTGAATGCCCAAACAAGACATGTAGGATACCACTGAAAGCTCAGAATAAACTCTGCGTTACATGAGTTTTTAAAAGGGATAGGATAGAATTAGAGGTTAAAAAGTTATTAAACATTTTAGAACAATAGGTATTTTTAGCCCCTGGCAGCTGTCTAGCTCTTTGAGGGTTAACTAGCTGTGAACCAGGAGATGATTTTCATATAATATATTCCTCACATTAAAGTTTTATATGCCAATAACCTTAGAGAAGGAGGAAGAGCAAAGACAAAAACAGGTGCGGCTCACAGGTCAAAACACAGTCTGAAATCCTTGGTTTCAATTCCTCATAAGGAGGAAACGTCAGCCGACCTGGCTTTAGAGATAAGATGAGAACTGAAAACTGAGCAATTTTTCAAACTCATAAATTCTGTGTCGTAGCTTACTTTCAGTTATGCTGTCCAAGATTATATTTATGCTTTCTGGCAATTCCAAAAAGTTTTAACCGGTCAGAAGTTGAAACGCTCTCAGTCTTTATCAGGATAACTTAGATATTTATGAGGCACACATCTAGAATTTTCTTAAGAATATGTCTTCCTCAGAAGATATGCTGAGAAAAATGAATTACTTTACTCACTTTAAGACATAGGCACCAGTGATGTGGACAACGTAAAGGCAAATGTAATAGAGCTGGCGGGGGATGTCCTCCTGTAGGAATAAAACAAAGGAGGAGAGAGTTTGTGTTGGTCACAGCAGCAACGTCAAAGAAATATCTAAAAGCACTGTAGATCTGAGTCACTTCATTTACTGTATGGTAAAACACATGCCGGGACTCATTAACCACGTTTTAGCTTTGACGCCATCCTACATTTGCTATGCAAATTAAGCCTCGACTTCAGCTCAGCTCCAATTCACTCTATAATAATCCATGTACGCAAGAGATATCAACAAAATAGCTTCACACACATGCATTATCCAACAAAAACCACAAATGAAAATGCAGTTTTAATGGAGTAGACAGCATTTCTAATTGTTTGGGCATGAGTACCGCAACAGAGGTGTGATTGTTTAATGTATCCCTAGTCGCTATGTTCACATCTGAGCAGTCGTCAGCTGATTCCTCGTGGTGACACATGAAACCCCCAGCAGGGATAAGAAGCATTGCATACTGACTGATGTATCATGACCGTACTCATAGGTTATAGACTGCTCCATTGCACAAAAACATTAACAATTACAAGTACAATGAATTTTATCGTGGTCTGATCTTAGTTTTTTCTCGTACTTGAGCCAACGACCCACTTCACAGCTGCAACACAAGACTCCCGATTTACATAAAGAAACCGAAAGCAACAAACGAAAACCTAAAAAACATTTTTCCAAGCACATCATTTAAAAAAAAAAAAAAAATGACACTCACCTTCCGTACTTTTTGAAAGTACAGCTCAGGAAGTGCATGGAGCCAATAGGCAATTTGGCAAATGTAGAAGAACTTGACCTGAAAACTAGACAGAGGACAGGTTGTGCAGAGGTTATATCATATATCTATATGTGCCGAGTTATATCGTGTTAATATACAATAGATCATGTTGTGCTGGGTGCACTGTTCTGTAACTTGTATCTAAAAATATGACATGAACAAACCAAACCAGTTGGAAAATGGGATCAGAATAGACTTTGTATAATATATCTTAAATTAAAAAAAAGCACTAAAACTGTAAAAGCTCAAAATACTCCTCAGTGCACTTCACTGAATCATTCAAATGTCAAATATGAGTTCATGATGTGTTGGAGTCTATAGTATTTTACTCACACCATGTGAGTGTGTGGATAACCCTCCCATAGGAAAGTAGGATTCGTTGCAAAGTCCTCCTGTCAAGACAAAAAAAGACGTACATATAAAATAAAGCCTAATGCAGTGTGGGAAAGTGTCTCTGTGAGTCCTGAGCCACGTACCGCTGTGAGGATGCTGCAGCCCCAGATGAAGGAGAACAGGTAGAACGCCGCAAGCTGTCCAGACTCATTGAACTTGCTGTGTTTGGTTTTTGACAGGTGCAACCTCCTGTTCATTTTCTGGAATTAAACAAAAATATTAGACAAGATGAACACATTAATATATCATAATCTAGCTCCTCCCTTGTTATTCTAAAAGTATGTTATTTTTTTTCAGTTACTCACATCTTATTTTCGAAAACTAAGATATTTGTGAATTAAATGTAACAATTAGCAACAAGTGGTTACGTATATAGCACTGGTGCTGTATGTTACTGAGTTATAACTGTCACAGCTTTTCGTTTGTTTCTTCACAAACGTTATGATTGTAGTCATTTGACCTTTAAGCTATGGTTGACTAGTTATTTTAGAGCCTTTTTTGTTATATTTGTTGAAAATGGCTTAATATCCTGACAGCAATCGATCGATCAAACGCTCTGAAAAGAAAACAATCCCTTGTCTGCAGCCCATCCAATAATTTCATTCGACCCACCTGTGTGTCTAACCCATACCTGCTTGACGGGTATCTCCCAAAATGCTAGGCGGTATATTGCTAAAGGTATTAGCGAGCTAGTCGCACAGAAATGGAAGAGAAAGAGCAGCTAAATTGTCCCTAATATTATCACGCTAGCTTGAAAGCGATGAGAACTAAATAGCCACGTCGCTGTTTACATTTTCTTTCATGTGAATGAGACACAAGCTGGTTGGATACGGTTGGACTTCTTCAGCGGCTAACGCAGTAACGTTAGCACAAAGCACACACCCACAGCCAGGCCAGCTTACCTTTTCCGTGTACTGAGGTATGTTCATGACGGCTGTTTTTCTTATGTCTATATGAGTGTGGCGTCTAACAGAGTTGTTTATTTAGATATTTATGAGACTGAAAAGGCTAGAAGAGCCTGTGGAACGTAGCAGATTAGCCGCATATGTACCAGCTGGCCAGTGAGTGATAAGGGGCAGCCAGTGTAGTCATGCGGTGCACGTTCATGTTCATGTGTTTTGGAGGGAGGCCTTAAGGGAGAGGTTCGATTATTTTTGGTTAGATACTTTCAAAATCTAGCTTGCTCTTGCTGGTTTCTTCAATCTTACCAAGCACAGCTTTTGAAAATAAGTTCACCAAGTCTGTCTTGAGGATTTTTGCCCCCCCTCAACTCTTAAAATGTATGTGCATTCAGAAGTTATGCCAGTGTCTACAGGGAGGATATTACATCAAGCAGAGTTGGCTTGACTATTGATTTAAGACAGACATAAAAAAAAAAAAAAAGTGGGATCCTTTCCTTTAAGAGATACATGAATATTTTTAAAGAATCTTTGTACACTGTTGAATTTGTTCTACAAAAGGAATTTTATTTTTGATATAAAAGTATATAAAAAATGTTTTCTTTTGATTACAGCCCACTGGGAATTGTCAGTGAAGACAGAAGAAGTCAGGAGAAACATGAGCACAGCTTCAGTCACTCTGCTTTAGTGCACACGCAGCTGGAAGGATTGGAACTGATTACCTACAAGTGGCTCTCCAAGACCAGAAAAGAGCCAACATGAGGCCCTATTAGATGCTTTTGAAATGAATAACTAGACAAAGACAACTGAAGCGAGTACACTGGTTTCGGTTTCCCTCGAACTACATGTTCATGTGTTACAAACAACAATGTGAGCCACTGTGGAGTTCGGGTGTTGATGTACTCACATCGAGAATATATTCTTGTATCAAGGCATGAAGGATGACGGCAATTAGCAGGTAGAAAAACACAGTGGCCACATCTTTAGGGCCGTACTGGTAAAGGTTCACTGGCTCACTCTTCTCATCTACAAAAATGAGAGAAACAAAGAAAAATCCCAAACAATGGCTACAAAGGAAATATGAGCAATCCATGAAGTGCGGGGCACTCGTTTAGAGATCAGATGCAGGGAAATGATGACGATTACTGGACTTACCAAGAACTTGTGTTACGTTGTACTGGACTGTGATGAACATGATGGCAAACTTCGCTGTGACCTGAAACACAAAACAAACAAACATGATTAATGGGCTGGAGGAATGGTTTGTCACTGATCACTCACATGTTTCAAGCAAAGGAAGCCAAGCCTTTGTGTTCATTAATTAACACCATTAAGTAATCATCGTATGCACACATGTAATAAGTGAGGACTGCTGTGTCACTGCAAGATCCTGAATCTATATGTTCCCTTAACAAGGGTCTGGGGACCTCCAGGGGCTCCCTTGCAGAATGAGGTATATTTCATACTTGCTACAGAGCCTTTCACTGTGTCAGTATGAGTGTGTATCATGAGTATATACACTGATAGCTCTGTGCCAGGCTATTACACACCCTGATCTTCACAGATGCAGTCTGGAGGCTAGGTTTGAGTGAGGACAGGTTAGTGTGGGGGACGCTATCTTGTTTCATTCAAACGTGGCTAGGTACCAGTCAGCTATAGCTGCTCTGTGGAGCCAGAGACCTGCTGATCAAATGTGTAGCATGCACACACTTTTAGCCTGACTATCTTGTTGCCAAAGGCCAGATACATGTATTGGTTTTGCTATGGAGGCAATGGATAGGCCAACTGGTAAAATAACCTGTTAGCTGTGTGCCAGTGGGCCTCCTCGCCATCTTCTTTGGCAATCAGTGAGACACATGAGAAGGGAAGGAGAGAGACACACTAGCGCCCTGCCCCTGGAGTGCGGCTGTCATGTCAGCTAACGACAGTTAGCAGCAGCTAACATCTCTCGGCTAACAGCTCACAGCTCGTGTCCAAACACACAGTACCTCGAACATCAGGCCGAGGAGGATAATCATGGCCAAACACGAAACCATATCGGCATGATTCTGGATCACAAACTCGTGGCTCAGCACCGGCGGGCTCTTGTTCTTCTTGCGGAAACCCATGGCTCACCGACTCGGCTCTCCCTTCTCTGGCTCCGGGCTGCCTGGGTTGGAGCTAGCTGTCCCCCGCTGCACGGCTGCTGATGGCCTGAACGTCTCGACTGACGGATGCTGGCTCGGCTCGGGGCTCGTCGCTCCGCTGCGGTCCGTAAGCACAGTGAACCCGCTGCTCATGTGTTTAAAAACAGTCATGAAGATGCATCGCACCAAACCAAACACTACAGCACAACACCCACTTTTTTCCTGCCTGGTGAAGTCAGATGACGGGCCCTCCCACTTCAAAACCCCATTCATGAACCGCCCAGTGTCATTGACGTAGAAGGAGAACCCGGGCCCGTGGTGCCTTCACGGACTCCATGTAAACGCCCCCTTCCCAAAACTCCAGAAGGATTGTTATAGTTTGGGTGATAAAAAAATGTTTGGGGATTGGTAATATTTACAGAAATGGCAGGTCTGTTTGGAAATGGTACTGTATATCAAAAGATAAAGAAAATTAGTAAGTAAATAAACCTGCACATACAGTATTGCAATGTAACTAAATACAGTTTTGAGGTACTATTACTTTGTTTGTATATTTGCATTTTCTGCTACTTTACACTTCCGCTCCACTACATTTTTGAGGGAAATACTGTACTTTTACTCTACTATAATTATTTGATAACTTTAGGGAGGCTACTCTGTACTTTGTGGATTGCAAGCCACATCAAAGCCAAAGCAACACATTTTTAAATTAATTTGGCTCTATTTTTATGATTACTGAAATCATTTTATTTTATTTTATATATTTTGTTTTATTGTATGAAAGAAAGATTATGAGTACTTGTGCTGTATGCGTGTGATATGTATATATTTCGTCTTTCTACTCCTTTTCGGACATATAAACAGTGTTGTTTTTAAGAATTTCTTTATTCTTTATTGAATTTGTTGTAGAGGTTTACTATTCATTTAATTTTTCTTGTTCTTCACTTGTTTTTTGAAAGCTTTCATTTTACTGTTTGTTTACTTTTGTTTTTACATGTTCGAAATAAAAATATATCAATCAAAATAGCACAGCTGGGTTACCCCCAGGGGGCCCTAGAGCCCCAGGATTATTATAATCTGTTTAAATGTAAATTTGATAAAGAGTACAGTACAGTATGATCTGAGGATAGTCATGCATTATTACCCAGCTTAATGAGCCTTTCATGTAGACAGCCCCAAAGGTCAAATTCTTGTTTTGATACCTTTATCATTACTGCATCATCTATTTTATTTCATGCTCAGAAGGTATTCAATAAGGTCCAAAAGTCTTAGACCAATAGCCACAACACTTCCATTGTACATTTGTTTTTGATATAATACTATTTTTTTCTTTACACATGATAATAGCAGCTTTACAATTGGATTGAAAAGTTGAATATTTAAGAATATCTCAGTATTTGTTATGTCCCCTTTTGCTTTAATGATAGCATGCACTGGAAGTGGCAATGACTACACAAGTTTGTGCAAAATCTGATGACTCATGTTATGACTCTGTGTTCCACACAGCTTCTGGTGACGTCACAGAATTACTGGCTTTCTCAGGATTAAAAATGCTCCCATAAATGCTCAACAGGGTTGATGTCAGGTGACTATGGGGGGGAAGTCCATGACAGGCAGGACTCCTTTGGTCTTCAGATAGTCCTTGCAAAACTTTGAGGTGTGTTTGGGGTCATGGACTTTCCTCCACACTCACCAGACCTCAACCCCATAATGTGTAGTAGTTCACTCACAATTATTTTTTGCAAAATATAGCTTCCGAGCTGAAAACCCCACTTCTTAAGATAATTTGACTTTAAGCTATATTTTCCCAAGGAGTATTTACATTTTCTCAGTTCATTAGTGTCATCAACACATTTTATTGCATATCCATGCACATGCATATATGCACCCATATCCCAATATATGGGATAGTTGTCTGTAATAGCTTGGTTGGTTGCATGCATGACATGAATTTGGAAAGGTTCTGTGTGAGTGTGCATGTAATGACCCTTTTTGAAATTTTTACTTTTTTTGCACGCACATAAGATTAGATAAATTGCTTGGAGGAACCTTTATTCAATTGCCTGTTGTTTAATGTTTTATTTTGAAAAAAAAAAAAAAAAGAAGTGACCGGAAGTTACATTTCAGTACATTGGCAGTAAGACAATTAGCCTGTTAGTTACATGACAATAAGTCATGTGATGGTTGATATTATTTTTTTCCTGGGACTTAGCGTCGATTTTCGGACAGTGTACGGAGAAAGTCGGGTGACAAACGTCAACGTTTAACTACATGACACATTATTGCTGTGACGCTGGGCACGACACGTCAGCTCTCCACTGCCGTCACCTCACGAGCTTAATTAGGCGTTTATTTAAGTTTTCTTTGAGGCTTTTTGGAGCGGTGATGCAGTCTGGCGAAAAACAGGTTTGTCAGCGAAAGCCAGCCGGTCTAAGGGGTTTGCTGTCGAGAAGGTAACGTTAGTCTTTAATGTCCGTTTAACAACTAATAGCGTTGATGTGTGTTACTCTATAATTTTTAGCCTAGCTAAAGATTCAAGTTAAAGAAGACACTTCCTGGTGGTTGACGCTAGAGGTCAGTATGAGACAGAACCGGGACAGCAGGACATAGCTAACCCCCTCTCTCCCAGTTCAGTCACAGTGGTAGGCATCAGCACAACATTACGCAACTACATAAAACGCATGTGCTGGAAGTACTCATAGATCATAACTATCATTTGAGTGACAGTCCAGCCCGGCTAGCTCAGTCGGTAGAGCATGAGACTCTTAATCTCAGGGTCGTGGGTTCGAGCCCCACGTTGGGCGGAGCTGTTTTTTCCTCTGTCACTCATACATAGAGGAACATTTAGCTCAGAACAAACTGGCTACGATGTTTTTGCCATTCGGGACTGTACAGTTTTTTTGAGAACAAGGCAGAGGAACCGTAGTTTGTGTTAGTGTAATGTTCAGATGTACTGTATTGAAGGGTTTTCCCTATATTTTGAACCCCTTTTCACATCTGTGGAACAATAAAACAGCGATAAACCTGTCAGTGTAATGTAGTCTAAAACAGCAAAAGATAATCTAACACAATAATGTAATGTAAGCTCTAGATAGATAGATATGTAGACAGACAAATAGATAGATAGATAGATAGATAGATAGATAGATAGATCGATCCAGAAGCTTATACGACACATATAAATCACATATACACACATGAATATAAGAATGCAAATGCAAGCAAGAATTTAACAGTAAAAACAGGAATTTAAGGATAAAACACACACCACATGAAGTGATAGTCGGGCCACCAGTCCTAATAACTGCTGTCATTTTATTAGAGTATGTGCAAACTGAGGCAGTTTAAATTGTACAGGGTATAATACATAATACAGGTATTGAAAAGTAAAGTTTTAAAAAATTTAAAAAGTGCAAGAACTATTTCTCTGGGTTTAATATATATCATTGTGATATAAATTAAATGCAAATAGAGATATAGATATTAGCAGTAATGGATTGCATTACATTAAACATTTTGTTTCTTATATTTGGACATCTCATTTAAATCTATTGAGGAGTAAACACTGTAATACAATGCAGTCCAGTATCACTATGAATTACAGCATAGATATCACCAGAGCTGAGTCAACGATTGATTCAATCTCAGCCAAATGAGAACACGTAATGAGTGTCCTCAAGATTGTATTCAAGATTTCATGACTATATTTCTGTATTTAGTATAAACTGTTCTATTGCTGTTGAATCTTAAAGGGACAAAACTTGTACGTTATGCTGCTTTGTTTAATTATTAATGTCAATGCTCCTCCAGTGTTTTTCCAGTCACCTTCGAATTTTAGCGTTCCTTCGCACGGAAGAAGAGATGTGTGGATTTATATTTAATTTCTGTTTTTATGTATTTACTACATTTTGCTAAACAGAGGCTTGTACATTTATTTGTGTGTTTGGTTAACACTCACTTGCACATTAAATATTAAGGTTATTACAGTAACAATAGTAATGTGTGACTTAAAAAGCCACAGCTTCCTCAAAATGTCCCTCCCTTTCCTTTACAACAAACCATTAGTGTTTTCACTGCACAATTTCTCATTTTTGGTGCCTTTTTTCTGTTTCTTTCTTTTTTTGCAGACTGAAATGCCAAAATAGGTGAGGAGCTACAGCCTGTCTTTTCTCTGGTAACAGCCAAGAGGGAGGGAGGAGTTTAAACAAAGGCCCTCTCCACATAAAAAAATGGAGGCTTGTGCAGAGAAGCCATGGTGTCCTGCTCCTCTCAGTCTACATGCTGCCAATTCTACTTTTAAAGCCTTCAAATGACACATCCACCGACAGATTCTACATTTGGAAGCTTTAAACCGTTGTTACATGGGGTTTGTATGTCAAAACTGCTCACATTAATCATGTTATTTTGTGGTTTTAGGCCTAGCTCTCTGCTTATTTTTCTTCCCCTGTCTCTGACACTCTCAGTGCTGCCCCTGCCTGCACTGAACAAAGATAATTACTCAGGAAACATTTCGGCCAATCAGACGCAGCCTTGTATTCTGCCTGTGAGGAGAGCGACCAGTCAGGATCTGGCTAACATCACTGGGGCCTGATCGCCTTGCCTGAAGAGCGGAGCCTTCCCCGGCTGAGGGCTGAGAGTGTCCTCCATGTTTTATAAGTGTTGACATAACAGTGTGTCAGGCAGCCATGCATCCACAGAGGTAAGCTCTGTTTTTCTATCTCATCTCTCTGATAACAACATGGCTTCCTTCTTATTGTTGTGGTGACTGTTGGTTTCTCATGATAAATGTGCACACCTTAAAATCAGTTTAGAGTGCAGCAGCAGCAGCAGCAGGAGGAGGAGCTGGGGTGGATTGGAGGCCTCGCCAGGCCTCTCTGCTCCACAGCGCTGAGGGTGGGGGGTTGGGTAACGACTCTCACCCTTGCTCTCTCTCTGTGTCTCAGGGTCACATGGGTGCCCCAGACAACCAGGCTGCCATACAGGAGGCAGAGTGATCCATGGCAAATCCTTTTTCTTTTTTATAATGCAAAAGAGAGTTAGATTCAGAAATGGCACCCACATCTCCTTTCTGTTGTGGCAGTCTTGTGTTGTAGCCTGGCAGAGAAAGAATGGGGGATGGGCAGTGGAGGTGGAGGAAGGGGGGTATTATGTACCCTTTGTAAGTGGATTGGCTCTGTGCTGTTTTCTTGTGTGTCATGCCAGGCTGGGGAACAGACGTAGGGGGCAACAGATGTGCTTGTTAGGACGACAAGGAGTCCAGAGCATAACTGAATACTTGTTTTAGTCTAATGTTCTTATATACTGAATGTATGCTTAAAATGGATACTGCATGAAAGCTGTACTGAGGACGGGGTTTCTGCGCTCCACATTGGTCAGAGGATGAGCCCACGTGAAACAAGCCTGTAGTTGGAGGGCTATACTTTCCAATCCCTCCAGTTTAACCTTTAAAAATAATATGTTGAGACACAGGTTACCTCCATTTACTATCCAGGGCTGCGTCAAATTCACAGCACTGTTGTGAAACTGCTTCCTCCACTCTGATCCTCACAGTGGCCATTTTGTGTTTGAGAGAACAGTTCTCTCCACTGATCAGACAGCAGGACAGAGAAATGACGTGACACGCTACATGTTTCTACATGACATGTCATATATATATACAGATAAAAATAGCAGTTTTTCTGTCACAACATTTAATAAAACATCTACACAAAAAGACAAGTTGTTTGAGGAGACTCCTTACGGTTCCCATTTTGTACTTTTCATAGCATAGACTTGTGCTCGCATGTATCACTGTTTTAGCAGGCTAAACTGCGTGGGGGAAACAAAGAATGTTTTCTTTCCCTTGTGACCTGACACATGGCATGTTTCCTTTACAGCAAATAGTAATGTTACAGTCAGTGTTTCCTCCTAGAGGACGACTAAGTCAGCTCTCTGTGACACCAGAATCAAAAGTGAAATGTTCCAACTGAACAAGAATAATGAGTTTCTCCGAGGTGCATGACTGAGCCTGTGATATAAATGCAACATTGATAGTTAGAAATGTCAACAATGTGTGTGGACTAACCGTCTGGGCCTCTTTTTGAGGCAACATAAGCTATAAACAGGACAGCAGAGTTTGTATTGCTGAACCATTGAGTTATGCACCACAACCAGGAATATAATCTCCCAAAAGACCTTTTTCAAATCCCTTCTGATTTATACTGTCATAATCAAAAAGGGCAAGCTAAACTGAAGGAATATAAAGCGTCTAATACAGGGGGAAATCTCTGCATTGCAGCAAAAATGCTTTTTAAGAGGAAGAGGGGAGCCTGCACACTGTGATCCGTGTGGCACAGCACCGCCGACCAATAATGTTCCACCCTGTTGGCCCTCCAGCCAATTGCAGCTGCAGTTGAGGTTAAAGATTGACAATCAGAGGGAGAGAAGCAGGGAGAGCAAGGGCCTTCTGGAAAATTCCACAGCCATCTTTGATTCACCCTTTACAGCTTTATATAAAATCCAGGTCAAATCTTTTCTTTTATACAGAATAGTCTGTGCATACTTTGGTTGTTGGAACGTTGTTTTAAAGGAGTCATGCTAAGACAGGATTTTCTAATGTGTTTAAATAATTAATTCATGAAATGTACCTTTTATGCTTTTAATTATTTTGTTTATGTTGATTTCAGGAAAAGCAAACGCTACCAGGATGCATTTCTCCGGTTGTCGGTGTAGTTAAAGCTGAATGTTTCTTGTCATTTCAAAAAAACCTAATAGTCTCTCTGGGGTTTTGTGTAGCCTGGTGAGTGGGATGTTTTCTCGTCAATGGTATTAATCCCAAGTGTTTTCGAAAGGCAGTTCCAGTGGAAAGAGTGCAATGCTATGTTTGCAATGAATGGCTTTCCTGGTGGCTCTTTAATCAGATATGTGCCTGTTTGATGTGTAAAAGCTGTGAATTCTTTAAGGTATAGAGAATAGCTGTGCGAGGATCTGAGCATGGCCTCACAGTGTTGGTCTCTCTTTCTTCAAAATGAAATCTAATTATTCTATGACAGCAGTATTCACAGGGAAGGAGGGAGGCCAAGATTGAAGACATAAAAAAAAACAAACAGATGAGTGCTTCACACATTGCTGGATTTCCTCGTGTCTCTGCTGCGTTTCTCCTCTTTCTCGGTGATCAGCCGTGAAGGTTTGTCTTGACATAGCTGTTTTTTTTTTTTATAATGTTGGACTGTAATCTCCACAGATCTCTCTGGTCCTCCTGCATGGATGTGCCAGTGCCTGAGTCTGAGCCTCGGAGTGGGGGATGGGGGAGAGGGGGGAGGGGAGCAAGCTGTGGCCTCCATTTTCTGTGACGAGAGAACCCTGCTCGTCTCTCACAGGAGAGGAATCTGAAGGCACTGAGTCAGTGTTGTTTCCGTTTTGTCCATCAGGTACTACTTGCAGAAGGAAATACTGTCAGTGTTTTGTCGAACTCACGTCTCTCTGGAATATATGCCAGAATCTGCTGAGGATTTATTTGCCTTACTCTCCTTGTGTGATGGATCATAGCTCCTGATCTGAGAATGCCCTTTGGATCAGCATACTTTTTTTCTGCTGGTCATTCTCTCTTCCTGGTAGTTGCAGTACTGTCTTGCCTTTGGTATTAATTGTGGCACTCCGTTCAGCAGATCTGGGGCTGCCTGGTGATGGCGGATGTTCTCTTTTTTTTCAGGGCTGTGGTACACGTAGCAGAGCGATTTGGTTTTCTTATTTTCATGTGGGCCTCGTTTGTTCACTCAGTCCGGAACAGGAAGGCCCCGGAGGGGTTGGGGTGTGTGTGTGTACGTGTGTGTGTTCGTGTGTGACTGTTGGCAGACTGAAACAAGATACGCATATGCCATATTTTTAAAGGAACTCTGCTCAAGCCATGTCAAAGTTGTGATGCATTTATTCTCCTAAATTTCAGCCTGGTGAGCTGTCTGTGATTGCCAGTTTGAATGCCTGAGAGAGAACGAGGAATGTATTGAGAACAGCCTTGATGATTGTGAGCTTCAGTGTTGGCTTGGTAACGGCATTCTGTATTTTTAATCATTGTTAAACCTCTGAATTGTGAAACAAACATGAAGGTTGGCATGGTGTCTAAATGAGTATAGGTTTAATGGCTGATGTGATCACATCCAATCTCTTCTAGAGTTCGCTGATCCACTAGAGCTTTCAGGATATGTATTTTATCACCGAACTGACATTTGATCAACTTTGTGTTGAATGTCTCTTTAAGGGTGGAGGAGGGGACATGAAGAGCATTCCTTCACTTTCAAAAGAGGGGAAAAAAAGAAGCTTATCCCACAAATGTGGTTGACCTTTGAGTTGTAGCCTGTAAACCCATAGTCCTAGCTGGAAACCAGAGCTGCAGCCAATGCTATGAACTGGTCAAGTGTGTGACCTGTCAGGGGTCCTCGCGAGGGTTTTTCTTCTCGGGGCTTGTGAATAAAGGCTACATCCTTAGAACGAGGGCCTCTGTTGCGCTGACAAAGGAGGAGCCAAACACTCAAAGACTTTCATTTATCGCTGGAGTCCCTTTATTCTCTCTCTTTTTTTTTTTTTTTCACCTCAGAGGAAATTAGATGAGAGCAGGAGTGGAGACCTGGGAAATCAGGCTTTTCCTGTATTAGATTTGTCGGCTGGAGATACTGTATTCTTAGGTTTTAGATGGTTTATTAATCTTTGGATTGATTCATAATCTATATATTTACTAATGTGTGATACAGCAGTAGGATAGGGAGATATTTTGTGTTCTAATTTTATGCAACTCCACAATTATTAATGTAAATGTTTCCTGAATAGAAAATATGGTGGTGCAAGATTTACACATCAGGTGATGGCTAGTGATTTAAACATTTTAGGCCTTGTTTGAAGCTTGTTAGATGCTTCGCTTGCTATTGGTCTCCAAGAATGGGCCCAAATCCTTCGAGGCTACCCTGTTGTTACTGAAGGGGCTTGAGAGATAACAGAAATGTATACCGTTAATCGCCATGAGACACTTCCTCCAGTAGTACGTACTAACTCCCTCTGGCTCTCTCCTTACTATAGGGCTATTCTGTTTATTATAAACAAAGCACAGCGAAGATCAGGACATAGTGAGTGAGGCTACTATCTGAAGCTGTAATCTCTCCTGAAGAACAGAGGTGCAGGGTAATGTCAGCTAAATGGCCCTATGTGTTGTTGTGAATATCAACTTGTGCTTAGCGGAGGGGAGTGTTGCCATGGTGATTGTTTCAAGAGAGAGAACGGTAACATAAAGACCATATTCAGACTCGTTTGTCACTGATGATATGGAAAGGATTTGAACTTCGCAGCACGATGCCAGAAATCAGAGAAAAAATCAAATGACAACAATAACAATGGAAACCTGCAGAGTCCCTATTGACGGATCCTCTGGGAACCGGGTGCCTTAGGTGGTGTTCCACTTGTTTACTGTTATGCTGATGTGGTTTCTGAACACCCTTTCTGACTTTGCCTCTCTTTCTGTGTTTCTGTGTGCTCTTGTTTGGTGCTCTGCAGTCTGGCTGAGGACGAGGTAAAGACAGAGTCTGATGTGGTAGAGGGGATGGATGCGTCTGTACGATCCAAAGGTAAGTCTCTAAGGCCGAGCAGCTCGCGTTAAGAGTCAAACATTGAGGGCGTCTTTGAGGTTATTTACTGTAAGTTTCAAGAGCAGTGTAAGGCATTTTGTTGGTCTCTTAGGAGTGTGAAGATGATCCATTATGCCCGGCTGCCTGTCTGTTTAGATTTTGTGTATCACCACAGGTTCTAGTTAAGTTAAAGGGAGCCCTCTAGATATCTGTTGTGGTAATTTAATCTGTATAAGTGGCATCTTCAGATATTGCTTTTTAGATCAGCTGATTTTAATGTTACAATGATGCTACAATTCCAAAAGATGAATGCTGCATCTGAACATCGAATTTCTCAGCTTGCTTCAGTTTAAGCTTCTTTGGTTTCTCTCTAAGGACGTGATGATGGGATCAATGTTTAATTGTTTATTATTGTTTTATATTCTCTGGATTTACGCTTGGAATAGACAAGTACTTTCATACCTGTTTTAATCTTCTGAAGCTGTAGTGCCTGACTTAAGTGCAGTGAACAATACAAGCCTGTTTCTTCTGTTGTGTGACCACCTGAATGTCTTTCTGCATCCAGTCCCTGACCCACCAGGGTCAGCAGAACGACCAGCGGCACCACAGAAGAGAAAGGTGTCGAGCCCCACCCATTCCTCCAATGGACACTCTCCCTCGGACACCTCCCCCAGCCCTGTCAAGAAAAAGAAGAAGCCTGGGGCCATCAATTCGAACAGCAAAGACCAGGTAAGGGCTGCAGTATGCTCATTTCAAAATCTGGCGTGTTCTCAAAGGATGTGGCCAAATGTCAGTGTACTTGCTGTGATTGGAGGTCTATCCTCCCCCACCAGAGAATGGCGTTAGCAAAGGAAATGTCGCCCCAAATTATCTTAAACAAACCCACATTGACGTTGGGTTGCTTTGTCTTCCACCCAGCTAACAATTCAAAATTTCACAAAATGCTGAAGGCCGGATTATGCTCAAAAAGAAGCAGTTTGAATGTCCTTATGTCTGATCTCGTTGGAAATCAAATTTGTTTTATAGTTGTAACGAATGCTAGCACTGGCTTGATCGATTTTTGGGGTCAATCTCAAAACCAATACCGATGTTAAGGAGTAAAAAATTCTGATACAATATATGCAGATACTGATATATCTATGACACCAGCCAGCCGACATATCAGTTTGGCTGTACCGAGTTAAAAGCCTGGCATCAGAGAAGAGTTGTCTCTCTTGGAAGGCGTTCATATTGTGTGCCACAAGTCGTTGTATAAAGGGTGAAAAAGAGGCAGATCGTGGCCTGAAGTGGGTGTGAATATCGGATTGTCATTTTCGGAAAGTTATCGAAATTGTTGGACATGCACCCCCATGAACAGAGACAGATGGAAAACTATTTACGCGCCAACGTCTGTAATTTGAACCTAATAGTGGTGCACTCAGGTGTTGTATTTCTGTCACTGTGGATTGGAGCTGGAGGCAAAAACACCCGACACTACCGCAGAGTCATTTAACCCAAGAATGAATGCTGATTTTACCATTGCTCATTCAAAAACAAAAGCAAGATGTGAGTGGGTGTTTGTGGGTTTTACCTGAAGGGTGATAATACAGCTACTATTAATCAGGAGAACAAGACTGAGCCACATTACCTTTGAGAGCACGTCAATTTTCATTTTGGCTGTAGTATACTGTCAACTTAAAGCTGGACAACGTGTGGATGTTACCTGCTGTCATAGTGTTTAGTTTGTCTTGATCCGATTGGTGTGTTGTGTATATTTGAAGCAGCACCATCAATGCATGATAAACTCACAGTTACTTCATTAGTTACTTTTATTTGCATTCTTATCAATTGTCACTTATCACTTACTTACTTGCTGAATTAAGGTTTTATGAATTTTGGTGATATATGACTCTGATGCAGAAGCTTTTATTATCCGTTTGCCACATTAATCTGGAGCTGAGTGAATCCCGTTTAACCTTTTAGTCCTCTGTTGAACATGCATGATACTAAAGCATAATTTAAATATCTTAGAAACACGGCACAAAAGTTGTGCTAGCCGCCAGCCAAATGCTTGTTAAATACGCAAGTGGGTGGTAGCTGTGCCTCACTAAAGAGTAGGGCTGGACAATAAATTGATATTCTATCGTTATTGATTGATATGAGACTATAATAAATTTTGGATATTGTTATATCAGGATATGGTATGGTAAGTGTGGTCTTAAATGCTGCATTATAGTGAAGTGATGCAATTTTCTGATATTACAATACTTGCCATTTCCCACTTCATCATACGGTCATTCACTAGCCGTTTGGCTGGAGGACCAAAAAGTTAATTTTGCACCTTTTTCATAAATATTTTGTTTCAGAGGGTTGCTGATATGCTTTGATTCGCATATATTTGCAATAGAATCTCACCATTACTCTGATTTGGCGTTGGCTCAAGTGAAATAAGCTTAAAACTAAACAATATGTGGAGCTGTGAAAGCGGATGCATCAGTTTCTATTGATCCATTAAGTAGCAGAAAGTCCCAGTCAGGTACTTACCAGAGAACCATATCATGTATTGTGTTTACTCTCAGGCAAGAGGCTTAAGCTCCCCGCCTAAAACCTGTTGGGTTAGTTTGTTTGACTCATAGTTGAAACGGTTACATGACAGGTTATATGACATGTTCAGACAGTTAAAATATATATTTTGAAAAGTGTTTTCTCATCCTTATTGTCATTTATTGGCTTTACTCAATGCTGCTTACCCTGCTTACCCCACCTTACCGTGGCCTTGTTTCTGTTGCACTGCACCTTTTTTGTGTTCCTGCGTGTTTTTTGAAACCTGCCCCCCTGTTTCTCTTGCCTGCATTTCAGTCAGAGCTAAGACATGGTCCCTTTTACTATATGAAGCAGCCAGCACTCACCACAGACCCTGTTGATGTTGTACCGCAGGACGGCAGGAATGACTTCTACTGCTGGCTGTGCCACCGCGAGGGCCAGGTGCTCTGCTGTGAGCTCTGCCCCAGGGTGTACCACGCTAAGTGCCTCAAACTACCAGCCGAGCCCGAGGGCGACTGGTTCTGTCCAGAGTGTGAGGTATCTCGCTGAAGACGTGTGTGTGTTTGTGGGTGTACACAAGTGATTGTGGGACTCAAGGCTAATCTTGCTTGCTTAGTTGATGAGAGCGGTGTCATACTATGTGCCATGAGCAGCCAGTGAGGACGAACAAATCGGTGAAATCACCTGCTATCATCTGTGGTCGATCTACAGACTCTGAGCCCTCCATGACACATGGTGTGACACCCCTGCAAGCTAATTACGCACACTACAAGTCTGAGAGATGTTAGAAAATTAAAGTTTGATTTGCTTCTTTACATTTAAGGAAAATTTACTATGCACTTCTTTTCATTGGCACAATTTTGATGTACAAGCTAAATCAAAAGACAAATAATGTTAACTTTGCAAAATGAACATGCAAATTTCTTTTAGTGTCAGTGTTTATTCCTTTTGCTTGGTGTTGGGTTATTTTCGTTATATGTTCATTAATGTTATTAAATATTTAACTTGTTATTCTTGTTGCAGAAAATAACAGTTGCTGAATGCATTGAAACCCAGAGCAAAGCTATGACAATGCTGACAATAGACCAACTCTCCTACTTGCTCAAATTCGCACTCCAAAAGATTAAACAGCCTGGGGTAAGACTTTGATAAGATCCATTGAAAACTGGTTTATTAAAGTGTTTTATATTCAAACACAAAATCCAGGAAATGTCTAAAGCATCCGTTTCTTTTTTTTAATTATTTGTCTTAACTGAGCAGACGGAGCCTTTTCAGAAGCCTGTGTCTCTGGAACAGCACCCAGATTATGCAGAGTACATTTTCCACCCCATGGACCTGTGTACTTTAGAGAAGGTAACAGTATTTATTGTCTTTATTTTTCGTTTTTTTTTAAAAAAAACAAAGAATGTAGAATGCTGAATGTAGACAACAAAATGGTGCAAAGAGCAGAAGACAACAAAAACCTACAAATTCTTATTGACCGGCCCTCTGAGAGTCACATTAAGGATGAGAATTGTACATAAAAACATACAGACTGACCTAAATGCAAGTATGTCTGCAGAAAAACGCAAGATGGAGATTGAAAATTGAATCTGGCTCACCAGGACATAAAAGCAGCACAAGAACTGTTACTTGTACTTGTATTGAACAAATGGTACACAATACGCAAGTAAATAATACAGTATACAATACAATACCTAAATCAAAGCATAACAAATGTAAACATGTCATCTAGTACTGCGGAACATTTTTTTCTGGCTCAGTTTATATCAATGTATTATTCTGTCTTTCAAGTTTCTTGTCTTTAATTTTGATATTTCCACTTTTTTATAATAGAATATCAAAAAGAAAATGTATGGCTGCACTGAAGCTTTTCTTGCTGATATGAAATGGATCTTACACAACTGTATTATCTACAATGGAGGTAGGCCATCTTGATATATATCAGTATTCCCTCTACCGCTAACTATCATAAAATATAAATTAATCTTCTTATTTTCTTCCAGGTAATCACAAATTAACAGCAACTGCGAAAGTCATCGTCAAGATTTGTGAACATGAGGTAACGAAGCTTTACCAACTTAATAATAACAACGATTCTGTAGATGTGTCTGATTTTCTACATTAATTCCATCTTTTTTATTCAATGTGTTTTTCTAGATGAATGAGATTGAGGTGTGTCCGGAGTGTTACCTGTCTTCATGCCAAAAAAGGGACAACTGGTTTTGTGAGCCATGTGTAGGTCTTTACACAATCTTAGATATTATATTAAAGCAGTGTTTATACATTTTGGTTCAGATTTTAGACATTTGAGGCATTGAAATGTTTTCTTCTGTCCCTAATAGAGTCAACCCCACCCGCTGGTCTGGGCTAAGCTGAAGGGCTTTCCCTTCTGGCCAGCAAAAGCACTTCGGGAAAAGGACGGGCAGGTAGACGCACGCTTCTTTGGGCAACATGACAGGTGAGATAAGCTTTGAAGCAATGAAGAGGACATTTGCTGTATGTTTTAGGGTTGTTTGAACAAAACTAAACTAAAATAAGTTTCCTGGTTATTCTAATTTGGTAAATATTTTATTGTGCTTTTATGTAGGGCCTGGGTCCCCATCAACAACTGCTACCTCATGTCCAAAGAGATCCCTTTCTCTGTGAAGAAAACAAAGAGCATTTTCAACAGTGCCATGCAAGAGATGGAAGTCTATGTGGAAAACATTCGCAAGAAATTTGGTGTCTTCAACTATGCACCCTTCCGCACTCCCTACACTCCCAATAACCAGCTACAGATGCTAGTGGACCCTGCCAACCCTGGTGCCGGGACAGTGAAAACAGAGAAACCAGATAAACTTCGCTTCAACTTTGATATCACCGCCTCTCCTAAGATGGTACTCGGCAAGAGTTCCACGCCCAGTGCCATGAGTCGGAGGGTCTCCATTACAGACATGCCTCGGTCTCCCATGAGCACCAACTCCTCGGTTCACACGGGGTCGGATGGGGAGCAGGATATGGAAAAGGCCAGCAGGAATCCTGCCTTTCACTACAGCACTGGAGAGGAATCAATGGACTGTTCTGGTAAATAAATGTTAAAGTTGTAAACATTGTATCAAAGGTTGATGTGAAAACAAAGTGACACTGTGAAAGGGGTCACTTACAAGGTACATTTATTTGTCATTTTTTAAACAAGGGTTTAAAAAATGACAAAAGAGTCCTCGAGTCCTGCTACATCTATTTTATGGAGTATTGAGTGTTGTTGTTGAGGATGAGTTCAGGAGTCTCACAGCCTGGGAAATGAAGCTGCTGCTGTAGTCTGGTGGTACAGCAGCGGATGCTTCTGTCTCTTTTGCCAGATGGCAGCAGGGTTGAGGTGAATGTTGTCTTTTAGTATCCTTTGGGCTCTGTGCAGACATATCACTTCACTGATGTCACTGATGCTCTGTAGATGGGTACCAGTGACGTTCTGGGCAGTTTTAATCATCCACTGTAGAGCCTTCCTGTCCTGGGGCATGCATGAAGCATGCCAGTTTGTGATGTTTCCAGTTAGGATGCTTTCCATTGCTCCTCTGTAAAAGACCAGAATCTTGCTCCGGAATTTAGCCTTCCTAAGTTTCCATAGGAAGTAGAGTCTTTTATGTGCTTTTTTTAACTAGAGTGGTGATGTGTGATGACCAAGACAGGCTCTTAGCGATGGTAATTCCAAGGAACCTATATCTGTTGACCTACTTGACCTCAGCTCCACGGAGGTAGACAGGGGTGTGTGTCTTTTGCCTGTAGAGATGAACTTCAGAGAATACTTTTCTGAGCTGTCAGGCCCATAGAATTACGGTTCTGATTCACTTTGACTGCTCTCATAGTGTCATTTTCAGCCTTAGCAGGCAACAGTTTTCAGTATTAAGCTGTAGAAAACTCACGGTACACTACCTGTTCAGTACCAAACGAAAGACGAAGAGGGTTAGAAACTTGCTGGTAAACATAGTTGAGCAGCTAAAGAGTCACATATTTCCTTCAGGAGTCGATAGAGACCAAAACCAGAGCAAAGAGAGTGAAAATGGACTAAATTCACAAGGTGTCAAGAAACAAGACTCCAAAAGAAAGATAATTTTACTCAATTACTACTTGATGTGTAAATCGCCATCTGTTTACTAACAAGTTACTCAGGTCAACTTCTGTATGTTAGTGTTGTGTTCAGTTAGCATCGCCCTGGTTCCCTCGACAGAGAGCCTATGGGTTTTTTCAATTGGCTTACTGCAGAAAATAAGCTCTGTGGCAAACATGAGTTAATGATTCTTACACGTTTTGTTCAGCAAGATAATCATCACGAATGAAACGCCACTTTGTTTGAAGCATACATGTAAATGCAATCACCAGAAGTAAAATGCTAACTTTAGGCGATAAACAAACTACACCTTGGTCGCATGACCTCAGCGTCACCTGACTCAGAAAACCCATTAACTTTGAGACGCGGGAACCAGAAGTGCAAAAAGGCAAACTTGTTTTCAGTCATAAGGACTCATTCCTGTGGCACTCTTTTGCAGGTGTAAAGTGTACACCCATAAGTGTATTGATGCCATTGTAAAAAAAACATCTCACCTCAACAAGCAACTATTCTGAACTTGATATATATATTTTTTTATTTTCTTGTAATTACAGCATCTCCTGTCTCAGGTAAGATGGGTGCTGCAGGCAGTGTGGCTGGCAGCCCGAAGCCCTTTAACCCTGGACTGGTGCCCAAGCAGGAGAGGACTGCAGGCACAGGTGGCATCCTCAATCTCAACCTGGGTCAGTACCAATAGAACAAATACACTGTTATGATGTTGTCATAAAGGCTAGTAATCAACTTGTCATCGTCATTATCATGTTGAATGTGTCATTGTGTTGAATTTGTCCTCACATCGAACATTTCCCTGTTCCTTTCAGATCGGGTGAAGGCTGAGATGGATCTGAAGGAGCTGAGTGAGACGGTGCAACAACAACAACAGCAGCAAAATCAGCAACAACAGGGAGGGTCGGCTGCCCTCACTACCCCAAAGAGACCCATCAGGAGCCTGGACAAGACTATTGAGAGCTGCAAGGCACAGCTCGGTACATTAACATTCACCTCATATTGTACATGTCATTCTGTGCTAACACTAGAAGTTTTTTTTTTCTTTTTTGCGATAAGGCCCATATCCAAGATGGATTGATTTTTATAGTCTGGTATAGTAAATTATGAATAGACTTTGGGTGTGAAATAGTTCTCTGGCTATTACAGAAGAAACACATTTTTTTTATTATTCTGTTCTGTCTGACAAAAAGCATTTGACTCTTTTTAAACATGTAATCAATATGTTTATTTCTTTACACAGGGATTGATGAGATTTCCGAGGATGTGTATAAAGGTGTGGATCACAGTGACTCCGAGGACTCTGAGAAATCTGACTCGAGTGACAGTGAATATCTCAGTGATGAGGAACACAAGCCAAAGAGCTCTGCTCAGGATGACAAAGACAAAGCAGAGAGAAAAAGGCCCAAAGCAAGCACAGAGGGAGAGATTAAGGAGGGACTGGCTAAAGCCACCCCTGAAGCCCTACTCAAAGACAAGCAGGGCAGCAATGGCCCAGATAGGGACCTACAGGACAAGCCCAGAACGCCCCAGTCTCAGCCCCTCAGTGACAAGGCCAAAGCTCCAGAGGAGGGCAGAGCAGCTGCTGCCACATCAGTGGGTGAGCAAGACTCTGATTCTGAAAGAGAGCTGGTGATTGACCTGGGGGATGAACATGGAGGACGTGACTCAAAGAGGGCAAGAAGAGAACCTGGAGCTTCTGCTGCCAAAACTCCCAAAGAGTCTAATGTTGCCAAGTTGGAAGGTGAGACAAGTCGAAGACAACATGCACACCACTTGCTTTTTTATGTTGAAAGGAATCAAATCCCCCAAAATACTCAATTCCAACAAAAAGTAGTGATCGCTGTACACTTTGAAAGGCCTTTTATACCTCATGAAAGCCTTAGTGACTAAGAGGAACTTATACGTGTTTATGAAACAGTCTGGTGATTCATCTGATGATTATAAATGACCTGTAACAGCAAATGAGACCATCAGCGAAAAGACTGCTATTTTTATATAGTTATTATTAATTCCTGGCAAGCGCTAGCAAAGATCTTTTTGACAGCAGGCGCTGGTGTCGCTTTTGTGCGCTTTTTTCAAAATGGGCTGCTAGAATTAACAAAAACTGAATGTTCCTTGTTGTCACTTTGAATAAATCAATACAGAGGTAAAAAACATTAGAAAGTATTGAGTTGGAAAGTGAGGCCATGTGGTATACTGTGTATGTATTCTCCTGTTATTATCATGACTTGTGTCTCAGAAGGACAGGGAGGAAATAATTCTTATGTTTAAGTGTTTGAACACACATACAGAGAAGTGCAGGCCAGTGTGAGCTTCAAAATTCAGCAAAATTGAAACATGACATACAATTCTTCTCGAGTACACCACACACATAATATTAAAACTATTGTTTTAGAATAAATCAAATGCAAGTTTTTGTTTTAACTCCTCAAGTAAAGATGAGGAGCAGGCTGTACACAAATCCGGAGAAGTACCCAAGGTAGACAAATCCCTGTTACTGCAGTGGCGTCTCCAAACAATATCTGTGGATTTGAATACAAACTGTCTTTAGAAGTGAACAATTTTCAACTTTTACCTTTTACTTTCTATGTAACTTTACTTTTGACAGTGATTTCTAGGAAATCTATGTCTAGGAAGAACCTGTGCAGTTGCTGGATCAGACTTTTGGAACACACAAATCTGTTGTTTTGTCTACAGATGTCTGGAAAACTAATTTCCTTCTAACTCAATGCCCCCTGATTTTCATCACTGTAACTAGATTTTGATGTGTAACACTGGTGGAGTTCCCCTTCAACTAAGTTTGTAATTGTTCTAAAAAAATCCTGTTCCTGTTCCAGTAAACTCTTTTAAAAATGGCTTCAAGTTTAACCTGGAGTGCCACTCTGAAGGAGCAATATTATTTTCTTTCTTCTTAGGTAAAGTGCCTTCATCTGCTGCAGCAGCTGCGCCGTCACGGGAAGCCGCATCTAACCTGAAAGACTCTTTGCAACCCGCCATCACAGCAGCCCTCAACCTCGTTTCCACTGCAGCTTCTGGTCAGGCCAGTGCCACCACAGCCAGCAGCGGATCCACCAGTGCTTCCTCTCCTGCCTCCACCTCAGTCTCTGCAGCATCTCCAGCACCTGCAGGTGTAAAGAAACAGCGCCCCCTACTGCCTAAAGAGACAGCTCAGGCAGTGCAGCGGGCAGTTGTTTGGAATCCAACCAAATTCCAGACGTCTTCTCAGAAGTGGCACATGCAGAAGGTGCAGAGGCAGCAGCAGCATGGAGAGCAGTCAGCAGTGCAGACACAGGCCCAGAGTCCGGGGCAGACACGCAGCCCACAGCAGCTGCAGTCACAACAACAGAACTCAAGTACCCGCTATCAGACCAGACAAGCAGCCAAGGGTAAATACACAAGCTTAATCATTCACCTCAACATCAAACTTCACGTAACAGAACACACTTATATTAAAAGATGCCTAAATTTCCTTTTCCCACCCTCATCTCCTGCAGTGCAACAAAAAGATCCACCTCAGAGTACCTCCTCATCAACCACTGCTGTTACATCTGGAAGCTCCTCTTCTTTCGTGTCAGGAGACGTGCAGATCCCCACAGTCTCAGCAGACGTGGCTGCAGATATAGCCAAGTACACAAACAAAGTAAGCTGCTATCCTCATCTGTTTCGAGCAGTTTAACTTTATATAATTTCAATTACTCCTGAATTGACTTCGTTTTTGTTTTTTTCAGGATAAAAGTCGTTAAAACAGTGCACTAAATTCTCTTTTTTGCAGATCATGGATACAATAAAAGGGACAATGACTGAAATCTACAATGACCTCTCCAAAAGCACATCAGGAAACACAATTGCAGAGGTAAATTCTGGCGTATAGAATGATGCTTTTTAGTGTGTCATAATACTTGCCGAGTTTTAAACTCTTTGTGTTTTTGCCACAGATTCGACGGTTAAGGATAGAGATTGAAAAGCTCCAGTGGCTGCATCAACAAGAGTTGTCAGAGATGAAGCACAATCTTGGTAAGTTTCCTGCTTCCAAGAATGTGTCCCCACACCTCCTGAGAGTTGATGTCGTACTGAACCAGTCTCTTTATGAATATTTAATAAATACAGATGTTTCTCGTTTCTTCTTTCTTCTTTTCACACATGGTATCAGTTTCAAGTTAGTTTTATTTTGTCTCACTTAAATGCAGAACTGACAATGGCAGAGATGAGGCAGAGTCTGGAGCAGGAAAGAGAACGGTTGGTGGCTGAGGTGAAAAAGCAGACAGAGTCTGAAAAGCAGCAGGCAGTGGACGAGACCAAAAAGAAACAGTGGTGCGCCAACTGCAGGAAAGAAGCCATCTTCTACTGCTGCTGGAATACAAGTTACTGTGACTACCCCTGCCAGCAAGCCCACTGGCCAGAACACATGAAGTCCTGCACACAGTCAGGTAAAATAATCATTCGTGTTGCACTAGTGTGTCCAATATGTAGATTACACTGACTTACATGTTGGACGCTGTAATGCACAAACCTGACACACGATGGTTTGGCACCTGGATTAATGTTCTCTAACAAAGATACTATAATAATAGTAATAGAATAATATGCTCATGTATTTCATCATTAAAAGTGAATTTATAGGAAGAATAAAGGCACTTTTCTCAGTGTGAATGCCTCTCCAGTTCAGTGTTTGTGCTACTGTTTCCTGTTATAAACAAGGCACCCAGTACTTACTCCTAAAGTGCTGTGACCTCAATACTGAGATGTTATTTGACACGAAGGACAGTTTGTTGTCTTATAACAATTATAGTGAAGCAGTAAAAATAAATGTGGAAGACTAGTCTAAAGTAGTCATTAAATGTGTAAGCATTGACTTAGAATTTTTTAATTTCAATATTAAACAAAACATGTGACACCTGGCATAAAGTTGCATTAATTCATTCAAGATAACTGTTCTGCTGACAAATTAATTGCCGTGTACTGTAGAAAAATATTCACCGAATCCTGATGTTAACTAGATTTATATACAAGCATAAAGTAATTGGACTCTAGTGACTAGGTTTTTTCTCGTGTATAATACGAAAAGACATAATTGTAACTTCTATCTTAAATTTCTAGGAAAGCTGCACTCTCACACAAGTCTGATGTGAAACTCATTCTTTTCAGATGTTACCCATTGTTGTGAAATGGACAAATTTATTTATTTATTTTTTAGATATTTGTACTGAAATTCTAAGGCAGTTCCTTCTCCACAAATATAATAATAATTGAAACTGTTTCAGCACTCATTTTTCCAGCTGTGCTTTCTCGCTCTCTTGTTTCGAAAGTGAGTCAACACACGCCACCGTGTCCACATAGACCCGCCTCCTCCCACTTTATCTTAAAGGCTGTCGTGCTTAACAGAGTACACAAGCCTTGCTTCTATTGATCTCTTATTCAAAATTAAAAAAATGCGTGCCCTCAGTGTTATTTTTTAAGGTATTGTATCGAAGAAATTCCAGTATCGTGACAACACTACTTCATAGGCCCACTTAATGTTTTAAACCAATGGATAAACTATAGTGTGACAAGTAGGTAACCTTATCGTTGTGTTTTATTGATCTTGCTGTTTACCCATCCTGTGAGGTAACGAATACTGCAAACACAAAAAGATATGAAGTGTCCATGTTCTAATTTTGCGTTTCCTTTTAGCCACAGCATCGCAGCAGGAGCCAGAAGCCGAGCCCAACTCAGACCCTACAGTGAAATCATCAGGCCACTCTCCTGCCAATCAGACCCTTCCCTCAGCAGCAGGATCCATATCAGATAAAAACAACTCTCCCACGTATATGGACAAGAGCAAGGACAGTGCTGGCGTCACTGTGACCTAACTGCTACACTACAGATACTCTCGCTGTTTTTGCAAGGCTGCAGGGTTTGTCTCGTCAAACTTCAAGCTTGAAGGCCTGCACATTTTTGACAAATCACTTTGATTTTTCCATTCCCATATGTGCATCTGCTTGGTGGACATTTTCTCTCGCTCGTCTCTCATCTCTCACGGTTTCCACAAGTCTGTGTTTCGGTGGGTTCACCATGTGAAAGTAGTCTGTCTTGAGAAATAAAATGTGAGTCTGTATGTTTTCATATTGTAGTTCGTTATAGCTCTGTTACCACTTTGTTTCAAGTCTGAACAAGATTGTATCAACACAGAATATTTGCTACATTAACACTTTGAATGCTGCTCCAAAGTACTTCATTGCTGTTTTATTTTGTTGACTGCTATCCATATTATGAGACAAAAACGATAAACAGCCATCAACAGTTTATACTCATTTATCATGTTGCCATCAGAGGTATTTTGAGTTATGCAAGTTTCATCTTTGTTTTATACAATGCTCGCTTCATGTCAACTGAGGTATTTTGAGTAATACGAGTTTAAACATGTTTTCAACTATGTCCTTCATGTGGCATTTTTGGCTCATACCAGTTTTGTATTGTCGTTCCACATTGTATAGACCTACATTAAAAAAAATATCTGATTTATTAAAAAGAACTAAAAAATTTTAAATGTACAAAGTTTTTGTAAGAAAATACCTGAACGATATTTATAGTGTTATATGTTTTTATAGTATGTTTAATGAAATCACATTTCTATGTGTCTAAACAAAGTTATTTGAAAATAAATTACTTCACATGAATGTCAGCTCTGAGCAAATCTCTGTTAAACCGGTTATCCAAAGCTGAGGTATATCCTGATCGGACTTTGTATAAGAACTGGTTAGGCATTAATAGAAACTGCATTTTGGCTGGATATTTCCTGTGAGCATGTCTGTTTTGAGCTTGTGTCTCGTTTGTGTTTACATATTGTACATACAATAAATGGACTCCTGAAGAAAAAATAAAAATGCTCTGATCAACTTAGTACACCTTGATTCATTTATGGTGTCTGTCAGACCTCTTTCTGTGGAAATGGCCACCAATCAGATGATGATCACTCATAAACTGAGGACCTGGATCAAACCTATTCAACTAGTGGCCCATGGGCCAGATGTGGCCCTTTTAATAACCTCAATCTTAACCCATTCATTAGATATGTCCGTCTTTAAGCGCAAAAATACTCTTATTTTATTAAAAAGTCTCACCGAGACTGTTTAAGCAGTGGTTATTTATGGGAATTAAACTGACAACGCACTTCTGAGATTTAAAAACTGCATTGTTTTCCTATAGATATTGTTTCTTTTTCAATTGTGAAAGCTAATTAACAAAGCCGATACAAAAAAAACAAGCAGTGCATTGTTTTAACCCATTTGAGCTTTCCAGCTCAGACATGAGTAATGTAAAAGTCTGACTTTTTTCTAAAGTCGGCCCTGATCCAAAGATCTTCTGTGGCCTGATCCTGATCTCGATGAACTGAGCAGGAAACCACGTTGAATCGCGCCGGTCAGTAATTCTCGCGAGGTTACGTAACAGCAAGGCAGAGAAAATGGAAGGCTGTGCCACTTAGCAAACTGAACGAATCCTTTATTAACTGGAAACTAAAATATTTGCATGCAAGGTATGGTTTCAGTTTTCCTCACGGTGTCGGTTTCCCCGCGTACTAATTTAAATGTTGTGTCGGCACCGTTGGAGACAGTTAGCTGCGCTGCGTGTTGCGTTTATTACCAGGTAACGTTAGCATAGCAACTAGCGGTTAGCTTAATTAGCTGCAAAGAACAATGTAGGTCGTCAAGAAAAAAGGACTCCTCTAACGTAACTCCGTTTACTGTATATTCACTGTGACGGCTGTTGCAGTGCAAATACATTTTGTTTTTGCGCCTTTACACCCGACTGAAGTCAGGTAGTGAAACTAGCATGGGTTGTTGTTTCGTCTCTAGTGTCTTCCAGTGTGTTAGCTAAATTTAGAGTACAGGGACATTGTAATAAGACTGCCTCCCTACCTATCACTCCCGGCTCTTTGCATAACTATAACATCTGCATCAGACTGATTTCTGTCTGAAATAACGGTCCTGTCTTTAGGCCTTAATACAGCAGCCTATTAACATGAGATATCGTAAATAATTGGATTTAAAACGAAGAGCTTATTTAATCAAGTCTTCCCTCAGGTGCCGTTAAAATACACAGTAGCTATTTGTTAAACCCACAGTAACACCAGTGTAAACATGTGGTCAGCTGTCCTTACATTCATTTACTCTAATGATCTTATTAAACATACAGTGTTGGCAGTTATAAGGAATCAGACCTTCATATTATATGTTTGAATAGTTTTAAGTTTTAAGGTAATGCTCCAAGTTGATTGAATCTGAGACAAGTCCTATAGATCCTATGGATTTAAAGAAGCATTCAGTTACTCAGTAGCCTCAGTGAACATGGTCCAATTCTACAGCTCTGCAATTAATCCTTCTGCCATGAAGGTTAAAATATGAAGTATTTGCTGAAACTGTTTGTGGTGCTGTTGAATATGATAAACATGCCTTAATACTATAATAGCACTCACTAGAGTGCATACTACCGCCAAGGCCCACAGTCCCCTTTAATTCAATCAAGCCTAATCTCACATCAAACTCGATAGCCCTGTATCACTTTCAAATCTGACACCACTCATAATTTAACCTCACCAGATCTAAATAAGCTTGAATTTTTTTTTTTCATCAAGATCCATGTGTTATTCCCTACAAATGTCAAGTACAAGGGCCTATCCTGTGTTATAGACGATGAGAAAACTTCTTGGATCCACCCCTTTTTCTGGATCCGCACCAAAAGTTAATGGGGGCTATTCTGGGCCAAGACCGATCCTTCATCCAAGATTTGTGGAAATCCGTTCTGTAGTCTTTGTGTAATCCTGCTGACAAACCAACCAACAAACAAACAAATGGACACGGGTGAAAATATAACCTCTTTAAAACAGTTTAAAAACTGAACATTCTGTCTTTTATTAAGGTATGATATATTTAATGGCCGTTCTATTCGGCCGCTTAAGTTTTGGGTCAGTGGCCTTAATGAACTGATAAATGACTGCATTTGGACATGTAGTAGAGCTATGAGTTTTTTATATTAACCTTTCAATGTGGAATGGATGGCCACGACTGGCATCTCCCACAGCAGATAATATTTGTAATTGAGTTAAACTGTTGAGTTTGTGGCTTATTATTGTCTAATATTCTAACGTGGATGCTTTGCTGTATTTACCCAGGTGCAGAGACAAGTGGAATGACACTTAAAACATCCTGAAGGCTGGGCTCTGGCAGGTACCTGTGTTTTTTGCATTTAGCCCATGTCCAAATTGTCGCAAAGTTAACTTTCTTTTAAGCTTGTGTACTAACAAATTATATCGTCTGTGTTTTGACAGCCTTGTTACCTATGGATGTCACAATGGACCCAATGGAAAATAACATCACTGATGATAATTCAGGTAAAACGGATATATAACTGTCGTCTATGAGATGCTTAAATGGACAGACTGCTGCTTTAAGAGAACGTGAAAGAGATTTTGTGTTTTTGTAATTAATGTTTGTTCCTGTCTTTCTATAGAGGAACAGCAGAATCCTTCAGATGGGTCGATTGCTAGGCCGTCCCTGTCTGAGGTTAAGAAGTCCTGGGGCTTCAGGCGGACAACCATTGCTAGAAGGGAGTTCTTGGATGAAGTCGGAGAGCTCGCTCACAGTTCTGCACCTGTACGCAAAACCAGAGGTCGTCGTAGCATTCACACACCCCAGGCCACTCCAGAAACCTGCGACACCCAGAAAGCTACTCACTCAGCTAGGAGTGTTCTAGATGACCTTGAGTGGTCTGCCCCATCCTCGCCTGTATCAGAGGAGAGCAAGCCAGCTTCAGAAGCAGGAGGGAGCCTTGACCCGAGCTTATGGCAAGATTTTGGGTCTGCCTTCCACACTGCCTTCTCCTTGCTCGGCGGCGGGGAGGGCTTGTCAATGGAAATGTCAGATGCACTGACAGTCCCTGACATTTTGGAAGCCACTGATGCCGTTGAGTCCCCCCCTCCACAGGCTGCAGATGAAACTGAGGTGCCTGATAATATGGAGCCTGCTGATGACATGGAGATTTCCCAGTCTGTTGCTCCTGACAATGTGGCAGGAGGGGAAATGGATAATGTGGTGTTGATCTCTGATCAAGATGAGGACAGTGATGAAATGACTCTTATACAGATTAAGGAGCAGCTTGCACATGAAGGCAGGCAGGTAGAAATGAAAGCTAGAGGGGGGAAAGGTGGAAGAGGAAGGGCCAGAGGAAGGGGCAGAGGCAGAGGAAGAGGTAGGGGAAGAGGTAGAGGAAGGGGCAGAGGTAGGGGCAGGGCAGTGGAGCTTCAGGTAAGCATTGTAGATGATGAAGACAATGATGATGATGTGATACTTGTTAATCCATCTGAACAGCAGCTGCAAGAGGAAGATAAAGTAAATGATCAACACAGCTTTGCTGAAACAGACATATCACCTGCTCACTCTGATCTAAGTCTTAGCCCTGCTCAGCGATCAAGCTCAGACTGCATAATTCTAGACTCTGATTTAGACCGTACTGCTGATGTAATCCCTGGCCAGTATGATGATGCACCAGAGGAGGAGAAGAAAGGAGATATGAATGTAGGAGAGCACTCGAGCATATCAGGCCGTAAGGGTTATGACTCCAATGCTGTGTACTGCATCTGTCGACAGAAACACAATGAAAGGTACACACTCATTTCTGGTAACAAGATCTCTTGGGCTTCCGAGGTTTGAAACCCTCAGCCATCTGTTAATTTCACTTCTTGATAACTGCTCTTTGTTCACTGCTTTTAGGTTCATGATCTGCTGTGACAGTTGCCACGAGTGGTTCCATGGCAGCTGTGTTGGTATCAGTGCGTCACAGGGCCGTATAATGGAGCATAGAGGGCATGAGTACATCTGCCCCCCCTGCACCGTAAAAAAGCAGAGCCAAGTCCAAGCTGAGCCTCACCCTCAGCCTCAACCTCAGCCGGAGCCTGAGCTTAGCTTTCCCGAATGTTTGACACAAAGTCCTTCTGGTGACGAAGGGGAGGGGCATGAGGAGCAGCAAGCCCTCAAGGTTAGAATTGCATTTGGATTGCCCTTCCCTTAGTTACAACAAAATATATATAGCTTTCAAACTCTGCCGTCTGTCCTGTGTGTCGGTAAATCTGTTCATTTGAATCATTAGTCATTGGTTGATTTGCATGATGGAAGTCTTGTCTTTGGGTCTAAGATAAGACTCTGGTTTCAGGAGACTGTAGTTGTGGTGGAGAAGGAAGAGGAGAAAGAGGCCCCTGTGGTGAGACCAGAGCCTGCACCTGAAGCAAAGATGGCGACGGATGGGTCTCTTCCCCTGTGCATCGGGCCCGGGTGCTCCAAACAAGCCCTACAGGACTCTGTTTACTGTGGCACTGACTGCATCCTTCAGCATGCTGCCTTCACTATGAAGACTCTGTCTGGCCCTAAGGAGCCCAAGTCCAAAGGACGGCCACAGAGAAAAGCTGCCACCACCAGAACCGCTACAAAGGTAAGTAATTTCAACATGGAGACAAAGAATGTTTAGAAGAGATATACATTTGAAATGTGTAGTTAGTATATTTTCGTGTTGAGCTTTTTAACATTTTGTGTCTGCTTTAATTTGAAACGACAGTGTAAAATCTAGTCTGAAGTATCTTTTATTTTTGAAATGTTTTCGTCACAGGGTCAAAAGCTGGGTAGACTGTCTAAGAGATTAGCAGGCAAAGCTGAGGAGGGAGGTGAAGAAGTGGAGATGAAGGAAGAGGATGGAGGGCAGAAGGAGGCAGCATCTCCCTTAGTCTGCGACCCCAGTCTCACAGAAGCTGAGGCCACTTCCATACGATCATCTAAGTTTTACACAGCGTGTATGTATCATTCGCTACTCATACACATTCAGATCATACAGCAGTTTACACTCCATGCACGATGTGCCTCTTTAGGCATTACAGAGGTTCTTTCCTTTTTGAATCATGGCGCTACGTTACACAATCATACACAAGCATGCACACACTTCAACGCATCTATCTGGGATGACTGATAAGTAGCAGGGGTAAGTATGCTCACTTTTATAGTTTTTGTGGATTCTAAGTGTCCAAAGTGTGCTGAAATAGTCTTGACTACTCAGGATTCTGGTATTCAATTAGACACACTCCTTTCAAGCAGTCTCTTAACTGGAAACTACATCACACATGAACCGTGGGGTGGTGCCGGGTTGTAGGGGTGCTTTACCGCGCTTGGTATCAGTGTATCGAAACACTGCTCCCATGTTCATTTTTCTGACCTTGCAAAGGCCTCTTACAAAGTCAAAAGGTTCTCATTGAAGAATATACATGTGCGCTGCACAACGTCACAGTCACTGAGTGATGGAACACAAGATGAAGGAGCTTCAACACTTTTCTCTCTTATACTGGAAACACGTTTTGCTGGCCTTTTGAGAGGATGAAACATACTTCACAGACAAGGTTTAGGGTGTGCAGTGCTCATACAGCACACAGTATCTTTTCACATTTTCAGCTCAGAGCCAACAGGAAGAACAAATACACAACATTGCTCATAATTTTAAATATTAAACTCTGTAACTCTACTCTTCATCATATTCTTCAAAAATCAATTGAAATAACTTTTTAAAATCCAATACTCCAAAAAGTTTGAACTCCTTAACTCCCATTGCAGATGTGTAGACATTTAAAGACAAGTGATATGTTTTTGTCAGACTACTGTTTGAAAACTAGATAATTGTAGATTATAATTTGCCTCAGGGATTTTTTTTAATGTATTCCAATTGCATACTGCATATCTGGCTAAAGGGCTTTGCCATGTGTTGGAGTGAGATTGGTAGATACAAAGACGAAGCTTCTTGTGCACTAGGATCTGCGCACTCCATTTTCTTACATCCCACATATTATACACACTACGATTTGCACACTTTATTCCGTTAAAGACTTTATACTCCGTGCCTGAAGGAGGTCTATGTTTGTATCTATTGAAATGGAGTGCACATATCCTAGTGCAGCTGTTACTTTCTAAATATTTCAATTGAAATCATTTTGTCAGGAAAAGTCAGACAATCAACCACGGACTAAATAAGATTGTTAAATGACCTTTACCATTTTACAACTAGAATAGTATTTACAGTGATTCAATTAAACAAGAAAAGTTCTGAGAGTCAGTCAACTTGCTATAGCTGCCCTACAGCTGGTACATTAGACAGTTATAATCACAGCAACAGCACTCAGCATGTCATGCTCACAGGCATCAAACTGAGATTCCCCCATATCAGACCTTCCTCAAATCCTCAGTACCACTGAATACGTTGGTTTTGTGAAGCCTGCTGAATGATGTTGTATTGCCATAATGTTAGCAAGGCACAACACCTCTTCAATCTGATGGTTTTCTCAAAGTGGTTTGTCTTCTAAAAGAGGACCCCGATGCTCAAGCACCAGCGGTTTTCTTCCTACAGACGGCAGTCATTAGTGGTCTTTGTCTCCAACAGGCAAGATCTGTTTTTTTTTTTTTTTTTTTGGGCAATTGCATAAAACGATTATAAAGTAAATGGAAGAAATTGCTGCAATTGATCCATGAACTGCACCTCATAACATACAGCACAACATTTTACAACTTTCCCATTCCCTGTACCAAGATCAAACAATTTTCCATGCATCTACATCAAGTTTCTTGATGCTGCAGCTTGTAGTGCCTTATCCATCAACACTCAACATACAAAGACACACCCTTGTTGCACAGACACAGCAATGTTAGCTTGGATAGGATTCTGAATGAATAGGGACTGGGCAGGACTGGTACAGAGGAGGAGTTGACTTCTTGCTGCTGCAGAGACACAGAGGGGACTAGAGGATTCATCAGTGCTAATGCTGGAATGAGGTTCCACCTGGAGTTCACCGAACAGTGAATGGGAGACTTGTGGTCACATTTCCATGAAGATGACTTCAAAGTGTCTGCTGGCGCCCATCAGAATAATGCTCCATCCTTCTGTGCCTCTGAGAAAAGACTCCACCCCACTGGAAATGATGAAGGCTTACGGTTCACCACACATGCATACAAACTCTAGGGTTGAAGGATAGGCATATTTTGAGTAACGGAGTGTATAGTGTTAAAATAACTCTACTTGGGTAATATCAAGTCACCTTTAGTTCTGCTAACAGGGACAAAATAATGGTATTTATACAACCCCCTTCCCGTAATGTTTTTATTTTCACACTCGCATAAGCATTTATACAGTATTTATAAACCTGTCTTTTTATATTTTTACAAACACAGACAGCAGAAAACAACATCTGTTTTCTGATACTAATCATTTCTGTGGTTTACTTTGAGCACTGACCCAGTCAGCTTCTATCCCCCTTTTTCCCCAACCTTTATGATTAGTGTGAAATTTCAGATTTCATCTTACATTCACAAATACACAGACAAAAGTGTACAATATAAAGGTACAACCCTGATTCCCAAAAAAATGGGACGCTGTGTATGATTAAACAGAATGGGATAATTTGTGACATATAATGAATTTGAAACCGTACAAGACAGCATTTCACTGTATCATCTTAACTGACTTTGCAAATGATTACATTCTGTTATATTTACATTTTACACAGCGCCCAAACTTATTTGGAATTGGAGTTGTCCATACAGCAGATATTGGTCTGCT